>NC_092054.1:54130708-54471292 GCF_003086295.3 Arachis hypogaea
ATGGCTCTATCCAACTTTCTCTCTTATATCCTCCTTCCTTATTTTGTCTATGCGTGTTTGGCTGCCATCCCAAGCATCCTCATCTCTATCACACAAACTTATGTTCATTCTCAACTTTTGTTGGCTAACTCTCCATTCCTTATAATTGCGATAAGTTTTTCCTTAAGTTTTAAAGTACGTTTTTGTCATATATAAAACAGACATACTCTGCTACGTAACCAGCCTGTTTGAATCCTATGTTTTACATCCTCCTCAATTTTTCCATTATTTTGTATAATACACCCAAGATACTTAATCTCTTTACTTGTGGTAGGATGCGTTTTCCAATTTTACCTGTGTTAATGTTTTTCCTCAGTGTGTATATTTCATCTTATTACGGCTTATGCGCAAACCATACACCTCTAAAGCTTCTCTCCACAAATCTACCTTCTGATTTAAATATTCCATTGATTCTCCATAAAGATAATGTTATCAGCAAAAACATGTACCATAATACATGTTCTTTGATATGCTTGCTAAGTACTTCCCAAAGGAATGTGAAAAGATATGGTGTTAAAGATGACCTTTGGTATAGTCCTACGCTAATGACTAAAAATTCCTCTATTACACCACTTTGAGTCTTCAGACTACTTGAAACCTCATTCTTTATGGCATGAATATATGCATCCCTTCTCCGTTCTTTCCAAATCCTTCCATAACTCTTATTTTGGTACCCTATTGTATACTATTTCCAAGCCAATAAACACCATGTGTAAGTCCTTCTTGTCACTCCACTACCTTTCCATCTTTCCCCTTAACAAGTATATAGCCTTGGTGGTAGATCTACTTGTAGAAAACCAAACTGGTTCTCCGAGACGTGTCTCAACCTCATTTCTATACCCTCTTTAGAACTTCATGGTATGACTCACGAGCTTGATTCCTCTGTAATTTCCACAATTTTGTATATTCCTTTTATTTTTCTTGATAGGAATCAAGATGTTCTTTCTACTCGCATGACATCTTAGATTTTAAAATCTCAATCAAAAGTTTGGTTAACCAACCAACACTTTACACTCCTTACATTTCCAGACTTCAATCTAAATATTGGTTGGGCCTATTGCTGTACCATTCTTCATCTTTACTTCAAAATCTTGAATTCTTTTTAATAGTAATTGAAGTTTTAGTCTTCTTCCCTCGTGTGACCAACCAGAGCACAAAGAGTCTCTCATCCCTCATTAAATAACTTGTGAAAATAGCTGTTCCACCTTTCGTTAATTCTCTCATAATAGGGCCAACACCTCACCATTCTTGTCCTTAATGCACTTAATCCAAATCTCTCATCCTTCTTGATTATTTTCTATCTTATATATACCTCTTTCCCTTCCTTTGTACCCAAAGACCCTTCCATATATTTCTGTAATTGTGCCTACATTCCATGTCCGAAATTGCAACCTTTTTATTGCCTTTTTCTTTACCTTTACCTCTTCTTTACCTTTGTGAACTAGCTTATTTACCCTTGTTCGTTTGCTAAAATGTGGGAACCTTGCTCATCTTGCACTACACCTGAGCACCAATGCATTGACTGTTACTCATTTGACAATTTACCGAGCAATACAGCGTGTTGCTTCTAGGCAATGACCTAACCTTAGCGCAATATCGCGTTTGGTCCATGTCATGAAGATTCGATAAAATTACATTGGCTGTCGACGGCCGAACACAACCCTCCTCCTTTATCTGGACTTGGAACTGGCTATGTAACATAGGCAGAGTTGTCTAACTATTCTCTAAAACGCCTAAATTACTAGGTGTAGGTTAGATCCTTTTAGAGACATCAACATGCCTTATGTCATGGTTGAATCTCTTAGGATAAGTAAACTAGAATATCTAGATAAATTTATCTTTAAATTTAGGCATTCAAGATGCTAGTGTATCCTAGATCAACAATTATTATTTGTTGGGACTTGAAAGAAGCATCCGTGTCTGAATAAGTAGCATTCCTGTTTAAGCGATTAAAATGCTGCAATCTACCTTTTATAATTATAGTGCAAGAAATAAGATCCTCGTATTATACCATGGTATTATCATTTTGTGGCCTTCTTTTGGGTATGTTGTAGCTGTACTCAGTTACTTTTCATCAATATTTTTGTTCTACTTGCTTAAGGATATGATTTAAATAGCCTTGTAAACTGGCAGGAAATTTCATCATCATCTTATTATTGTTGTTGTTGTTGTTGTTATTTGTTTTGAGGGGAAAAAAAAAGGGGGGGGGGGGTGAAGTTAGATCCAAAATCTTAACATAGTATTTAACAATCCACAAATTATCTGTCGTGCACATTGCAACTTCACATTCCTAATATCATGGTTATTAAACTCGACCTGGCCATAAACTCGGCCAGGCACTTAATCAGCTAGATTAGCTGGTGGGTTACTTGTGGAGCTGGATCTAATCAAATACATGAAAATACAATTAAATTCAATAAACATATAATGGATTTTGCTAACATCCTCCCATTTTTTATGTTGGAGGAAGTTTGTAAGTCCCATACAGAATGCCTCTAAAAGTAAATCATTTAACAAATAAAGAAGGGGTATTTTGTTTATTCATAGGACAGTGGAGATGCTAACTCACTCCTTTGTTTAGTGTGGAATCTACCAAAATTCATAATATAATTAGTTGTATAAACACAGTGGCCCAAGTGGTAGTGGAGCAGCTATTATGCATAGTGTTAAATAGTGAACTTAAAAATTTCAGAACACCCATGTGGACATGGTTCAAGAGGCAACATGCAATGTGTGCGGTTCAGATGTTGCTGCACTCTATGTGCAGTTCATGAGACCCATTCAATATCTGTTTTGACTTGCGGCGACTAGTTTTTCCCGAGTTTGCCAAGATATGACGGGTTCAAATACTTATCTGATCAACTAGAGAACCCGACTGGATAGTGGATACGTGGTTGTTAACTGGTTTCTAGTCTGAATGCACTGATGTGGTCCATTTCTGTAACTATATCTAATATAACCTTTATAAACACTTAGACATCCCTCTCCCTAGAGTTAGCTTTCGGTTTCAAGTTAGGCAATAATATTGACAACCTGTTTCAACACTTAGCCTATTGCATTTATAATACACTTATATTTTGCTAATTGGATGAGATTTTGTGAGTGAGTTAGCTCTATTGTGACCTCTGGATGTCAAAACTTTATGTATTTCTTTTTGTAGGTGAGGAACTCTGCTGTCAGGACACTTTTCCAAACATTAGGAACTCATGGCCAAAAGCTCTCCGAAAGCATGTGGGAAGAATGCCTTTGGAATTATGTATTTCCTACATTAGATCGTGCTTCTCACATGGTAAGCTGAACCTTTTGTTTGTTGATTTAAGAGATTAATTCAGCATGAGCTGATATCCTTAAAAGTTTTTCTTATCTGGAAGTAGGCTGCAACTTCGTCTAAAGATGAATCACGAGGGAAAGAACTTGGAACTCGAGGAGGAAAAGCAGTTCACATGCTCATACATCATAGGTATACTAAATCAACAATTCATATTACCTTGTCCTGATTTTTGTGGCCTCAGCTAACTTTGAATAGTACTTCATCTCTAAAGCATTCAACTTTGTATTTATGTGATCATGAGTATGTATGGTTGTAGTTATTTTGTTTAAAAAGTGCATTTTTAGATAAAAATTACTTCTTAAATTTTTGTAGATTGTTTCGAGAAGATTTAGAAGTGAGAAAAATATTGGCTTATTTTTAGAAGCAAGTAAAAGTTGCTTTTCTGATAAAGACCAATTCTAGGAAAATTTACCTGGTGTGGTATTGTCTTGAAATCACTTTTTTTTTTTTTTTTCCAAATTGCATCCAATTGTACTTTGTAATTGTCGAAATATGATGCGAGATATTAATGTTAGATAATGTCAGTTGTTTAGAAAGTGCATTTATTTGTAGTAGTTGCCTAGGTACTCTACATTTATTACTCTCCTCTTTATATATGTTAGTCTTCTCTTATATAACAAAAAATCAGCATACAATCTACACACATCACATATGAGTCATATATTCTTCCTCTCATTTGCTTACTATTTACTCTATTACTTTCATATAAAATCATGTATTTGAACACCATGATATCCTCCTTGAGCTCTCTGAAATTCTTTTGCTGTAGCACTCTGTTGAGAGGTGTTCTTGGTTGAAACCGGTATCACTTCAGTTTCCCATTTTTTTCAAACCTAGAAACAATTATTTGAGTTGTTTCTGCCATCATCATCAGCACAATCTGCTCCTTTTTAATTTAAAGGATGTTCTTTATTGTAAAATTCTAGCCAACCGTGTCTCTTTCTGGTTGCTAGAACATCCTCTGCTGTGTTCTTTTTCCAGCAGCCCAAAAACACCTTCCTTCAGAGCTGTTTCGTCACTGCCACTGCCGTCCACTGTTGTCCAATCCGAACAATGACCACACTATTAGACTCATTTTCTCCAGTGCTGCTCAGCCAAGCCAACATTGTTGCCGTCCAAGGCTTCGCGCGCATCCATGTGCTGTTTTCTCCCCCCAAACTTCCAGTTGCCTCCGCTGCTTTCACTCGCACATGGCATGTCGGTCATCATTTTTGGAACCACTGATCACACTGCAGTGTTTGCCTCGCTGACCTCTTTTTGGAACCATCGTGTTTTTTTTTTTCTCATCGGACCATTTTTCCTTTTTGCATTTTTGCATTTCACTTTTTGCCCCTGGCACTGCTGCACTGTTCATCTGCAGCTGTTTCTACTGCCCATCCGCCTCCTCCGGCTGCTACTACCTCAGTGCTCACCTCTTCTTGCTCTTTTGGGTTGTGTGTATATATCTCCTTGATCGAACCACTAGTCTACTACAGCATCATCAAACTTTGATTTTATCCCTGATGGGTTCCATGACTATTGATTCTCCTGTTTCTGATAGTTCTTGCGTATTTGACGTCTCTTTTGTCTGTGTAACATTCTCTAGCAACTCCCTATTCTTACTTTTGGCCTCTTGTTCTCCTCTTGGCATAGAGTGATTGGGTTGTGTTTTCCTTCAAACCTCCCATTGTGAATCATACCAATGGTGATATTTGTCCTTCACTTAGTCTTGCTAGTTATATCATCTTTATAGGCTCTTTGAAAGACCATGACTACTGAGCCAAGTCACCTTCCCAGGTTCGCTACTAACCTCGGCAAGTTCCTGGTAGTCCCAGCTAGGCTCGGCAAGTCCCCAACAGTCCTAGATGCCCCCGGTGCATCTCCTGATGTCCCTGCTGGTCCTAGCAAGTCTCTGGAAGTTCAGCTGGCCCTTCTTTTGTCAGCAGTTTAATCTTTATCAGTTTATTTTCAAGGGTATTATTATAACAAGCTTAAGGCTTGGTTAGATGTAGCATGAGGAGGAGTCTTAGAGAGATTATCCTTTCATATCTCACCATATCAAATAATATCTCTTATAGGTTATTTTTGTTCCAAGCTTGATGCATATTATTTATATGCTCAAGCTTGACTGGGAGTGTTGAAATATGATGAGAGAGATTAATGTTAAATACTGGTTAGTAGTTTAGATACTGCATTTATGAAAAGTAGTTGAGTAGGTGTTCTACGGTGTTCTACTTTTATTACTCTCCTCTCTATATATGTTAGTCCTCTCTCATGTAAAACTAAATCAGCATACAATCTACACACATCATATAAGAGTGATATATTCTCTCTCTCATTTGACGAATTACTATTTACTCTATTATTTCCATAGAAAATCATGGATTTTAACAGTGATGAACGAAACACTGGCATCTGTAGGCTTCAGTTTTGATATACTACCTACTTTCCTCCAACACCTCTCCCAGTTTCCCTATATTTATCAGCACTCTTCCTTAAGCTGAAGCCTCCATAAGCTTAATGAGATCAATTTACTATCTTAACTCCTCATGTTGCTTCCGAAAGGGACAATTTGGGCGAGTTGCAATAACAGCTAGCAACGAATTGAACTAAACAAAGCACAATCTAAGAAACTCAACAAAGAACTTGGATAGAGATCAATGATTGACATCTAAGGCAGCTCAATACTCAATAGACAATAATTTGCAATGCTTTCAATGGATAATACTATAATACCTTATCTTGTTGCACATGAAAGACAGGTTATAATGCTCTAAGAACATATTTCAAGTAGTGAAGCATGTAGAGAACAGTTAGACTAACTCTCGAGAACTGTACGTCACACGGACTCCAACACCCTTGTTTGTGCCTTTTTTACAGATACTATCTATGATAATGGCACCCAAAACGTTTTTTGTAGGTGGCTAGGTTCATACTTAATCTTATTCTATCGTCCAAAAATTACTTGACATTTGACATATCTCTATGTTATGGTGAACTTTGCAGTCGTAACACAGCTCAAAAGCAGTGGGATGAAACTCTCGTGCTGGTTCTTGGTGGAATAGCACGTATATTACGGTTATTCTTTCCCTTTTTCAAAACCTTAAGTAACTTCTGGTCTGGTGGGTTTGTTACCTTTGATGTATCTGGTAGTTTCTGTTTGATTCAATATACTAGTAGTTTGATTTAATTTGGTTGTGTAGGCTGGGAATCATTGCTTCAATTTGTTGAGAATAGTATTGTTAATGGAAGTAAAGAGGTAGCCCTTGCAGCAATAAATTGTTTGCAGACAACTGTTACCTCCCATTCATTGAAGGTAGGCATAGTGGTATGATTTAAGGTCTGAATTCTATTTGTAGATGAAGACTAAACAACTGAACCAAGTCTCGCTTAAGTGCCTTTTATCTTTGACACAATTTCTATTGACTTTTAATCAGTCTTCAATGTGCAACATGTACAAGAAAACAGCACTAGTTGGATATACTTATTGAAGTACTGACTAAAGTTCAAAATTCAGGGACATATGCCAATGCCTTACCTTATTTCAGTGATTGATGTTTATGAGCTTGTTCTGAAAAAGCCATCCAATTATGGTGGCTCTGCCCCTGATAAGGTGAAGCAGGAGATTTTGCATGGTCTTGGTAATGCATTGATTTTCATTTTTGTTAAGATTCCACACACCCTTTAGGTTTCTGTCCATGTCATAGCAATGATAACTTATAAGGATATTCGAGTGGAACTCATCTTACTTCAACTTTGAACTTTTACCAGGTGAGCTGTATGTTCAAGCTCAAGGATTGTTTAATAATGTCATGTACACCCAGTTGATAGCTATCGTAGATTTGTCTGTGAAGCAAGCCATGTTGACCAATGATAACTTCGAAACAGAATTTGTGAGTTCATTGTATTTTATTTGTTTTTTCTTATTATCTTAAGAAGCTGTTATTGTCACGACCAATAAGAAAAAAGAAGCTATTATTTTTGTTTAATTAATTAGCATGCTTTGGATGATTTATTTGTCTTCTTAGGAGTTATTTTGTATGCTATTTTGCACCCTTTTTATTGCTCTAATGATATGTCTTCTTTTGCCCCTGAAAGAAAGAAATCAACAATAGTTGGAAATGTGAAGCAAGGAATTATTGTATACATAACAGAAATGTAAAAACTATCTCATGCTGGTTGCTTTACATTATTCATGGTGATAATTACAGTGGATTGCCTTATAATTGGGGTGCACTGCCTATGACTTAATGCTATAGTCAGTAGGGTTTCATACTCACTTGTCAGCAGAGGCAATATTTTAAAAACAGAAGTTGATATCATGAACCATTTCTCTCAAAAGTTTCGGTTGTTTTGTAGAGGGAAATGGATATTTGTCTATCATAATATGGTCCCTACAGAAGATCTATTTGGTCTTGAAGCATAGACAATTAATAAGTGTGTTTACCTTGTGTTGAAAATCAACTTAGTTCATTTTTTGAAGAGGTTTAATTTCTATGGATATGCTTATAATGTCACTAAATTTTGAATCAGATTTCTTTAGTTTTGTAATTAAGGCCCTATACTATATGAAAACTTTCAATTACATGATTTAGTTTAAAAAGATTATGATCAGAGAAATCAGGTATTTATCATCCATATTGACGCATGGTTACAGAATTTTTTAAACATGATTGATTGAAATCATTAATTTTTATAGGGAGCAACCTGCTGGTATAAAGTATGTTTTGTTTGACAAGCTACAAGAAGGCTACATCTAAAATATGTAATATAGATGCAAGCTTAGTGATTGATTTCATGGTTTATACTTTATACCTGTGACCTTGAGATCACACGAAGATAACTCAGCAGTTGTTCTATGACGCCCATTCATTTAATTTTTATAGCAAATGAGTGAAAATTTTGTATGATATGGGGGCTTGGACTTGATTACAATTTCTTAACTACCTTTAGCGTAATTATACCTTTTGAACAATGCGAATGATGAGGATTGAACTCTTGACCACATGGTTATATGGGCTTTGATATAGGATAGAAGCAAATAATATGATTTATAAATATGATTAATGATTTGCCTAGATGTGTATAACGGGACTTGATTAGAAACATCTTAATTTTTATAGGGAGCAACCTGCTGGTATAAAGTATGTTTGTTGACAAGCTACAAGAAGGCTACATCTAAAATATGTAATATAGATGCAAGCTTAGTGATTGATTTCATGGTTTATACTTATACCTGTGACCTTGAGATCACACGAAGATAACTCAGCAGTGTTCTATGACGCCCATTCATTTAATTTTATAGCAAATGAGTGAAATTTTTGTATGATATGGGGCTTGGACTTGATTACAATTTCTTAACTACCTTTAGCGTAATTATACCTTTTGAACAATGCGAATGATGAGGATTGAACTCTTGACCACATGGTATATGGCTTGATATAGGATAGAAGCAAATAAATGATTTATATGTTAACCGCTGTGTGGTAAGTTAGAGGATCCGAAGGCATGCTGTACCTTTATATTTTGTTGCACATGGATGCAGGGGAAATTTGTAGTCTAAATACATCTGAACTAGCACTCCAATACTGAAGTGTGGTTTGCTATGTGTTCATTGTTGCATTATTGTAAGAATTTGTACTGAAGCAAATCTTGCTGTTTTGTAAGAAATAACCCTGCAAAATAACTCAATTAACTATTTACTAATTCAATCAGTCTTGTTTTGCTAGAATCTTCTAATGAATGTGGCATTCATGTGTTGTAGGGAAATGTGCCACCTGTTCTACGGACAATACTGGAGATCTTACCACTATTACGTCCAACAGAGCATATTTCTTCTATGTGGCTTGTTCTTCTTCGAGAGTTTCTGCAGTATCTTCCAAGACCAGATTCTCATATGCAGAATGAGGATGGTAAAATAGATCAATCTAGAGGTCCAACCTTTTTTCAATTTTAGAAGTATCCGGTTGTACCTAATTCTGTTTATACTTTAATAAGTGTAAAACCAATGATCATGTTTGCAGATTCTCAGACAAACCATGAAGCACCTAATGGCACTACAATAACACCTAATAAAGTAGCGGTATCTCCAGGTTCTGGATCTACTGCAGCAACAAATTCACGCATTCCTAGTTATATATTTGCAGAAAAGCTAGTTCCCGTGCTGGTAGATCTTTTTCTGCAGGCACCTGCTCTTGAGAAGTATATTATTTACCCTGAAATTATTCAAAGCCTTGGAAGGTAGTAACTGCTCTTAATTCTGCTTCAATGTTTAGGAGTTTCATAGAATCACAAAATTACTTGCTAAAAGGCCAGGAGAGATATTTACATTGTAAATGATAAACGAGGCTAAGATTTGTGTATGTAGTCAGGAAAAAGACAGATCTTTTTTGTGAGGTGAAGATTAGGTCAGGTTACTATAGATAAAATGTTTCAAGGTTCTGATAATATTCTAATCAGAATCCAGGGCCACCTTCAAAGACAGATTTTCTGACAAGCATTTTTCATGGGATAGAATTAGAGGCTAGCATCTAGTTGGTGTAAAGCTCATGATTTTATAGGAAATTTTCCCTGTGTGTCATGTTGAGAGATTGGAATACTATTCTTTATAGATAAATCCTTGTGCTTTTTGCTTTTGCTTTTATATAGGGGAACCCTTATCCTCCAAGTTAAATTATCCATCTCCTCATCTTAATGAAATTCTTTTTTTATATTAAAAAAAAAAAAAAAAGAAACAGAATCCTAGGCAAAGAAAAATGTTTTGCGATGTCAATGTTGGGTTGGGAGACTTCTGTTTTAGTTTCTTTGTGGGGCATTGTAGATAGTTACTATATCCCTTAATATTTCAGAAGCTTGATTTAATTGTTTAAATTATCAGGTAAAGCCTCATAAATGCCAACCTAAATTTGAACGGCCTCTGCTGTTTTTGGCTGCTGTGTTGGGCGCATCTTAAATTAATGAAATGTTCAATCAAGCAACATGAAAGTAGCACAACAGAAAAGTTATGGAGACTTAACAACCCAACTCATCTGAAATAATACAGCCTTTTACATATAGATCACAAATATCAATCTTATGTGCAATTAGGGAAATGTTTAATAATGTATACATAATTTGCATGTCTGCAGAGAGTAGGAACTCCTTTAAGTGTTAGAGACTAGAAATAGCTTTTTTCCAACTCACCAACAACCTCTAAAATAGCTCTTCATAAAGATAAAGTGATTAAAGAAATTTAAGGAGTTTCTACTCTTGAAATTAATGGCTCTGAACTTATTACTTCGTAGAAATATCTCCTTTAATGTCTGACTTGAAGATATTCATCTTGTTGACATGTATGTCATATTCTTGATTTTTGTGCATAGATTTTTTTTTTAATACTATGAAATAACACTGTCATGGATACTTTCAGATGTATGACAACAAGAAGAGACAATCCTGATAGTGCACTTTGGAGGTTAGGTGTTCAAGCATTCAACCGTATTGTTGTTGACTATGTCAGCAAATTAACCAATGGTGATCCAGAAACAACTATGAACAAACCTGCCAAGACACGTATATGGAAAGAAATGGCAGATGTTTATGAAATATTCCTTGTTGGATATTGTGGACGAGCTCTTCCCTCGAATTCCCTCTCATCAGTGGTGTTAGAGGCTGATGAGTCCCTTGAGATGTCCATCTTAGATATTCTTGGTGACAAGGTCCTTAAGTCACCAATTGATGCCCCTACAGAAGTAAGTATATAAAAAGATTAATAATTTTAACACTACATGAAGTTGTTAAGAACATGTGCATCCATTCTATTAATAGCAATACCAAACTCACCTGTTTCCCTACCTTAAAGCTTATATAGTTGGAAGAGGCTTCTGTTAGCAGAAATTTCAGTACGATTCAATTTTCCTAATACTCCCTTGTTCTCAGGTTTTGCAGCGACTAGTCTCTACTCTAGACCGTTGTGCATCACGCACGTGCTCATTACCTGTGGAGACAGTAGAGCTCATGCCTCCACACTGCAGTAGATTTTCCTTGACTTGTTTACAAAAGTTATTTTCCTTGAGCAGGTGCCATCATTTTGAATGCTTATCAAATTCTTATTAATAAATTGAATTTCTAATCTTAGCGTTAAGTATCTTCTACTTGATGGTAATTAACCAATGGGAAATAATTGAGTTGAACTCTCGGCTTTGTTATGCCGTAGATGTCGTGAATGCTTTTTGTACCAAATCTTTAATGTGCATTTCTTTTTATTTGTCTGCTCTGTGGAATTTTTTCTCGTTGATTTGTTTCATACGCATTATGTTTCAGTGTTCTAAATCCAGTTTCTGCTACTTTTCAGGCACATTCTCTTGGTATAATTTAGATGTTTGATTAGTAGCTCTTGTATAACACCAATAGAAACCTGAATGCAGGCATAAATTTTTCGCAGATGAGATCCAATCTGTTGTCCATATCTAACATATGATAATGCAATTAGAAAACTCATCATTGATCTTGACCGACTTTAATCTCAAGTCCTAGTTTTTTTTCTTATGTCTTCATGTGTTGATATATATATATTTTCAAAATGGTCATATTAACCAGTTGTTTATAATGTTCTTAGTTATTCTCATGAAGTTGACTGGAATACTACCAGATCTGAAGTAAGCAAAACCTCTATTACAGTGCTTGTGACCAGATGTGATTACATCTTGAGCCGGTTTCTGGCTGATGAAATTGGCCTTGGTGAGCATCTTCGATGAAAAGATAATTTTTTCCAGTAATCTTCATTTCATCTCCCAACATTTGACAAATTATCTAATGATTGCTTGATTTTTCATGCAGGAGAGTATCCTTTACCCAAAGCAAGACTTGAAGAATCTATTTTCGTCCTTCAAGAACTGGCACGTCTTCTTGTTCATCCAGAAGCAGCATCTGTTCTCTCCTTAAAGCCACGTTTGGGAAGTGCCATAGAAGAGAACAAGGAGAACGATGAGAACCGCTCCCATCTCTTTGTGCTATTACCTTCCTTTTGTGAGCTTGTTACATCAAGGTAAATATATCAAAGGGAAAAAGTGAAACGAATGGCCTCATAATTTAAGATTTTCATGAAGGTAAAACTAGAAACAGTTCAACTTGGCAAAAAATCTTCTTGCTGTTATTTCTTTCGCAAAATTAGAAAAACAGAAAATGAAAATAAATAAAATAAAAATACCCCAATTTTTTTCATTCCTGTTTCTGTTTTTATCTTTTTCTGCCTTTTGATGAACAGGGAATTAAGAATACGGGAGCTAGTACGAATATTGCTTCGATTAATAGCCAGGGAATTGGCTCTGGAAAAGCTCAGTTTAGCTGAAAACAATAGTTCCATACGACGGCACCCTTAAGTTTGTTTACTTCAAAAGTTTTAAGCTTCCATGGATTTTATTACATTTTGTGTGTTTATCGCGCCTCCCTTTATCCTCTTGTCTATTGTAAATTTTTCTGTAGACTAGGCTAGAACTATCTATAGGGATCAGGAAATAGAAGTTTGCATTTTTTCTATATCCTTGTCATGAAGTGTGGTTAACCCTACTGTCCCAGCTTCATTATCTACATCCCCACCGAACAAGTCAACAAGGGACGCTGAGTGTCATGTGGTATATACAACCGGATTTCTAAAGAGGCAGAAACAGTATAAGGGTAGGAAGCATAATCTGTTTGACGGATCCTACGAGCAGGATCTACATTCCCCTTGCCAATTTTGTTGTACTACATCTGGAATAGCGAGACTAACAATGAGCGAAAGCTTTTTATTTTTCTTTTTTAAATTTTTTCCCCTCTTAGAGCTTTTTTTTTTTTTTTTTTTGTCTATTATTATTATTATTATTATTATTATTATTATTTTGGAAAGGGAGAGGAGGGAAAAAGGGGGAAGTAGTGCTTTCGGCTGTTATTTTCAAGCTGTCGAAAATATGTATATCAGATAAATTTTCATACTAGTGGATACATTTACTTTATATAAATTGGCGGTTCAACCGGCACTGTCAACTGTTTTTCTAATGCATTTAAAAAAATATTTTTATGTTTTTATTTTTAAAATTATAAATTTAATATCAATAATTAAAAAATAAATTATTAAAAATAAAATATTTTAAATTATTTAACACGTAGAATGTATAAAATAAATAAATTTAAATTAAAAAAAGATGAAATTTTTTATTATTTATAAATATTATCAATTTTTTTTTTCAATCTAATTTAATTTGAAGTAAATTTAAAAATTTATATTCAAAACATTTTTTATCTCTGTATAATTTTAACAGTTACGTTATACATACAAAATTTTTGACAATCAAGTTTAATTAAATTATTTCAAATGCAACAAACCACTTCAGATTAGAGTGTGAACATGCATTTCTGCAACTATTTAATAGCGCGAATGTTAATATGAAAAACGCTTCTTCTCCCTCATTAAAATTGAAACGATCAAATTTCAAACTGATGTTTAATCTTTCGAAATCTTTGCAAAAACTCATGGAAATAAAGTTATGTTCCAAATTTTTACCAAAAAACATAGAAATAGAAGACGGAAGATTATTGAAGGTACTGTTCATTAATTGTCCAGTTTTTTCACTTTTCTCTTTTGCATTTTCGATTGTAAAACATTAGATAGTCATATTTCTGTTTATTTAATAGATTCATTTTGTGTTTTTACGTTAAAGTATATATTACTATTTTCGTTGTACTGTTTATTTGGTGATAAAATTGTTAGGTCGGTGTAAAAATGTTACGTAGTGTTTTTGTATAGTTTAACTTATATCTGCATGTGTTTGAGGAATTTGAATGTGTTTTTGTGCATGTTTGAGTGTTTGCATGCTTTGAACTAAGTTCGTGTTTAGTAATCAGTAATAACTTTGGTGTGTTTTGTCTGAATTGAGGCACACTTGGTGTTGTTGTCCTCTTTTTGTTGTAACTAAGCAATAGAATGTTGTAGTCAAGGTTCTGAAAATTGGACCGGACCGGCCGGTTCGACCGGTTTAACCGCGAACCAACGATGCAAGCGGCCCGATCTTCCTCTAATAATCGCTAGAGAGAAAACCACAAGGAAACCGGTGAATCCGCTTAAAACCGGCCGGTTGGGCCGGACCGGTGACCGGTCGGTTCCTCTAAAATAGTAAAACGGCGCCGTTTTTAATTGTTTTAAAAAAAAGGTGGAACCCGACCCGGTTACCACTCGTGAACCCCCCCTTCTTCCCCCATTCCCAAATCTCAGTCTCACACTCTCACTAACCCTAGCCTTCTGAAGCATTCCCAAATCCCAGCCCAGTAGCCACTGCTGTCGCCGGGGTTCTCAGGTCGTCAGCGCCATCGCCGTCGCCTGGTCTCTTCCCCCATTCATTAATCTCAGTCTCACTCCACACGTGAACGGTGAACCCTAGCCCTCTAAAGCATTCCCAGCCCAGTAGCCCTCCATCGTCCCCGCGGTCCTCAAGTCGTCAGTGCCACCGCCGTCGCCTGGTCCTCAGCACTGCTGCTTCGTCTTCGCTGGCCTCTCGCTTCGTCTACGCTGGTCTTCGCTTCGTCAGCACCTAGGTGAGTGACTCCTCTGTTTCATCTTCTCTATTTCATACTTTCATCTTCTATGCTAGAATGTATGGTTCTGATTCCAGAGCGCCTAATGTTGATGTTGTCTTGTTTTGGTGTTTTGCTACTTTGATGTTTTGGTGTTTTGCTGCTTTAGAACGCCTAATGTGTCTTGCTGTTTTGGTGTTTTCCAGCCAATTGATGTTTTTGTGTTGTGTTGAATGGCTGAATGTGTTGAATGGCTGAATGTTGTAGGCACTAGGTTGAATTGTGTTGTATTGAATGGCTGAATGCTGTAGGCACCAGGTTAAATTGTGTTGTGTTGAATGGCTGAATGCTGTAGGCAGATATGGTCTTGTGTTGTGGTTAAGAACATGCTGTTAATTTTCATTATGTTTGGCTCTTGCTTTAGGTTAAGAACGTGGTTTAATTTTCATGCTGTTAATTTTCATTGTGTTGTGGCTGTTTTAAATTTCATTGTGTTGTGGCTGTTATTAATTTCAGTTATAGAAAATAGTATTAATCAAGAAGCAACTGCTGATAACAATGCTTCTGTGAATAATGACATGCTTGTCGATCCTCCTATTTCGGATGATGATGCTGCTAATCCTAATTCCCGTAGTGCTAACAATAGTCAGTCACAAGGTTCTTCTAACCTACGGGGGAAAACAGATTTAGCTTGAAAATATGTTGCTCCACAAACGGTGAATGGAAAACCATAATATCAATGTTTATTTTGTCTAGAAGTTTTCAATGGAGGTAGAATAAAGGTGAAGATCATCCCAGCGAAGCAGATTTGCAACAAGTTCTTGTGGATTTTGATGATTGATAAACCATGATGTTGGGATTTAATATTTAGATATGCTTTTATTACTATTTAACTTTTGAGTTTGGATTTTGATAAGATCATATGTATTTGGTTGATGATATTTTATGTAGTGTTTTAAATTTTGAAGATATTTTAAGATTTATATTAGACTATAATTATATTTTAGGATGTGTATTTATAATTTATTTATTATTCTATTCTAAAACGGTTTTTTCGGTTGAACCACCGGTTAGACCGGTTAGACCAGTAAACCAGTGAACCAGTGACTATAGGTTTGATGATCGGTCCGGTTTTCTGAACCTTGGTTGTAGTGCTTCAGATGTTATTTTGTGCATGTTTGAGTATTTGCATGTGTTTTTGTCCATTTTTAGGGATTTTGTTCATAGATTTGTTGTAACTAGCCCAGAGAAATTTGTTGTAGTGCACTAGTGCTTCTGGTGTTATTTTGCGCATGTTTGGTCGAGTTGCATGTCTTTTTGAACTGATATTGTGTGATGCAATCAAGAAATAATAGCAGTGCATTTGATTTGTATTTTGGTGTATTTCATATGAATTAAGGTGCACTTAGTGTTCTCTTCTTTATGTTGTAACTCGGCAACAAAATGTTATTGTAATGCTTTTGATGTTATTTTATGCATGTTTGAGTGATTTGCATGTCCTTTTGAACTGACATTGTACGATGCAATCAAGAAATAATAGTGGTGTATTCAGTTTTTGTATTTCAGTGTATTTCATGTGAATTGAGGTGCACTTGGTGTTGTTGTTACCTATTAACCTAATTTTTTATTTCGTATAGAAAAAAAAAACAATCAAGAAATTTGCTGAGAGGAACACCATAAAAAAGGAAGAGGACCAAAATATAATGTAACATATATATGTTACAACAACTCAATTTTTTTTGTATAAATATAGTTACGTAATATAATTCTCATTTATTTACAGAAAACTCATGATTGGAGATGTTCCACAAGATCCATTTATGATATATTCCACATGAGCAATGACAAGAAAGCTATTGTCGAAGAATTGGGATTTGCAACTATGACGCATATCCCAGCCTTGTATGTGCCGCATAAGCTCCTGAAAGAATTAACATATTTATTTGTTTTGTACAATAGAAAAATGCACACGTAGTACGGTGTAATCGAGATCACCCCTGAAAAAATAGGATATGCACTTGGCTTGAATGCATCTGGTAAAAATCTATTTTATAATCTATTCTGTAAATCAAATTTCGGTATTTTTTTTACATTATTTCTGTTATTGAAATATTTTTGTTGCTGTTGTAGGGGAACGCTATCCAAGCAAAATTAAAAATAAAGAAATTAATGAGGAGTAGAAGGAAGTTATTGAAAACTTTAAAGGTTGTACTTTGTCACAATTGACAAAGTCTTTGATTGACATGAGTGTTGATGGGCCAAAAAATTAGCTGAAATTCAAGAGGACATTCATCGTCTAATATAAAAAGTGCTTCTTGTTGCTAATGACAATAAATAAAATTTCTCCAGTTCACATGCTGCCCATTCTTCATGTGGACACAATACAAGAATGAAATTGGGTTGTTCATGTGCTCAACTTCCTCATCAAAGGCATTAGAGGGCAGAAATTGAAAAAACAAATTTGTTCATGGCTACCTTTTTGTACTAATGATCGTATATTCTCACGAATACACAAACAATAATAGGCCGGTGGATGGAATTCTTGGACCACCGTGGGTACAACATTTGATATTAGGGAGAAAGTGGTTAAAAGGATAGAAAGTGAGGCGACGGATGAAATGGTAACTCAATAGAATTCTTTTCTTTAATTTTGGTGTATTTGTTTTAAGCATATTATGCTAACTAATATTTTTTTTTGTTTAGGGCCTTGTGAGAATGATGCACGGAAACTTGTCTCTCAACAAATTTCCCTCGGCAAGTATACCGAATTGTCGTCAAGTAATAACTCACAAAAGAGTGAGGTCGAATCTCACAGAGATTAATGGATTAAGCAATCAATAGTTGATTAATTATCCTAGTTAGACGAATCATATTGGAGTGATAAGTAGCAAGGAAATGTAAATGGTATAAAAGTAAAGAAAGCAATAAAGTGCAGAAAAGTAAAATGGCAAGAAAAGTAAATGTAAGAACTAAAAATAAAATGAACATTGGGATCAAGAGATATTGCAATCCTCCAGATCAAGTTCATTCTCATCTCTTCCTCAATCAATGCATTCATTGATCTCCTTGGCAATCTTAAGTGATTGGATCCCAATTCCTTGGCAATCCAATCTCTCTAAGCTTGAACAATTTCCCAATTCCTTGATTTAATTGCTCATGGGAAGAGATGAAGTTTGGTCACTGATTATACTACACACATTCATAGATCAAAGTATTGGTAGGATTAAATGTCACAATATCCATCCAACCCCCAACCTAATCCAATGTGAGAGAGCATTTCTAGCATGATTTTCTCATTCCTCTTCCAAGGTTAAGAGGAAATCCAAGTATGAGCAATTTCTCTTCCGAGACAATTACCCAATTGGATGAAGATCGAAAGCTCTCTAGTAAAATCAAGAGAAAAGAAAGAAGAAGAAGAATAAGAACTACAATTGATCCATTGAATCACAATAGAGCTCTCTAACCCAATGAAAAGAGTTAGTTGATCATTGCTCTACCAAAATAGAAAAGAAAGAAAGTGCAGAAAAGTAAAGATGAAGATTAAAACTGAAATTGAAACTTCAAAATTCATAAATGAAAATTACAACTAAAACGAAACTACTCTTAAGGAAGAAAATAAGAGAAAAGGAAGAAGAGTGTAGGAGGGGAGGGGTCCGAAGACCCACTCCCCTTGGAGTGTGCCAATTCACAGAAGTTCGAATTGGTCTTCACTCTCTCCCCCTTCCTTCAATTTCCCCCTTCCAGTATGAATTCAATGTAGAAACTAAGGCCTTTTTATAGGCTCTCCTAAATTACAAAATGAAATAAAATTAAAAGCAAATTACAATGAAATGAAAATTAACTATTCTAGATGCTTCTTGTGGCCTTGATTGGTTGACAATTGTGGGCTTCCTTGCTCGAGCTTTGAAGTGGACTTGAGAGAAGTGAATCAAGTTGAGGTCCAGGTGCTAATCGTTAGTGCTACCGTTAGCCACACTAACGCTACAAGTGTGGCGTTAGTGCTGAAGTTAGTGTGGCTAACGTCACACTTGCTACCCAGTTGGTGTTTTTGGGGCTTAAAAAATGCCTCTGGTTTGTGCTCCAATTTCGTGCCCACTATAAAGTATTATATATCGTTGGAAATATCTGAATGTCAGCTTTCTAACGCAACTAGAATCACCTCAATTGGACCTCTGTAACTCAAGTTATGCTCCTTTGAAGTTGACAAGGTCGCTGGCATAGTCGCTGACGTTATTGGAAAAAGTGAATGCCAATAACGTCCGCGTTCAGGGGATTAATATTTCCAGGTTCTGGAGCTCAAACTTAATGTCCACCCCATACTATTATATATTTTTGGAAAGCCCTGGATGTCTACTTTCCAACGCCTTTAGAAGTGCATCATTTGGAGCTCTACAGCTCGAGTTACACTTTTTGGAAGGTGAAGAGGTCAGCTGGCCTTACTACAGGTTGATACCATGTTCATCTTTGCACTTTAGGGGAAGGTTTTTTCCCTCAAATTTAGTGTCCACCATGTTGTGCCATATATTCTTGGAAAGATCTGGATTCCTACTTTCCAATGCCACTGAAATCACCTCATTTGAAATTTTGTGGCTCAAGTTATTCTTGTTTGAAGAAGGCATGGTCAGGCTGCCGGGTGAGATTTTGCCCACGTTAGTGGCGTTCACTTTTTCCACTAACTTTCACAGCTGCCTCCTTTCTTCCACGTTAATGCCCACGTTAGTGTAACTAACGTGGCCATTAACGTGGGTCTTCCTTTGCTGCGCTAGCGTTATTGGCACTCACTTTTGCCAATAACGCTGCTCCTTCTTCAAAGTTAATGCCATTAACGTTCCCACTAATGTTCCAAACTTTCCTTCCTTCCACGTTAGTGCCCACGTTAGTAGCACTAACGTAACCACTAACGTGGCTCTTCTCTGCTTCTTTTGGCCTGAAATCAAACAAACAAAGTGCATCAAGGTAACATACAAGATGATCTTTATATACTAAGTGTGCTAATAATACTCAAAATCAAAACTTCACTTAGTGTGATCTATTTTATCATATTTACCCTGTATATTAACTAAAATTCACCTATGCTTGAGATTTTGTTTCATGAAGAGATTTTTCATGCTATTACTCATTTATTGGCAAAATTTGTATGAAAACTAACTAAAACCTACTGAAATAACTATAAAAAAACAGGCAATGATGCACCCGCATCAGAGAATAGTACAACTGAGACATGAATCAAAAGACAAAAAGAAGGAAAAAGGGAAGGAAAAAAGAAGCAACAAAAGAAGAAGATTGTTATATTACACTTATCTTCGGAAAGTAAAAGTGATTCTGATTATGAGTCTGATTCTGAACATGACTCAGAGAAGACATCGAAGAGAAGAAAACAACCTAAGAGAATGGAAAAGAAGTAAGTATTACTTTTCAATGTCTTTTGTAAATATTTATTCTCTTTATTTACCACGTGCGTTTATACTTTTCAAGGATGGAATCCAATAATAGAAAGTACGCTATTGTGGATTTATCTTCCCAAATAGAGGTTGAATCTGATGATGAGTAAGATTTAGAAAATATCATTGTAATCCTTTGTTTTGTTTTTCATCAAAAATTTTTTATAAACAGAATTTTTTGCATGTATTGTCAGAGGTGAAGAAATGTAGAAAATAAGAAAAAGAAAATTGAAGAAAAAAATGATAAGCCTACCCAAAAGTATGTGTTAATTTTCGGTGTTTTTTTATCAATTTTATTATGTTTTATTTGCCTGATGATTGTTTGCTTTTCTAGGATGGAATCTAACAAGAGAAAGCGTGTTATTGTGGATCCATCTTTCCAAACAGAAACTAAATCTGATGAAGAGTAAGATTCAGAAACTATCATTGTAATGCTATGTTTTGTTCATTTTATCGAAATTATTTTTATAAACAGAATTTTTTGCATGTATTTTTAGAAGCGAAGAAATGCAAGAAATAACAAAAGCAAGATTGAAGAAAAAAATGAGAAGCCTACACAAAAGTATGTTTTTATTTTTGGTGCTTTTTTTGCCAATTTTATTTTGTTTATTTGCCTCATGATTGTTTGCTTTTTCAAGATGCAGGCAAAAACCACAGATAATCCAAAAAAAGGACTCCACTGGTGATGCACGGAAACTTGTCTCTCAACAAATTTTCCTTCGGTAAGTATACCGAATTGTCGTCAAGTAAAAACTCACAATAGAGTGAGGTCGAATCCCACATGGATTGATTGGTCAAGCAACTTTCATTAGAGGAATGTTCTAGTTGAGCTAAACAGAAATTGAGTTGAGGAATTGTAGAAAATTAAATGGCGAAAAAGTAAATAACAGAAAATGTAAATGTTGGAAATAAATGGCAGAATGTAAATTGCATAAAGTAAATTACAGAATCTTAAATGGGGATTTGGGGAGATGAGAAGAAAAATAAATGGCAGAAATTAAAGAGAATGGGTAAGATCAGAAATGGGGGATTCATTGGGCTTAGGAGATGTTGCATTCTCTGGATCAAGTTCATTCTCATCACTTCCTCAATCAATGCATTCATTGATCTCCTTAGGAATCTTAAGTGATTGGATTCCAATTCCTTGGCAACCCAATCTCTCTAAGCTTGAACAATTGCCCAATTCCTTGATTTAATTGCTCATGGAAAGAGATAAAGTTTGGTCACTGATTATACCATATGCATTCCCAAATCAAAGTGTTGGTAGGATTATATGTCACTATATCCATCCAAACCCCAATTTGGTCCAGCATGAGAAAGCATTTCTAGCATGATCTCCTCATTCTTCTTCCAAGGTTCTGAGGAGATCCAATTATGGAGAGCTTCTCTTCCAAGATAGCTAACCAATTGGATGAAGAACGAAAGCTTTCTAGTAAAATCAAGAGAAAAGAAAGAAGAAGAATAGTGAAAACTATTATTGATCCATCAAATTACAACAGAGCTCCCTAACCCAATGAAAAGGGGTTTAGTTGTTCATAGCTCTGGAAATGGAAGATGATAAAGAAGAATGCATTCCGAAAATAAACTAGAAGTTGCAGAGAAAGTAAAATATACAAAGTGTAGTTCTCAAGTTCCAGATCCCTTTTTAATTCAAAACTATCTCTATATATGCTACTCTTCTGATCTTCTAGTTAGCTCTTCAAGTCTTGGATATGGACCCTTGATCTTTAGTTGAAGCAATTACAGTCTTTAGTGGGCTCAGCTTTGTTTGCAAAGAAAGTGTGAGTTAGGCATGATGGGAAGTTAGTTAGGACGTTAGTGGCGTTAACGTTAAGTGTAAACTTGGGTTCGAGAGCGTTAGTGACGATAACTTTGTCACTAACGTTCCAAACTAGTTGATCCACGTTAACTTCAATGTTAGTGGTACTAACGTAGCCTCTTAGCCCTTCGCAAATGTTATTGGCACTCACCTTTACCAATAACGTTGCTCTTTGTCCCTTTCTTCCACGTTAATAGTCCACGTTAGTTAGCCTTTAACGTGGGCATGCCAAGGCTCGAGAGCATTAGTGACACTTACCTTTGTCACTAACGCTTCAAAACGCCCCTTCCTTCCACGTTAGTGCTTCACGTTAATGGAATTAACGTGACCACTAACGTGGGTGTATATGCCATCTCCAACGTTAGTGACAAAGGTGAGTGTCACTAACGTTGGCCTATCATTCATTGCTCCACGTTACCCTTCACGTTAGTGGTCTTAACGTGACCACTAACGTAGGCAATTTAGGCTTGGTCTAGCGTTAGTGACAACGGTGATTGTTACTAACGCTTGCGACATCCTCTTCACTCCACGTTAGAGTCCACGTTAATTGGATTAACGTGGCTCTTAACGTGGCTTAGTGTGGCATTTTGGAACATTAGTGGGGTTTACTTTCACCACTAACGTTGGAGCTCCCCCTTTCTTTCACGTTAGTTCTCACGTTAGTGTAACTAACGTGGCAACTAACGTGAGTTATGATGGCATTCGAAGGCGTTATTGGTAGTAACTTTACCACTTACATTGCAAGCTCGCTCCCATTCCACGTTAGTGGTCACGTTAGTGAAGCTAACGTAGCTGCTAGCGTGGTTCTTCTTTGCTTCCTTTGTCTTGAAATCAAACAAACAAGGTGCATCAAAGCTTTGTTTCAAGTCATGAGATCATGCATCATCCATATTATCATTCAATTCATGCATAATTCTCATGAAATCATGTAAAGTTCACAATGTTTGCTTGAATCAAGATGTAAGTGTATATTCACCCAAAACTTGCTTATTTACTAAGAAAATGCATGAAACTATCCTAAAATAGTAAAGAAAAAGGTCAGTGAAACTGGCCAAAATGCCCTGGCATCACAACACCAAACTTAAAGCTTGCTTGTCCCTAAGCAAGTACGGAAACATAAGAATGATGAATGAAAGAACAAGAGAAACAAATTCTTATTATAGAAGTAAAGTTCTTGGTTTATGGGGTTTCATGCATAGCAACTTAGGTTCATTCTTTTACTGGTTTCCAGGTCATGCTCTTGAATACTTGCTTGATTGCATCCTATGAGATCTTTATTCCTTGATCTCCCCCTTCTTTTCAGGGTTTATTGCATTCTTAGGCTAAGTGCTCTGTGAGGGGGCGACTCTTTAAAATAAGCTTTCAGCTAACACTCCCGAACCAGTTGGTTCAAGGTGCTAGGTGTTGAAACACCCCTGAGGACTTACTCCCTCAAGTCTCTCTCCCCCATACATGCACACCACAGGCATATGGTTTGTTATTTTCTTTCCTTGAGGCCTTGGTGTCCAGCGCCTCTTTGGGTTACTAAGTGTTCTGTAGCAAGGTTGCTCTTGATAGTGGATTTTCAGTTGATAATCCTGGGTTAGTTAACCGAAGTTACCAAGTGATGAAGCACTCCTGAGAACTTATTCATTCAAGCAGATCCTTGGCACAGGAACACCACAGACACATCCCTCAAGATTTAAATCCTTGGTTCCTAGCCTTATTTCTTATTCTTTTTCTTTCTTTTTCCAACTCTCACTGTTCCTTTTTATTTTTCTTATTAGGACCTTGTTATTTAACTGGTCTCATAGAATGTGCTTCAAGCATAGGATTCAGAACATGTAGTTGCTTGTATACCTTATTGGTGGACCAACTTAGCTAACCAATTACTACACCACAAACATTAAGAACTTACTCTACAAGATGAACCCCACTCTGGTTTTTCATAACATTTTCTTTTATTCAGCTTAAAGGACAAGCATACATTTAAGCACGGCAAAAATGACAACAGGAAACTTAGACTAGCACACATAGACTTAAGCAGTGAAATCTTAAAGACAAAATTGAAAATTCCTAAGCTACTATGGATGCATGTTCTGTTTCATACATGATTTTCCTTATTTTAAGCTTGAAGGAAAGAAAAGGAAAAGGAACTCCGCCACCTTTTACTCATGGGGATGCCCATGCTCTTTCTCTTGTTTGTCCTCTTTGTGTCCTTCTTGAGTGCTCGAACCCCCATTTCCTTTGCTTTTTCTGACCAACTTTTTCCAGAAGCCACCATCCTCCATCTTCTTCTTCAATGTTTTCTTCTGTTGCTTCACCTTTCCCTCCTCTTGTTCTGTCAGGTCTTTGTGAACTGTATCATACCTTGGGATCGCAGAGTGCAAATTATGCATATGCCCAGCCACATAAGTCAACTTGGCCTGAGTGTTTATGTTGAATTCTTTCCTGTGTAGTTGCTGTCCTTTATTAAGCACGCTGAACTCGTTGAATGCTTTCATCTGAGCTAGTTGACATTGGTTGAGTTCTTGAAGGCGTTTATCTTGACGCTCTTGCCTTTCAATTACTTGATTGATGGCTTGGGTGAGCTGGGAGTAGTGTTCCTGTTGCTGCTCCATTTATTGTTTATGCCATTCCCCTTGTTGATTCATCCAATTAGAAAGTAGTTCTTCCTGACAATCCATCCCTTGGGATTGAAAGTGTAATTGCTGTTCTTGTCCTTCCATGTATCTCCTTGCTAGATCCTCAATGGCTCCTTGAATGTGAACCAGGCTTATGTTGGTTGGATCGTATTGCTCTTCTTGCTGGTATTCTGTTTGTTGAGGTTCTTCTTGATGAGGTTCTTCTTGTGATGTCCTTTTTCTTCTCTGGGGACTTCTTTGTTGTTGAGCAGGTGCCACATATGTTATACGCTGGAGCGTAACTAGCCTTCCATGGTTTACCCAATTTGGATTGCTATCTTCGAAAACTACCTTGGCTTTCATACATAGTCTCAGGATGGTACTGGGGTAGCAAAGCCGAGCACTCGGATCAATATTTTCGGCTGCTTCTTGGATCTCCTCAGCTATAATTTCATGTACATTGATGTCTCCACCCCTCATTATGCAATGTACCATAGTAGCTCGAGCAATGTTGACCTTAGAATTGTTTGAGACTGGGAGGATAGATCTCCTCACGAGCTCAAACCATCCCTTGGCTTCCGGGATGAGGTCTCCTCTTCTAATGAACTGTGGCCTCTTATCCAAATACCTTTCCCAATCTGATCCCATAACACACATGTCGTTCACAATTTCTTCAAGTTCATCATTGTCGGGACCGTTACTTATTCTTGCTTGATAGCTAGGCTTATCAGAAGGGTGTGATCTCAGATGAAGAGTCCTCATTATGGCATTGGGACTGAAGTCCACCTCTGTTCCTCTCACGTAGCTTTTGAAGGTAGGAGCCTTGGTAGTGTCTTCTCTGGCTACATTGGCATAGAACTCCTTAATGAGATTTTCATTTATCTTTGTGTCTGGATTTGTGAGTTCTTGCCAACCCCTTTGTTCAATCTTCTCTCTAATCTGTGGGCACTCATCATCGTTGAACTGGAATGTTAATTCTGGCAATATTTTCTTGTGTTTTATCCGTTCAAACTGGAGCTCATGGAAGGCGGTCTTGAACCTCCCTTCATCAAAAGGAATGCTTTCCACCGGTTCCTTTCCCTTTCGCCTCTTGGAGCTTGATGATGCCATGAGTGCTCTCTAAATTGTAGAAGTATGAATGGTTTGAAAGGGTGTAGTTAAGGGCATGGGTGAGAGTAAGAAGTATAGAGGAAGGAGAATTGGAATGTGAGGAGGTACGGAATGAGAGCCACTTATATAGAAAAGTGGTGATTGATGATTGGATTCTCGACGGTTTAGAATTTCACAAATGAAATCTCGTTGCAAGTATAGTTTCTAAACCAAGCAATAATCCTTTCATACAAAAAGTTGTTTGTCACTAGTACAAACCCCTAAAATTTATAAACCGAAGTATTGGACCTCGGGTCGTTCTCCCTAGGAATTGTAATGAAGTGTCTTGTCATCGGTTGTGAGTTATATTTGGGGTTTTGATATGAAGCATGAAAGATAAATGGTAAGAAAGTAAACTAATGGCTAAAAAGGTCTTGGCAAGGGTTGGTGGTCAAGGATCTCTATCCTAATCACTAACCACAATATGAGAATTGGCAAGGATTAATCTCATTAAATCATCCTCTAACTAGTAGTAAACAAAAGTCAAATGAGCTATATCAATCCTAGTCCATAAGTCTTAACTCTCCACTAATTCAATTAGTGAGAACTAGAGTCAATGGATCCCAATCATCAATTACTTGGACATTAGTAACTCAAGAGTTCCTAAGTTACCTTCCCAAGCCAAGAACATAAAACTCTACTCTAAAATCCAACCAAGCATTTCATCAAACACTTGGAAGGCACAAAAGGAAAACATAGTAAATCAATAACAAGAATTAATTCTAACTACAATCAAATGTAAAGAATTAACAACAACAATTAAAGGAAACAAGATCTACATGAATTACCTCTTATTGAATTGAAAGAAAATGGAATGAACAATAGTAGATCTACAACAAAACATAAGAACAACATAAAGGAAATTACAACAAAAGAATGGAAGAAGAATGAATGTAACAACAAGGAATTGAGAGATAGAAGGAGATGAAAGCATGAATTAAAATCTAGATCTAGGATTATTGAACTAAACCTAATCCTAATTCTAGAGAGAAGTGAGAGCTTCTCTCTCTAGAAACTAACTCTCACTACTAAACTAAGCTAAAACTAAACTAATGGTAACTAACTTCTCAAGTATGAAAAGTATGTAAAGTATGAAAAAGTATGAAAGTCTCTCCATTCCCCCTTCAATCCTTGGCTTAAATAGCATCAGAAATGAGTTCTCCATTTTTACATGCTTTTCCTTCATTCCCTTGATCCAATCTTTGCCTCCTAAATCTGAAATCACTTGGCAAACACATCAAGGCATCTAATGGAATCAAAGGTAAATCAAGATTAAACAATTAAGGACCTAAAAAGCATGTTTTCACTCTTAAGCACAATTAAAGGAGAAGTTATAAAACCATACTATTTCAATGGATAAATGTGGGTAAAAGGGTATAAAATCTCCTAAATCAAGCACAAGATAAACCCTACAAATGGGGTTTATCAGTGAGTAAATGAAAGGTGTGGATTGATGGTATAGGCTAATCATGGACAGTTGGGGTTTGGCATGAAATGAGCACAAGGATCACCACTTTTATGATGGGTTGGTTCGGTCTCCAAGGGTATTCTCCTTCCAATGTTGCATGGCAACATTTCCCAATGCATTCCCTTTTGAAGACATGTGTATGGATCCTTTTTTTGAAGTGGCCGAACTCCCTTCTTCATTTGTCCCATCAATTCCATCCAATCTTCCCTTCATTTCTCCTACAAGGTAAAAGGAACAAAATTAATGAGTTTGGATAGTGGCGGCAAAATTAGAGAGTGAAATAACTACTTTTTAAAATTTTTGTTTTTACATAACTAAGTGCTATTCATGAATACAACCCAACTGACTGATTAATTGTTCATATATGCAACATTGGTGACACCAAACTTAGTTTGTGACCATGTGGTGTAAAAAGAGTTGATTAAGGCTCTAAGAGTAACACAATGTGAATTGTGTTCTTGTCCTCTTAGTTTACCTGGAACACCAAACTTGTTGTTCACTATATGTTGCATATAAGGATTCATCTACGTGTTTGTCAAAGTTGATTTGGAATTCATGAACCTTGCTTTATTAACTACTTCAGACATCCTAAAAAAAAAATTAAAATATGGGTTGCCTCCCATGAAGCGCTTCTTTAGCGTCATTAGCTTGACGTTCTGCCCTTGTCAGGGTGGTTGGCAGTGCTTCAAGTCTTCCCTTCTCACAGTGAATCTATCTCCGTTGGCTTCATTAAAAACCTCCACATGTTCCAAGGAGAGAATTCTGCTGATGGTGAAAACTTTAGGCAGCTGAGATGGAATGGTGGGGAGATGAGGTGGAATAGCTGGAAAATGAGCAGAGATTACTTTATCCCCTGGAGAGAAATCCTCTGTAGGGATCTTCTTGTTCCTCCATCCCTTGGCGCCTTCTTCCTTGTTTCTTTTAATGCTATCCTGCTCCTTGTGGCCTCTTTCTCCAGGGAAATTTTGTTGCTAGTCTCATATGACTCCGGTGGATTTAGCTCTTCTTGGGTTTCCTTTAACTGTTGCACCTTCTGACTGTATTGTTTGTCAACTAAAGGGATTTCCAGGTGTATTATTTGTGCTTCAGTGCTTGTTTCTTCCACCAGTGCCTTATTGTAATCCTCCCTTGATTCCTTGTTTTCTTGATCTGCTTCTTGTGAGGGTCTGAAGACATTGAAGGTGAGTTGTTCATCATGTATCCTCAGTATTAGCTCTCTTCGCTCCACATCTATGAGTGCTCTGGCTGTGGCCAGGAATGGCCTTCTCAATATGATTGGATGGAGGTGACTCTCTTCCATCTCCAAGATGACAAAGTCTGTGGGAAGGAAGTAGTTCCCAACCTTCACCAACACGTTTTCAACCACTCCTATTGCTTGTTTTTGAGTTTTGTCAGCCAACTTGATGATCACATCCGAGGGCGTTATCTCATTGATCTGAAGCTTCTTCATGAGGGATAAAGGCATTAAGTTGATACTTGCCCCCAGGTCACAGAGTCCCTTATCAATAACTGTTTCTCCTATAGCACAAGAGATGTAAAAACTTCCTGGATCCTTCCTTTTTGTAGGCAACTCTATTTGAATGAGAGCACTGCACTCCTTATTCATCAATATTGTTTGTCCTCCCTTTAGTGAATTTTTCTTGGTCAGCAGCTCCTTCATACATTTAATGTATGAGGGCATTTTTTGAAGAGCCTTGATGAATGGTATGTTTACATGGAGATATGTAAACATGTCGAGGAATTTTGAGTACACTCTCCCTTCTACACCACCCTTGAGTCTTTGGGGAAAAGGTGCATATGGGTTCAGAATCTCCTTCTCCCTTAACCCCTTCTTCTGTGTGGAGTTGGTTCTTTGATCACCCTCTTCCTGCTTCTCTGCTGGAATATCTCGAGAGTGTTCTAAGGGTTTGTTTAGTTCTTCCACACTCCCCTCATCACTTATAGTGACCATCTTGCATTCTTCCCATCTTAATTTCTTTGCTTCACCTCTCGGGTTTTTCTCCGTGTCACTTGAAAAACTATCAGTAGGTTTATGAATCTTCTCAGAGAGGTATCCCACTTGAAATTCCAGCCTCTTGATGGTGTCTCTCTGGTTTTTGATATTAGCTCGCACCTCATCCTTGAACACTCTGTTTTCTTGGATTTTCTTGCATATACCTTCAAGTAGAGTCTCAATTCTGGAGAGTCTATCTTCGGATGGTGATGGTGAGTTGAGGTTGGAGGGGTGAGAATGGCCATTTTAGTTTTGATATGGATGTTGAGAGGTATTGTTGGGTGGGTGTTGATATGATCTCTGTGTGGGATGTTGGTGAGTTGCATTGTTGTTGGGGTTGTGACGTCTCTGATCTTGGCCTTGATCTTGTTGATTTCCCCACCCAAAATTTGGGTGGTTCTTCCAACCAGGAATATAAGTTTTGGAGTATGAATCATGGGTCTGCCTAGGTGAGTTCCCAATATAGTTGGCTTGTTCCTGGTCACCCTCTTCCTCTGCATTCACTCCTTCTTGAGCTGCTGATGAGGTGGTGACTGCTGCAACTTGGTTTCTTTCCATCTTCTTGGTAAGGTCATCCAGCTGCTTGGTGATCATCTTGTTTTGAGCCAGCAGCACGTCCATATTGTTTAGCTCCATTACTCCTCGAGTGTTGCCCCTTTCAGAAGCATAGAAGTAGTCATTCTCAGCTACAGTCTCGATGACATCTATGGCTTCTTCAATGGTCTTCTTCTTGTTCAGAGATCCTCTGGATGAGTGGTCTACTGCCTTCTTTGATTCATAAGAAAGACCCTCATAGAAAATGTGTAACTGCACCCATTCATTGAACATATCTGGCAGGCACCTTCTTGTTAAGTCCATAAACCTCTCCCATGCTTCATAGAGAGTTTCACCATCTTGTTGCCTGAAGGTTTATACCTCAACTCTCAACCTGTTGATTCTTTGAGGAGGGTAGAATCTTGCCAAGAATTTGTTCATCACGTCTTCCCAGGTTGTTAAACTCTCCTTCGGAAAGGACTCCATCCATTTAGATGCCTTATCCTTGAGTGAAAAAGGGAACAAAAGGCAGTCTATAAGTGTCAGGATGAACACCATTAGACTTCACAGTATCACATATCCTTAGGAAGGTGGTTAGATGTTGATTGGGGTCTTCTTGGCACTTCCTCCGAATGCACAGTTGTTCTGAACGAGGGTGATGAGCTGGGGTTTTAGTTCAAAGTTATTGGCATGTATGGTTGGCTTTTGGATGCTACTTCCATAATTTTCTGGGTTTGGATTGATGTAAGAGCCTAGAACTCTTCTCTCTTGCCCAGCATGATTTGCTGGGCCTTCTCTGGCATGGTTGTGAGCTTCTTCTTCATGATAGTTCTCCATATTCTCCTCTATGTCTGGTTCAAAATACTCTGACTCTTCCTCAGCACCAACGACTCTCTTTCCTCTTGCTTCCCTCCTTAATCTAAGGAAGGTCCTCTCAGGTTCATAATCCAAGGAAGTTAAAACCCCGCTTCTCCTACCTGTCATATAACCAACAAAGCAAAAAGCAAGAAGAAAATGAATGAAGAAAATACTCTTGTTAGAATGGCTATTAGTGTGAGTGGTGCAATGTATCAAACAGTTAGTGGGTTAGTGAACTAAATTGTAAACAATGAAGAAAACACAACAAATGGGTAAGGGAAAAAGGGAAGAAAACAGCTAAAACTGAAAGTAAATCACTCAGATGGAACAAAACAAAAGAAAATTACTCAATCTAGTTATCCTCCAAGTTAATCATTGTCGATACAAAATCAATCTCCGGCAACGGTGCCATAAACTTGATGCACGGAAACTTGTCTCTCAACAAATTTCCCTTCGGCAAGTATACCGAATTGTCGTCAAGTAAAAATTCACAATAGAGTGAGGTCGAATGCCACAGGGATTGATTGGTCAAGCAACTTTAATTAGAGGAATGTTCTAGTTTAGCTAAGCAGAAATTGAGTTGAGGAATTGTAGAAAATTAAATGGCGGGAAAGTAAATAACAGAAAATGTAAATGCTGGAAATAAATGGCAGAATGTAAATGGCATAAAGTAAATTGTAGAATCTTAAATGGGGATTTGGGGAGATGAGCAGAAAAATAAATGGCAGAAATTAAAGAGAATGGGTAAGATCAGAAATGGGGGATTCATTAGGCTTAGGAGATGTTGCATTCTTCGGATCAAGTTCATTCTCATCTCTTCCTCAACCAATGCATTCATTGATCTCCTTGGCAATCTTAAGTGATTGGATTCCAATTCCTTGGCAACCCAATCTCTCTAAGCTTGAACAATTGCCCAATTCCTTGATTTAATTGCTCATGGGAAGAGATAAAGTTTGGTCACTGATTATACTGATAAACCACTATTTTATGGTTTATCTTGTGCTCAATCGAGTGATTTTTATCAACTCTTTACCCACTTATTCATACTATTTGCATGGTTTTACATTTGCCTTCCAAATTATGTGCTTTGATTGAAAACATGCTTCTTTGGCCTTTATATTGCTAATATTAATCCTCTCTTATCACTATTAGATGCCTTGATATGTGTGTTAAGTGATTTTAGAGATTACAGGGCAGGAATGGCTCAGAGGATGGAAAGGAAGCATGCAAAAGTGGAAGGAATACAAGAAGTTGGAGAAACTGCTAAGCTGTCCAGCCTGACCTCTTCGCACTCAAACGGCTATAACTTTAGCTATAGAGGTTCAAACGACATGGTTCCAGTTGCATTGGAAAGCTAATGTCCGGGACTTCCATTTGATATATAATTTGTTATAGTTGCTCCAAAGTTAGGCAATGCGAACGCGTGAATGACGCGCCCGCGTCGCATTTGCGAACTTCAATCCGCGCGGACGTGTGGACGACGCCTCCGCGTCACTTGCCTGCGACCTGAACGTAACAGAAATTGCAGGGAGTGATTTCTGGGCTGCTTTTGACCCAGTTTTTAGCCCAGAACACACAGATTAGAGGCTATAAAGTGGGGGAATGCATCCATTCATAATCATGCTTTTCATAATTCACTATTCATGAATTAGATGTAATTTTGAGGGAGAGGTTCTCTCCTCTCTCTTTTAGGATTTAGAATTAGGATTTCTTTTGCTTTTAGGATTATCTCTTTTTTATTAGGTTCAATATTCCTTTTATTTATTTTTATCTTTCCAATTTAAATTATGAATTCCCATGTTAGAACTTATTTCTTTGAATTAATATATTTTGAGGTATTTCAGATTTATGATTGCTCTCTTTAATTTATGTTACTGTTGCTTCCCATCTAAAGGCATTTTTATTCCGGTAGATTTACTTTTTTCCTTTTTGGTCTTGGTTAAGAAATCAGTAACTCAGGAGTTATCAAACTCAAACATGATTGATAATTGTTATCTTTGCTAATTGAATTGAACTTCAATAATCCCAATCTTTCCTTAGGGATTAACTAGGATTTGAGGATCTAACTAATTAGTCACTTGACTTTCCCTTGCTCTAGAAAAGGTTAACTAAGTGGAATTAAGGTTTAATTTTCATCATCATTGATACGGATAACTAGGATAGGACTTCTAATTTCTCATAACTTGCCAAAAAGTTTATTTTACAGTTATTTATTTACTTTACAGTCTTTTACTTATTTCAATTGCAATTTAAACTACTTGTTCCTCATCTTAAAAACCCCAATTTACAATCTTCATAACCAATAATAAGAACATACTTCCTTGCAGTTCCTTGAGAAGACGACCCGAGGTTTAAATACTCGGTTATCAATTTATTTAGGGGTTTGTTACTTGTGACAACCAAAACGTTTGTAAGAAAGGTTGATTGCTTGGTTTAGTAACTATACTTGCAACGAGAGCCATGCGGCCGCCTCACTTCTCGCTAGTCATCTCCTTAATTTCTTGTGTTCCTTCCATTTTTGCAAGCTTCCTTTCCAATCTCCAACTCATTCATGCCCTATAAAGCCTGAAACACTTAACACACAGATCACGACATCGAATGGAATAAAGGAGAATTAAAATACATAATTAAAAGTCTCTAGGAAGCAAGTTTTCAATCATGTAATAATTTTAGGAAGGAAATATAAATGCATGCTAATCATATGAATAAGTGGGTAAAGATCATGATAAAACCACACAAATAAACACATTATAAACCATAAAATAGTGGTTTATCAACCTCCTCCACACTTAAACATTAGCATGTCCTCATGCTTAGTTGAAGGAGATAAAATAAATGAGTAGGAACATGTAAAACTCATGCAATGCAATGCAACCAATATATATATGAATGCAACTATATGATTTTTGTCCACTTGATCAATAATAAAGAAGCTCTTCAAAACAATTACAAATTAAATTCCACTAATTCAATTCTCCTGCAGTAAGAACAGATAAAGATGCAAGAAGGCAGCTCATGAAAGCAGGGAATATAGAATTTTAAGCATTGAACCCTCACTGATGATGTATATACGCTCTAATCTCTCTACCGTATAAGGCAATCACTCTATCCTTCTCTAATCATGCTTTCTAATTTTTGTTCTTCTCCTAATCAATCAACAACATTTGATATACCAATGCAAACATCATGAGGTCTTTTCAAGGTTGTAATAGGGCCAAGGTAATGGTAAGGATACATATATGACTAAGTAAGCTTATAAACTGAATCTTTAATTAACCCAAGCTTTAACATAACCTATATATATTCTATATAACTTTAGAATTCATACCTAGCTACCCAGAATTTCTCTTTCACATTCCATACTCATGTATCAACTTTTATTTTAATTTTATCATACATGCATTGACCTTTGAATTCTTAACTTAACATTGGGGTAATTTTGTCCCCTTATTTATTTATTGAATATTTTTGATATTATTATTATTTTTTTTAATATAAGCATAAAAATAAACATAGCTTATCAATGCACATAGATTTTTAATTCTTATAGTTTCACATGAGTAGGTATCCAAATTCCCATTCTATTATCATGACACATTCCCTTATTATCTTTTGTTCCCATAATTTTCCATACTTAATTAGCACACACAATTCTATCTTAAGCTAACCAAAGATTCAGTTTGGGATATATAATTGTTTTTCCGCTTAAGGCTAGTAATGTGGTAAAATATAGAACAAATGGGATTTAAAGGCTCAAAGTGGCTAACAAAGGTAATTGAAAGGGTAGGCTTAATTTGGATAAGTGAGTTAAACAATTAATGGCCTCAATCATATGCAAACATATAAATATAATAAATATTGGACATATAGGATGAAACAAAATATAAATTACAATCATAGAGAAGTAAACACACAAGAATAAAATAATTATGGTTAAATAATGTAACCATGCATGAAGGCTCAAATCTCACAGGTTGTGTGTTCTTTAGCTCAAAAATCATGTTCCAAATACAACTTCAAGCAAATTTAACATAAAAATTTAATTAAAATTAGTGAAATTTTGTTCCAAAAATAGAGTCTTAGAAGAACTTATTGTCTTTTCAATCAAGTAGAACATGCATGCAACTAATCTATTACTATGCAATTTATCCTATTCTATAAAAGAAAAACTAACTAAATATCCTAATTTATTGGTGTTTAGGGAAGATAAATTACCTCCGGAAGTCAGGTACTGACCGACCTCCCCACACTTAAGGCTTTGCACCATCCTCGATGCCTTCTGTCAGGATTAGGGGTGGGCTGGTAGCAGTATCTCCGTAGTTGGGACCATCATGGCTCCCTGTGCTGGTAAAGGAAGTGGAGTCCGGGGTGTCTGAGTCCTTGAATTTTCCCATGATCAGCTCCTTGAGGTATGTGAATCAGCGCTTGTTACGACACTCTCTCATCTTAGATTTGTGTTCCTGACGATCCAACCTTTCGAGTATCTGATGGAGCAGTTGGTCTGTGGTAGGTGCTTGTGGTACGAAAGGAGGAATGTCCTGAGCCGGTTCAGTGGGCTGGCTTGTAGTGGCTGTTGAGGGTCTGATATATTTCCCATTAGGGACATATTGGTCATCCTGTGGAAGTATGGCTTGGGTGTCCCCAGCTCTGAAGGAGACTCTGGCTGCTGAGACGAGATCTGAGACCAAGGCGGGAAAAGGTAAGTTTCCCGCGATTTGTACGTGTCTCATGGCATTCCGGATGTGTCTTGGTAGGTTCAGAGGCTGGTCTGTAAGGATGCACCATAGTAGAACGGCCATGTCCGCAGTGAAGGAGGACTCGTGGGTGCTCGGAAAGACGTAATGGGACATGATCTGTGCCCATACGCGAGCCTCCAAGGTAAGTGCCAAAGCCGAAATTCCCTTAGGGCAGGTACGATGGTATCCGTAGATCCATCGGCTGTCAGGTAGTGCGATAACTCTGAGAACGTGGTCCCAGTCAAATTGGTACATCTGGCGCTTGAGTGCGGCTTCTTGAAAGGAGTCCAATCCTTCTGGAATAGGGGGAAGACCTAGAGCTTTTTGAATGGCCTCTTCTGTAATGGGGACTTGCTTCTGACGGACAAAGACAGACTGCAGGGTTGGCAGGTAGAAGTTGGAGTAGAACTCGACTACCCAAGATAGATTGACTTGCCTCGGCTGTCTCTATAGGAAACCCCATTGTCTTTGTGCAATTTGCGGCTCAACAAAGGTAGCAATATGGTTTGGGAGGAGAAGAAGGTATTCGTTGTTGTAGCTCCTTTCTGCCAGGATGGGGAACTTCTGCTCACAGTAGTGATTGGGAAATCGTGTAGTGTCCTTTGCTGGGAAGACTTTTTCTTTATCATCAACCTTTATAATCCGCTTAAGTCTCTTTGTTGAGGGTTTAACCGCAGTTGAAGAGGGTTCTGCCACTAATGCTCTTTTTGTTCCTCTTCTTGCTGTGGATTTGGGTGTAGCTTTCTCTTTTCCTTTCTTGGTGGCCATTCTGAAAAAGGGAAGAGAAAGTAAATTAAATTCAAAGAGATAAAGCAAGGAAGAGAACGGAAAAGGGTGGTTATGAATGCACAGTAAAAGGTAAATGATGTTAACACATGGTCATGACTACATTTGAAAAGTCATCAATGGAAAATAGTTAGTGCATATGATGACAAGTGAATGCAAGGGGTTTATTGGCATGCTGGCAAAGGCATGAGTAGCATAGATCAAGCATCACTCGTAACAAACCATCACGTTTGTATTGACAATTATTTATAACGAATAAAATATAAAAGGGGTTTTGTGAAAAACGGGCATTTAATAGTAGAGTAGGATAACGGAGAAAAGTGCAAAATGCCATATGGAATTTTTCACAAACACATAGCATGCATGGTGAAATAATGTATGAAAAGTATTAAATTGAACATGCAAGAAATCCTTTAAAAATTAATATATAATTGCCAAACAAATTTAGAACAATCCACAAGCATATAGTGAGAAATAATGACTCAAATAAATATCTAACACCAAGTAAAAAGGAAGCAAGTATGAATAATGAAAGTAAAAAGAAAAGAAAAGAAGATAACATAGAAAAATAAGAAGAAAAATAGAAAAGTAAGGAGAGAAGAAGAAAAAGAAAACCTTGTTAATGGGGGAGAGAGGGAGAGAGTGAGGGTGTAAAAAGTGAGAAAGAAGGAAGAAGGAAGAAGGGAGGGAGAAGAAATAAGGAGGGAAAAGAGAAAATAGGATTTGAGGAGAAAAAGATAAGATAAGTGCCAAATCAAGGAAGCTGTGCGGCGCAATCGACGCGGTCGCGTGGGGCACGCGGTCGCGCGACTTGCGCTGATACTGATTGACGTGGTCGCGTCGGTCACGGGGTCGCGTGACCCGTTTTATGCCACTGGCGCGAGGACAGCCTCGCACTCACACAACTCTCTGTTCAAAATCATTAATTGCCAAATATTAGGTGACGCGATCGCGTGGGGCATGCGATCGCGTGAGTGGCCATTAGAAGGATATGACACGGTCGCGTCGGTCACGCGGCCGCGTGGGAAGGATTGTGCTTTCAGCACCAATCCAGCACCACTCTAGCACAAGTTTCGGTCGTGCACCCTTTTGACGTCGAATTCTAGGGCACGCGGCGGCGTGGGTCACGCGGTCGCGTGGGAGGCCAATGTTACCATGTGACGCGGACGCGTCGGCGAAGCGGTCACGTGGGGCAATTTGTGCCATTGGCACGCCTCTATCCACGCTACTGCGTGACTCTCTGTTTGTTTTTATTTTCTCCCATCTCCTTGCGACGCGGACGCGTCAATGATGCGGTCGCGTCGCGTAACCCTTTTTTTTTAAATAAAGGTTTGAAAATGAAAATGCACGAAATGTACTAATAAAGAGAAGAGTTATTAAATAGAAAAACTAAAAATAAAGAAAAGAACGATCATACCATGGTGGGTTGTCTCCCACCTAGCACTTTGCTTTAACGTCCGTAAGTTGGACGCTCTATTAGCTCACTCTTCGTCTATGTGAGGATCTTCCAAGAGGAAGATCTCGAGCTCCTTATTTTTCTGCATCCGCTCTCCGTGGTACAGCTTTAAACGATGTCCATTAACTTTGATAAGTTCAGAGCTGAAAAGATGGCTTAGGTGATAAACTCTGTACGGTTCGGCCTTCTCTACTCTGTATGGACCATCCCATCTTGATCTCAACTTGCCTGGCATGAGCCTCAGTCGAGATTTGTAAAGGATGACTAAGTCTCCAGGTTGTAACTCTTTTCTCTTAATGTTCTGATCATGTACAGCCTTCATCTTCTCCTTGTATAGTCTTGAATTCTCATAAGCTTCTAGGCGAAGGCTTTCCAATTCTTGCAGTTGCAATTTCCTTTCAGCTCCGGCTTCCTCAATCTCATGTTGCACTCCTTTACTGCCCAAAAGGCTTTGTGCTCGACTTCAACAGGGAGATGACAAGCCTTTCCATAGAATAAGCGGAAAGGACTCATCCCAATGGGTGTCTTGTATGCGGTTCTGTACGCCCAAAGTGCATCTTGTAGCCTGGTGCTCCAATCTCTTCTATGAGGTTTGACTATCTTCTGCAAGATACGCTTTATCTCTCTGTTTGACACCTCGGCTTGCCCATTAGTCTGAGGATGGTATGCTGTTGCAACCTTATGAATTATTCCATGCTTCTTCATTAATCCTGTTAGTCTTCTGTTACAAAAATGGGTGCCTTGATCGCTCACGATTGCTCGTGGTGATCCAAAGCGACAAATAATGTGGTTTCTCACAAAGGAAACAACATTGTTAGCATCATCAGTGCGGGTAGGAATTGCTTCCACCCATTTAGAAACATAATCCATAGCTAACAATATATAAAAATAAGCATTAGAATTTGGAAATAGACCCATGAAGTCAATGCCCCAAACGTCAAAAATTTCACAGAAAAGCATAATTTGTTGAGACATCTCATCCCTCCTGGATATATTACCAAATTTTTGGCATGGGAAACAAGATCTACAAAATTCAGCAGCGTCTCTAAAAAGTGTAGGCCACCAGAATCCACAGTCTAAGATTTTTCTAGCTGTTCTTTGAGGGCCAAAATGTCCTCCATTCTCAGATGAGTGACAGGCCTCTAAGATGGACTGGAATTCTGATTGAGGTACACACCGTCTAATTACCTGGTCAGCGCCATATCTCCATAAATATGGGTCATCCCATATATAATATTTAGACTCGCTTTTCAGCTTGTCTCTTTGATGCTTAGAAAAGTTTGGAGGAAAGGTGCGGCTAACTAGATAATTAGCTACAGGTGCATACCAAGGGACTACCTCAGATACTGCTTGCAGGTTATCAAATGGGAAATTATCAGCTATAGGAGTGGGGTCATCTGAAATGTGCTCAAGGCGACTTAAGTGGTCTGCCACTAAATTCTGGTTACCACTCCTATCCTTAATTTCTAAATCAAATTCTTGTAATAGCAGTATCCAACGTATAAGCCTTGGTTTGGACTCCTTTTTAGCTAACAGATACTTTAGAGCTGCATGGTCCGAGTACACTACTACCTTCGTACCAAGTAAATAGGCTCAGAATTGATCCAGAGCAAAAACAATAGCAAGAATCTCTTTCTCAGTAGTAGTGTAATTGGATTGTGCTGCATCTAGAGTTTTAGACGCATAAGCAATAACAAAAGGGTCCTTACCTTCACGCTGAGCCAATGCTGCTCCTACTGCATGATTGGAAGCGTCGAACATTATTTCGAATGGCTGGCTCCAATCTGGTCCTCTCATAATTGAAGCTTGAGTCAGCGTGGTCTTCAGCTTATCAAACGCTTGTTTGCAATCTTCACTGAACTCGAACTCAATATCCTTCTCCAGTAGTCTGGATAAGGGAAGTGCTACCTTACTGAAGTCCTTAATGAATCTCCTGTAAAAACCTGCATGGCCAAGGAACGAGCGGACTTCCCTCACAGAAGAGGGGTAAGGTAAACTAGAAATAACATCCACCTTTGCTTGATCTACAGAAATACTGGTATTAGACACAACATGTCCTAGAACAATCCCTTGTTTAACCATAAAGTGACATTTTTTAAAATTTAATACAAGGTTTGTACTGACATATCTATCTAATACTCTAGATAATCCATCTAAGCAAAGGCTAAAGGAATCGCCATAAACACTAAAATCATCCATAAAAACTTCCATACAGTCCTCAATAAGATCAGAGAAAAGACTCATCATGCACCTTTGGAAGGTAGCTGGTGCATTGCACAAGCCAAAGGGCATTCTCTTGTAAGCATAAGTCCCAAAAGGACATGTAAAAGTAGTATTTTCCTGATCCTCAGGAGCTATATGAATCTGGAAATAAACTGTGTAACCATCTAGAAAACAATAATGTGATTTACCTGACAGGCGATCCAACATTTGATCAATGAATGGAAGAGGATAGTGATCCTTACGGGTTGCTTGGTTGAGGCGTCTGTAGGCAATGCAGACCCTCCAAGCGTTCTGTAATCTGGTTGCTATGAGCTCTCTATGCTCATTTTTCACTGTAGTGACTCCAGACTTCTTTGGCACTACTTGTACTGGGCTTACCCATTCACTGTCTGAGATGGGATAGATGATATCTGCCTCCAGTAGTCTGGTCACTTCCTTTTTGACAACCTCTAAGATAGTGGGATTTAGTCTTCTTTGGGATTGACGAACGGGCCTTGCTCCCTCTTCTAAAAATATTCTGTGCTCACATACTTGAGGGTTGATGCCTACTATATCTGCCAAACTCCACCCAATTGCCTTCTTGTGCCTCCTCAGCACACTTAGTAACTGCTCTTCTTGTTGAGAAGTGAGTTCCCTTGTAATGATAACTGGACACTATTGCTTGTCCTCAAGGTAAGCATATTTGAGGTGTGGAGGAAGGGGTTTTAATTCTAACTTCTGGTCATGGTCAGGCTCTGGGTTGTTTGGAGCTGGCAACAATGGGAAAGCACTGTCATTGTCCTCTGAGAATGTCCCCACACTTGGACCTTGTCCTGTGTGCTTCTCTTCTAACTCCTTCTGGTGAACTTCAGCCACGGTTTATCTATAATGTCACACTGGAAGATAGAATGATCTTCTGAAGGGTGCTTTATAACTCCATTCAGATTGAAACTTACTAATCGGCCATTTATTTCAAAAGAGTATGTTCCTGAAAAAGCATCCAATTTGAACTTAGATGTCTTTAGGAATGGTCTTCCAAGTAGGATTGATGATGGCTTCTCTGAGTCATTTTGGGGCATCTCCAGAATATAAAAATCAGTGGGGAATATGAGTCCTTTAATGCCCACTAATACATCTTCAGCAACTCCAACCACTGTAATAATGCTCTTATCTGCTAACACAAAACGAGCTGCCGACCTTTTTAAGGGAGGTAGCCTCAAAATATCATATATAGACAAAGGCATTATACTCACACATGCTCCTAAAACACACATGCAGTCAAAAATTATCACACCACCAATAGTATAATTAACTATACAAGGGCTTGGGTCACTACACTTTTCAGGTAAACCTCCCATTAAAGCAGATATGGAACTACCTAAAGGAATAGTTTCTAATTCATTAATTTTGTCTTTATGTATAGATAAATCTTTTAGAAACTTTGCATCTTTAGATAGCTGTTGAATAACATCAAAAAGAGGAACAGTTACCTCAACCTTTTTGAATATCTCTACCATTTTGGGATCAGGTTCCAGCTGCTTCCTGGGCTTCCTTGCAAGTTGTGGAAATGAAATAGGAGTGGTGTCTTCTGTAATATCTGCGCCCTGTGGTGCTTCCTCCTGTGGTTGAACTTCTTCTTTTTCAGCTATGTCCTGTATGTCCTCTTCCTCTTCAGCATCTTCTATTTCCACTACCTCTTCAGCTGAGGCGTGTTCTGGTAGGCTTGGCTCCTCTTGATTCCTCTCCTGTAGTGTGGTACCAGACCTCAGGGTGATGGCATTGATGCCACCCTTGAGATTGGGTAATGGTTGAGAGGGGATTCCATTGGAGCTCAAAGGCTGGCTATTGGAGTTATTCATTAATCCAATCTGTGAGACAAGAGCTTGCAAAGTTGCGTTTAGACCATTTAGAGTGGCATTAATGTTATTTTCCATTGTCTGTTGTCTCCAATCAATGGATTATAGTAAATCATCATTAGAAGATGCGGAAGGATAAGTAATCTGAGAGGTCTGCTGTTGGGTATTCTGGGGTCCTTGGGACTGTCTCAGGTGAGGCGCTCTGTACGGCTGGTTCTGGTTCTACTGCCTGTTGTTGTTATTATTCCATCTCTAATTTCCCTGATTGTCTCTGCCTCCTCTGTTGTTGTTGTGCCTCCAATTCTGGTTAGAATTGTCCTGCCATCCATGGTTGTAGTTGCCACCTTGATTGTACCCTTGGTTGGGGCGGTCATAGAAGTTATGAGTGGCTACTACGGTGTTGTCTTCCTGCTGGAGCTGCGGATACTCATCAGTATAGTGGCTATAATCAGCACAGATTCCGCAAACTCTCTGTGGGACTAACTGTTGGTTTTGCTGTGGCGGAGAAGGTTGAGCTTGCTGAACTTGTTGTTGATTCAAATGCATCTGCTTCAGCAAGTTGGTCATTTCATAGATACTCTGAGTCAGAGTAGCAGTCTGTCTGCTAGAGGATACTTCTGCAACGGCTTTTGAACGGCCTTGTTTCTGCCTATGATTCCGAGTAGATTCAGCTAAGTCACTGATCAATTGCCATGCCTCATCAGTGGTCTTGTACTTTTTCATAGACCCATTGCTAGCACTTTCCAATGTGGTCTTATCTTGGGCCTCATGCCTTGTGTGACGTAACCGAGTAATACTATCTTGTCAATCATATGGTAGGGGCATGCTTCCAGAAGATTATTGAAGCGCTCCTAGTATTCATAGAGAGTCTCAGATTCATCCTGAACAATCATGGAAATGTCTTTTTTCAGTTTATCAATAACTTCAGCTGGAAAGAATTTTTCAAAGAATTCTCTTCTCAGTGTATCCCAGTTGGATACAGTTACTGCAGGTTGAGTGTAGTACCACTCTCTTGCCTTCCCCTCAAGAGAAAACGAAAAATCTTTCAGCAAAATTGAAGTTTCATCTGCACCATCACGCTTGACAGTAGAACAGGCTGCTTGAAAATCTCTCAGGTGCTTGATAGGCTCTTGAGCAGGCAAGCCATGAAACTTGGGCATCAAATTGAGCAGTGCGGTCTTTATTTCAAAGTCTGTAGCCACCGCTGGATGATGCGCTTGAAATGGTTGCATTGTAAAATCAGGGGCTCCAGCCTTTTGGAAAGTAACTCTCCTAGCTGCTGCCATGTTACCTGCACGTAAATCAGCCAAATCAGTAGAACGGGTGCTGGTTTCTTTCTTAAGTGACGTTTCAGATCTGCCCTCAGAGAGGACTAACCGACGCCGAGCTTACCTTATTCGTGAAATAGTTCTTTCAATTTCAGGATCGAATAATAGCAAGCTTGGATCAGGAAGTGAACGCGTCATCTAACGAAAGAAACAAGCAGCTCATGGTAGCAAGATAGAATAAAATGAAAATAAATAAAATCCAATTAATAACTTTAGCACTCTATTGCAACCCCCTGGCAACGGCGCCAAAAATTGACGTGGCAGAAATTGGCGAGTCAAGAATTGTTGTAAATATGTGTTGCAAGTATAGTTCTTAACTCTTCTCTATATCCCAATGCAAAGAACAATAGAAAATAAAAATCCTAAGAACTATGAATGTGTAGAGAGAAAACCTAGAGGAGGAGTAAAACAAGATCTAAAAACTAAAACTGTGTAGAATGAATGTTGTTTTTGGTTTCTGCATGTCCTCTGGCTCTAGTATGATTTTTCGGGCCGAAAACTGGGTCAAAACAGGGCCCAAAATCGCCCCCAGCGAATTCCTCAGATTATGCAGATCGCGCATGTCACGTGATCGCGTCATTCATGCGGACACGTCATGCGGCGTTTTACTTTGCCACGCGGTTGCGTCGTCCACGCCTCCGCGTCACTTGTGCTATTCCAATCCGCACGGTCACGTGAGCCATGCGGCCGCGTCACTGCGATTTCCTCTCTTCCGCGCGGTCGCGTGAGCCATGCGGCCGCGTCACTTCTCGCTGGTCATCTCCTTAATTTCTTGTGTTCCTTCCATTTTTGCAAGCTTCCTTTCCAATCTCCAACTCATTCATGCCTTATAAAGCCTGAAACACTTAACACACAGATCACGGCATCGAATGGAATAAAGGAGAATTAAAATACATAATTAAAAGTCTCTAGGAAGCAAGTTTTCAATCATGTAATAATTTTAGGAAGAAAATATAAATGCATGCTAATCATATGAATAAGTGGGTAAAGATCATGATAAAACCACACAATTAAACACATTATAAACCATTTCGATGCGTATGTCTAAAATTAATTTTTTTTGACGTTAGAATTTTTGCCAGTAAAGAATTTTATAAAAACAGTTGCGTTGTAGGTATAGTTTCTAAACCAACAGAAATCCCTTCGTACAAACGTTTTGGTTGTCACAAGTAACAAACCACTAAATAAATTGATAACCGAAGTATTTAAACCTCGAGTCGTCTTCTCAAGGAACTGCAAGGAAGTATGTTCTTATTACTGGTTATGAAGATTGTAAATTGGGATTTTGAAGGTAGGGGGCAAGTAATTTAAATATCAATTAAAATAAGTAAAAGACTGTAAAATAAATAAATGACTGTAAAACACAATTTTTGCAAGGTATGAGAAATTAGAAATCCTATCCTAGTTATCCTTATCAATGATGATGAAAATTGAATCTTAATTCCACTTAGTTAACCTTTACTAGAGCAAGGGAAGGTCAAGTGACTAATTAGTTAGATCCTCAAATCCTAGTAAATCCCTAAGGATAGATTGGGATTATTGAAGTTCAATTCAATTAGCAAAGATAACGATTATCAGTCATGTTGAGTTTGATAACTCCTGAGTTACTGATTTCTTAACCAAGACCAAAAGGAGAAAAATAAATCTACTGGAATAAAAATGTCTTCAGATTGGGAATAACAATAACATAAATAAAAGAGAGCAATTGTAAACTGAAATACCTCAAATAACATTAATTCGAAAGAGTAATCTGTAACATAGAAGAATTCATAAATAAAATTGAGAAAATAATAAAAAGGAATATTGAACCTGATAAAAAGAGATAATCCTGAAAGCAAAAGAAATCCTAATTCTAAATCCTAAGAGAGAGAGGAGAGAACCTCTCCCTCAAAACTACATCTAAATCATGAGAAGTGAATTATGAGAGCGTGTGATCATGAATGAATGGATTCTCCCACTTTATAGCCTCTAATCTGTGTTTTCTGGGCCACAAACTGGGTCAGAAACAGCCCAGAATTCGCTGATTGCGAATTCAAACACGCTGATTTTTTGTCACTGCGACGCGGTCGCGTGGAGCATGCGTTCGCGTTGCCTAGTTTCAGGGCAACTATAGCATATTATATACCAAATCGAAGCCCCGGATGTTAGCTTTCCAACGCAACTGGAAGCGCATCATTTGGACCTCTGTAGCTCAAGTTATGACTGTTTGAGTGCAGAGAGGTCAGGCTGGACAGCTTTAGCAGTTTCTTCAGTTTCTTGTATTCCTTCCACTTTTGCATGCTTTCTTTCCATCCTCTAAGCCATTCCTGCCCTGAAAACACTTAACACACATATCAAGGCATCTAATGGTGATAAGAGAGGATTAATATTAGCAATATAAAGGCCAAAGAAGCATGTTTTCAATCATAGCACAAAATCAGGAAGAAAAACATAAAGCATGCGATTAGTATGAATAAATGGGTAAAGAGTTGATAAAAACCACTCAATTAAGCATAAGATAAACCATAAAATAGTGGTTTATCAATCTCTCCACACTTAAACATTAGCATGTCCTCATGCTAAGCTCAAGAGAAGCTATAAGAAAGTGAAGATGAATGGTAGAAAGTATGAAATGCAACCTATCTATATGAATGCAACTACATGCTAAGATGTTCCTACCTACTTGGTTAAAAGTAAATAAGTTCTCCGAGACAAATATGAATTAAATTCCACTAATTCAAATTATATAATAAAAGACAGGTAAACTTGTAAGAAGATAGCTCATGAAAGCAGGGAACATAGAATTAAGCATTGAACCCTTACTGGTAGTGTATATCACTCTAACTCTCAAGTGTCTAGGGTCAATCACTCTACTCTTCTCTAGTCATGCTTTCTAAAACTTTGTTCTTCATCTAACCAATCAACAAATATTTAGATATCAATGCAAACATCATGAGGTCTTTTTAGGGTTGTAATGAGGCTGAGGTAAAGGTAAGGATATATGTATGGCCAAGTGAGCTTTATAAAGTGAATCCTTGATTAGTCTAAGATCTCACCTAACATATACATACTTTATATAAATTAAAATACTTTACCTAGCTACCCAAATTTTTTTCCACTTTTGTATTTCATGCTCAAGTATCAAACTTATTTTTGAATTTTGTCCCATGTGCATTAATTCTTTTTATTTTGTATTTGGGGTAATATTATTTTTCTTCTCTTTTCTTTTCTTCTCCCTTTTTTTTTGTATCCCCTTATTTAATTACTTAATATATTTTTTTTTTCAATGCACATGGTAATTTAATTATTTTGATTTCATATGAGCATGCTTCCCAAATTTTCAAATAACTTATTCAATTTAATTCCCTACTTTTTCATATCATCCCATGTTCCCATAAAATTTCCCACACTTAAATTATACACAATATCTATCTTAAGCTAACTAAGGATTTAACTTGGGATTTTTATTTTGTTTTTCTGCTTAAGGCTAGTAATGTGGTTATGAAACAGAAGGGGGTTAAAAGTTGAAAGTGGCTAACAAGGGTGATGTAAAAGGTAGGCTTATTTGGGATAAGTGAGCTAATAACAAATAATGGCCTCAATCATATGCAAGCATGTAAATACACTAAATAATGGACATATAGAATAGAACAAAGCAAAGATTGCAATCATAAAGAAGAAAACACACAAGAATAAAAATTTATGGTTAAATAATGTAACCATGTAAATAAGCTCAAAATCTCACAGGTTGTGTGTTCTTTGGCTCAAAAACCATGTTCCAAATACAACTTCAAACAAGTTTTAATAGAAAAGTTTTTAATTTAAATTAGTGAAATACAATAAAAATTTTTTGAAAAAGAAAATATTACTTCAACCAAGTAGTAACTAAATGCACAAAATCAAATAAACATGCAATTAACCATGCAAATGAAATAATGAACAAGGAAAATAAACCATTGGTGTTGAGATAAAAGAGTAACTAACCCATGGAGTTCGGTATCGACCTCCCCACACTTAAAGATTGCACCGTCCTCGGTGCATGCTGAGATGTGCAGGTGGACGGGTTGTTCCAACTGGCGCTTTTCTCCAAAGATTATGCAGATGGACTTGTCTTGTTTCCCCATGTAAACGTCTTCCGGTTCCCTTCCGGGTGGCCATCCTGAAAGAAAAAGGGAAGAAAAGTAACCCAGAAATAGAGATAAGAAAATAAATGAAGTATGAGTGGGTTAATGCCAAATGAAAAGGGTCTCATTTACATGGAAGCTTCAACATGTACGTGAGAAAACAATAGAAGCACATGGCATACCAATGGTGCAAAATTTGCAACAATGGGGGAGAGAGTGGGGAAGAAGAGATAATATAAATTCATGTCAATGAAAAAGTAATACAGATTACTCAATCAGAATTAAACAAGTCACTAAGCACCAAGAAAATACCAGAAAAGATGTAACAGTTGAATAAGAACATTTGAACACTAATGGTAAAATAATAAATTTAGAAAAGAAAAATAAAAATATGCAATGAATGAAAGTATGCAAATAAATAAAATGAAATAAAATGAAAGTGAAAAAAAAAGGATGAGAAGTTAAAAAGATAAAGTAAGAAAGAAAAAAAAGAAAGAAGGAAATATAGAAGAAAAATTAGGATTTGGGAAGGAAAAAGATAAGATATTTTTGGCAAAGTTGGATGAGCTGTGTGACACGAGCGACGCGGACGCGTGGCGGACGCGTTCGCGCGACTTGCGCTTAAATTAATCCACGCGGTCGCGTCGGTCACGCGGACGCGTGACGCATTTTGTGCTACTGGCGCGAGGGCAGCCTCGCGCTCGCACAACTCTCTGTTCAAAATGCATTATTGCCAAATATCAGAGTGACGCGGTCGCAGTCGACGCGATCGCGTGAGTCGTTAAGACAGGGATGTGACGCGGACGCGTGAGCCATGCGTCCGCGTGGTAAGACTGGGCGTTCAGCACCAGTCCAGCACCACTCCAGCATAACTTTCGGCTATGCACCCTTTTCACGTCGATTTTCATGTCACGCGGCCGCGTGGGTGACGCGGACGCATGGGAGGCCAAAGTTCCCACATGACGCAGACGCGTTAGCGACGCGGTCGCGTGGATCAATTTGCGCCAAAGGCACGCCTCCAGCCACGGTATCGCGTGACTCTCTGTTCGATTTTTTTTCCCAATGCACTGGCGACACGGACGCGTCAGTGACGCTGCCGCGTCGCGTGCGTGCTTTTTTTTTTTAATAATGCAGTATGCAGAATGCAATGCTAATATGAATGTTATGCAAAATTCCAGGTTCAATACAATAAAATAAAATAAAGCTCAAAAACAAATAAAACTAAATAAAAATGAAAATGGAACGATCATACCATGGTGGGTTGTCTCCCACCTAGCACTTTTAGTTAAAGTCCTTAAGTTGGACATTTGATGAGCTTCCTGTTATGGTGGCTTATGCTTGAACTCATCCAGGAATCTCCACCAATGTTTGTGATTCCAATATCCTCCGGGATCCCAAACTAGGCACAGAAAGCCTTCAAGTAAGTTAAAACAAGTGACAAGGCCCCAATAGTGTTGATTGCCAGAATGAATTCTGGGGTCCCAAATCTTGCTTTTGCACCCGTCTTCTAGCTGATTAACATGATTCCATCCGGGTGGTTCAGTCTTAGAATTCTTACTGAAGCGACCAAACAACTTTTCAGACCCATTCAATTGAGCTTTACACCAACCCTTGTGCTTCAATTTGGAGCATGCAACCATATTTAACTTTGCATGACAACTCTTACCACTGACCATCTTCCTCTTACTCTTAATACCACAAAGAGCTCTAAGCTGACCATCTGTCTCAAGTAAACCATATTCAAGTGGAATGAGAAAGCTAAGAGACCTGCATGTGTTATTTAGGAGCATGTGTGAGTATAATGCCTTTGTCTATATATGATATTTTGAGGCTCCCTCCCTTAAAAAGGTTGGCAGCTCGTTTTGTGTTAGCAGATAAGAGCATTATTACAGTGGTTGGAGTTGCTGAAGATGTATTAGTGGGCATTAAAGGACTCACATTCCCTACTGATTTTTAAATTCTGGAGATGCCCCAAAATGACTCAGAGAAGCCATCATCAATCCTACTTGGAAGACCATTCCTGAAGACATCTAAGTTCAAATTGGATGCTTTTTCAGGAACATACTCTTTTGAAATAGATGGCCGATTAGTAAGTTTCAATTTGAATGGAGTTATGAAGCACCCTTCAGAAGATCATTCTATCTTCCAGTGTGACATTATAGATGAAACCGTGGCTGAAGTTCACCAGAAGGAGTTAGAAGAGAAGCACACAGGACAAGGTCCAAGTGTGGGGACATTCTCAGAGGACAATGACAGTGCTTTCCCATTGTTGCCAAACAGAGAGATAAAGCATATCTTGCAGAAGATAGTCAAACCTCATAGAAGAGATTGGAGCACCAGGCTACAAGATGCACTTTGGGCGTACAGAACCGCATACAAGACACCCATTGGGATGAGTCCTTTCCGCTTAGTCTATGGAAAGGCTTGTCATCTCCCTGTTGAAGTCGAGCACAAAGCCTTTTGGGCAGTAAAGGAGTGCAACATGGGAATTGAGGAAGCCGGAGCTGAAAGGAAATTGTAACTGCAAGAATTGGAAAGCCTTTACCTAGAAGTTTATGAGAATTCAAGACTATACAAGGAGAAGATGAAGGCTGTACATGATCAGCACATTAAGAGAAAAGAGTTTCAACTTGGAGACTTAGTCCTCCTTTACAAATCTCGACTGAGGCTCATGCCAGGCAAGTTGAGCTCAAGATGGGATGGTCTATACAGAGTAGAGAAGGCCGAACCGTACGGAGTTTATCACCTAAGCCATCCTTCCAGCTCTGAACTTATCAAAGTTAATGGACATCGTTTAAAGCTGTACCATGGAGAGCGGATGCAGAAAAACAAGGAGCTCGAGATCTTCCTCTTGGAAGATCCTCACATAGCCGAAGAGTGAGCTAATGGAGCGTCCAACTTATGGACGTTAAAGCAAAGTGTTAGGTGGGAGACAACCCACCATGGTATGATCGTTCTTTTCTTTATTTTTAGTTTTTCTATTTAATAACTCTTCTCTTTATTAGTACATTTCGTGCATTTGCATTTACATACTTTTATTTAAAAAAAAAGGGTTACGCGACGCGACCGCATCATTGATGCATCCGCGTCGCAAGGAGATGGGAGAAAATAAAAACAAACAGAGAGTCACGCAGGAGCGTGGCTGGAGGCGTGCCAATGGCACAAATTGCCCCACGCGACCGCGTCGCCGACGTGTCTGCGTCACATGGGAACATTGGCCTCCCACGCGACCGTGTGACCCACGCGGCCGCATGCCCTAGAATTCGACGTCAAAAGGGTGCACGACCGAAAGTTGTGCTAGAGTGGTTGATAAACCACTATTTTATGGTTTATATTGTGTTTAATTGTGTGATTTTATCATGATATTTACCCACTTATTCATATGATTAGCATGCATTTATATTTCTTTCCTAAATTTATTACATGATTGAAAACTTGCTTCCTAGAGACTTTTAATTATGTATTTTAATTCTCCTTTATTCCATGCGATGCCGTGATCTGTGTGTTAAGTGTTTCAGGCTTTATAGGGCACGAATGAGTTAGAGATTAGAAAGGAAGCTTGCAAAAATGGAAGGAACACAAGAAATTAAGGAGATGACCAGCGAGAAGTGACGCGGCCACATGGCTCACGCGACCGCGCGGATTGGAATAGCATAAGTGACGCAAAGGCGTGGACGACGTGTCCGCGTGGAGAAGCAAAATGCCGAATGACGCGTCCGCATGAGTGACGCGATCGCATAATGTGCGCGATCTGCATAATCTGCAGAATCGCTGGGGGCGATTTCGGGCCCTATTTTGACCCAGTTTTTGGCCCAGAAAAGCAGACTAGAGCCAGGGAACATGCAGAAACCAAGAACAACATTCATTCCGCATAGTTTTAGTTTTTAGATCTAGTTTTCCTCTCCTCTAGGTTTTTTTTCTCTCTACACATTCATAGTTTTTAGGATTCTTATTTTCTATTGCTTTTTGCATTGGAATTTTGAGAAGAGTTATTACCTCATCAAGACTTCGTCATTCTAGTTCGTTTTCTTTACTTGGCTTTACTCTTCCGTGTCCTTTAATTTACTTAATTCTACTATTGGATTATTTTAGAATTTATTAATACAAGAGTTATTTTTATTTTTAATTGATTCTTTTGAGTTTTATTTATCATGTCTTTCTTTAATTCCCTTTCCTATGTTATGAGTTACACATTCACAATGAGTGAGTAGTTCCCTAACTTGATGGGGAGTTGATTGAAAGGAACCCTTGAGTTGGAATGCTCAAAGGAGAAATTATAATTGGGTTTATTATTGGATTGCCCTCTAATCACTAACGCCAGTCCTTCCAAGTAAGCGGACTGGGACTTTTGAATAGAAACAGCATTTCAACTTGTTTGACTTTCCCTTACCTAGTAAGGGATAACTAAACAGAACAACCCCCAATTATCAATTAATCTTGAGAGTAATGCAATAAGAATAGGGCTTCCAACTAATCTACTCCCAGTCAAGGCTTTTATTTAAATCACATTAATTCTCTGATTTAATTTCCTGTCATTCAACTCAAATCTTTTTGAAAACCATCCGATTAATAAAATAGCACACTTTCCTACAACTCGTTGGGAGAGGACCTGAGATTCATACTCCCAGTATTTTAATTTTAATTTTTGTGACACCCTTTTTTAAATTGATAAGCGGATTTCTAGTTGGTTGAGAACTATACTCGCAACGCATATCTTATAACAATTCTTAACTCGCCAATTTCCGCCCACATCAATTTTTGGCGCCGTTGCCGGGGAGTTGCAATAGAGTGCTAAAGTTGTTGATTGGATTTTATTTATTTGCATTTTATTTTATTTTACTACTATGAGCTGCTTGTTTCTTTCGTTGGATGACGCGTTCGCTTCCTGACCCAAGCTTGCTAGTATTCGATCCTGAGATTGAAAGAATTATTTCACGAATAAGGCAAGCTCGGCGTCAGTTAGTCCTCTCTGAGGGCGGATCTAAAACGTCACTTGAAAAAGAAACCAGCCCCCGTTCTACTGATTTGGTTGTTTTACGTGCAGGTAACATGGCAGCAGCTAGGAGAGTTACTATCCAGGAGGCTGGAGCCCCTGATTTTACAATGCAACCATTTCAAGCGCATCACCCAGCGGTGGCTACAGACTTTGAAATAAAGACCGCACTGCTCAATTTGATGCCCAAGTTTCATGGCTTGCCTACTCAAGAGCCTATCAAGCACCTGAGAGATTTTCAAGCAGCCTGTTCTACTGTCAGGCGTGATGGTGCAGATGAAACTTCAATTTTGTTGAAAACTTTCCTGTTTTCTCTTGAGGGGAAGACAAGAGAGTGGTACTACACTCAACCAGCAGCAATTGTATCCAACTGGGATACACTGAGAAGAGAATTCTTGGAAAAGTTCTTTCCAGCTGAAGTTATTAATAAACTGAGGAAAGATATTTCCATGATTGTTCAGGAAGATTCTGAAACTCTCTATGAGTACTGGGAGCGCTTCAATAATCTTCTGGAGGCTTGCCCCCACCATATGATTGACAAGATAGTGTTACTCGGTTACGTCACACAAGGCATGAGGCCCCAAGACAATACCACATTGGAAAGTGCTAGCAATGGGTCTATGAAAAAGTACAAGACCACCGATGAGGCATGGCAATTGATCAACGACTTAGCTGAATCTACTAGGAATCACAGGCAGAAACAAGGCCGTGCAAAAGCTATTGCAGAAGTATCCTCTAGCAGAGAGACTACTGCTTTAATTCAGAGTATATGTGAAATGACCAACTTGCTGAAGCAGATGCAATTGAATCAACAACAAGTTCAGCAAGCTCAACCTTCTCCACCACAGCAAAACCAACAGTTAGTCCCACAGAGAGTTTGTGGAGTCTGTGCTGATTATAGCCATTATACTGATGAATGTCCGCAGCTCCAGCAGGAAGACAACACCGTGGCAGCCATTTATAACTTCTATGACTGCCCCAACCAAGGGTACAATCAAAGTGGCAATTACAACCATGGATGGCAGGACAATTCTAACCAGAATTGGAGGGAGAACAACAACAACAGAGGAGGCAGAGATAATCAGGGGAATCAGAGGTGGAATAACAACAACAACAGGCAGCAGAACCGGTACCAGCCTTACAGAGCACCTCACCTGAGGCAATCCCAAGGACCACAGAATACCCAACAGCAGACCTCTCAAATTACCTATCCTTCTTCTTCTGCTAATGATGACTTACTACAATCAATTGATCGGAGACAGCAGACCATAGAAAATAACATTAATGCCACTCTGAATGATCTGAACGCTACTTTGCAAGCTCTTGTCTCACAGATTGGTTCAATGAATAACTCCAATAATCAACCTTTGAGCTCCATTGGAATTCCCTCTCAACCATTACCCAATCCCAAGGGTGGTATTAATGCCATCACCCTAAGGTCCGGAACCACACTGCAGGAGAGGAACCAGGAGGAGCCAAGCTCACCAGAACACGCCTCAGCTGAAGAGGTAGTGGAAATAGAAGATGTTGAAGAGGAAGAAGACATACAGGACATAGCTGAAAAAGAAGAAGCTCAACCACAGGAGGAAGCATCAAAAGGCGCAGACATTGTAGAAGACACCACTCCTATTCCATTTCCACAACTTGCGAGGAAGCCCAGGAAGCAGCTGGAACCTGATCCAAAAATGGTAGAGATATTCAAAAAAGGTTGAGGTAACTGTTCCTCTATTTGATGTTATTCAACAGGTACCTAAGTATGCAAAGTTTCTAAAAGATTTATGTATACATAAAGACAAAATTAATGAATTAGAAACTATTCCTTTAGGTAGTTCCATATCTGCTTTAATGGAAGGTTTACTTGAAAAGTGTAGTGACCCAGGTCCTTGTATAGTTAATTGTACTATTGGTGGTGTGATAATTTCTGACTGCATGTGTGATTTAGGAGCATGTGTGAGTATAATACCTTTATCTATATATGATGTTTTGAGGCTCCCTCCCTTAAAAAGGTCGGCAGCTCGTTTTGTGTTAGCAGATAAAAGCATTATTACAGTGGTTGGAGTTGCTGAAGATGTTTTAGTGGGCATTAAGGGACTCACGTTCCCCACTGATTTTTATATCCCGGAAATGCCCCAAAATGATTCAGACAAGCCATCATCAATCCTACTCGGAAGGCCATTCTTGAAGACCTCAAAGTTTAAATTAGATGTTTTTTCAAGAACATACTCTTTTGAAATAGATGGCCGAATAGTGATCTTCAACCTGAATGGAGTTATGACGCATCCTCCAGAGGATCACTCTATCCTCAAGAGTGACATTATAGATGAAACCGTGGCTGAAGTCCATCAGGAGGAACTTGAAGAGAAGCACACAGGACAAGGTCCAAGTGTGGGGACATTCTCAGAGGACAATGACAGTGCTTTGCCATTATTACCAGCTCCAGACAACCCAGAGCCTGACCATGATCAGAAGTTAGAGCTAAAACCCCTTCCTCCACACCTCAAATATGCTTACCTTGAAGACAAGCAGAAGTTTCCAGTTATCATTGCAAGGGAGCTCACTTCTCAACAAGAAGAGTAATTACTTGGTGTGCTGAGGAGACACAAAAAGGTAATTGGTTGGAGTTTGGCAGACATAGTAGGTATCAACCCTCAAGTCTGTGAGCATAGAATATTTTTAGAAGAGGGAGCAAGACTTGTCTGTCAACCATTGAGAAGACTGAACCCCACTATCCTCGAGGTTGTCAAAAAGGAAGTGACCAGACTACTGGAGGCAGACATCATCTACCCCATCTTAGACAGTGAATGGGTGAGCCCGGTACAAGTAGTGCCAAAGAAGTCTAGAGTTACTACAGTGAAGAATTAGCATGGAGAGCTCATAGCAACCAGAATTCAGAACGCCTGGAGGGTCTGCATTGACTATAGATGCCTCAACCAAGCCACCCGTAAGGATCACTATCCTCTTCCATTCATTGATCAAATGCTGGATCGCCTGTCAGGTAAATCACATTATTGTTTTTTAGATGGTTACACAGGTTATTTCCAGATTCATATAGCTCCTGAGGATCAGGAAAAGACCACTTTTACATGTCCTTTTGGGACTTATGCTTACAAGAGAATGCCCTTTGGCTTGTGCAATGCACCAGCTACTTTTCAGTGGTGCATGATAAGTCTTTTCTCTGATCTTATTGAGGACTGCATGGAAGTTTTTATGGATGATTTTAGTGTTTATGGTGATTCCTTTAGCCTTTGCTTAGATGGATTATCTAGAGTATTAGATAGATGTGTCAGTACAAATCTTGTATTAAATTTTGAAAAATGTCACTTTGTGGTTAAACAAGGGATTGTACTAGGACATGTTATGTCTAATACTGGTATTTCTGTAGATCCAGCAAAGGTGGATGTTATTTCTAGTTTACCTTACCCCTCTTCTATGAGGGAAGTCCGTTCGTTCCTTGGCCATGCAGGTTTTTACAGGAGATTCATTAAGGACTTCAGTAAGGTAGCACTTCCCTTATCCAAGCTACTGCAGAAAGATATTGAGTTCGAGTTCAGTAAAAATTGCAAACAAGCGTTTGATAAGTTGAAAACCGTCCTGACTCAAGCTCCAATTGTGAGAGGGCCAGACTGGAGCCAACCATTTGAAATAATGTGTGATGCTTCCAACCATGCCGTAGGAGCAGCACTGGCTCAGCATGAAGGTAATGATCCTTTTGTTGTTGCTCACGCGTCTAAAACTTTAGATGCCGCTCAGTCGAATTACACTACTACTGAGAAAGAGCTTCTTGCTATTGTTTTTGCTCTGGATAAATTCCGAGCCTATTTACTTGGTACTAAAGTAGTAGTGTATTCAGACCACACAGCTCTAAAGTATTTATTAGCTAAAAAGGAGTCCAAACCAAGGCTTATACGTTGGATACTGCTATTACAAGAATTTGATTTGAAAATTAAGGACAGGAGTGGTAACCAGAATTTAGTGGCAGACTACTTGAGTCACCTTGAACATATTACAGATGACTCCACTCCTATAGCTGATAATTTCCCATTTGATAACCTGCAAGCAGTATCTTAGATAGCCCCTTGGTATGCACCTGTAGCTAATTATCTAGTTAGCCGCACCTTCCCTCCGAACTTTTCTAAGTATCAAAGAGACAAGCTGAAAAGTGAGTCTAAATATTATATATGGGATGACCCATATTTATGGAGATGTGGTGCTGACCAGGTAATTAGACGGTGTGTTCTTCAATCAGAATTCCAGTCCATCTTAGAGGCCTGTCACTCATCTGAGAGTGGAGGACATTTTGGCCCTCAAAGGACTGCTAGAAAAATCTTAGACTATGGATTCTGGTGGCCTATTCTTTTTAGAGACGCTGCTGAATTTTGTAGATCTTGTTTTCCCTGCCAAAAATTTGGTAATATATCCAGGAAGGATGAGATGCCTCAATAAATTATGCTTTTCTGTGATATTTTTTATGTTTGGGGCATTGACTTCATGGGTCCATTTTCAAATTCTAATGGTTATTTATATATATTGTTAGCTGTAGATTACGTTTCCAAATGGGTGGAAGCAATTCCTACCCGCACTGATGATGCTAACACTATTGTTTCCTTTGTGAGAAACCATATTGTTTGTCACTTTGGATCACCACGAGCAATCATTAGCGATCAAGGCACCCATTTTTATAACAGGAGACTAACCGGATTAATGAAGAAGCATGGGATAATTCATAAGGTTGCAACAGCATGCCACCCTCAGACTAATGGGCAAGCCGAGGTGTCAAACAGAGAAATAAAGCGTATCTTGCAGAAGATAGTCAAACCTCATAGAAGAGACTGGAGCACCAGGCTACAAGATGCACTTTGGGTGTACAGAACCGCATACAAAACACCCATTGGGATGAGTCCTTTCCGCTTAGTTTATGGAAAAGCTTGTCATCTCCCTGTTGAAGTAGAGCACAAAGCCTTCTGGGCAGTAAAGGAGTGCAACATGGGAATTGAAAAAGCCGGAGCTGAAGGAGATTACAACTGTAAGAATTGGAAAGCCTTCGCCTGGAAGCTTATGAGAACTCAAGACTATACAAGGAGAAGATGAAGGCTGTACATGATTAGCACATCAGGAGGAAAGAGTTCCAACTGGAGGATTTAGTCCTCCTTTACAAATCTCGACTGAGGCTCATGCCAGGCAAGTTAAGATCAAGATGGGAAGGTCCATACAGAGTAGAGAAGGCCGAACCGTACGGAGTTTATCACCTATGCCATCCTTCAAGCTCTGAACTTATCAAAGTTAATGGACATCGTTTAAAGCTATACCATGGCGAGCAGCTGAAGAAAAACAAGGAGCTCGAGATCATCCTCTTGGAAGATCCCCACATAGCCGAAGACTGAGCTAGTGGAGCGTCCAACTTACGGACGTTAAAGCAAAGTGCAAGGTGGGAGACAACTCACCATGGTATGATCGTTCTTTTCCTTATTTTTTATTTTCTTATTCAATAACTCTTCTCTTTATTAGTACATTTCGTGCATCTGTATCTGCATATTTTTATTTAAAAAAAAAAACGTTACGCGACGCGACCGCATCATTGACGCGTCCGCGTCGCAAGGAGATGGGAGAAAATAATAAACAAACAGAGAGTCACGCAGGAGCGTGGCTGGAGGTGTGCCCGTGGCACAAATCGCCCCACGTGACCGCATGCCCCATGCGACCGCGTGCCCCACGCGGCCGCGTGCCCCACGCGGCCGCGTGACCTGGATTTCGACGTAACAAGAGTGCACGACCGAAAGTTGTGCTAGAGTAGTGCTGGATTGGTACTGAGCGCATAATCCTTTCCACGCGGCCGCGTGAGCGACACGACCACGTCATATCCCTCTACCAGCCCACTCACGCGATCGCATGCCCCATGCGATCGCGTCACCCAAAATTTGGCACGAATATGATTTTGAATAGAGAGTTGTGCGAGTGCGAGGCTACCCTCGCGCCATTAGCCTTAAACGGGCCACGCGACCGCGTTAATTAGTTTCAACGCAAGTCGCGCGACCGCGTGCCTCACGCGACCGCGTCGCTTGCGCCGCACAGTTTTCCTGATTTGCCAATTATCTTATCTTTTTCTCCCCAAATCCTATTTTGTCTTTTCCCTCCTTATTTCTTCTCCCTCCCTTCCTTCCTTCTTCCTTCTTTCTCACTTTTTTTTACACTTTCTCTCTCTCACCCCCCATTAACAAGGTTTTTCTTGTTCTCCTTCCCTCCTTACTTTTCTATTATTCTTCTTATTTTTATATGTGATCTTCTTTTCTCTTCGTTTTACCTTCATTATTCATATTGTCTTTTTCTTCCTTTTTCCTTTTTATTTGGTGTTATAAATTTATGTGAGTCATTAATTCTCATTCTATGCTTGTGGATTGTTATAAATTTGTTTGACAATTATATATATTACTTTTTCAAGGGATGCTTGCATGTTCACTTTCATACTTTCCATAACTTAATTATCGTGCATGCTATGTGTTTGTAGAAAGGCCCATATGGCATTATGCATTTTTCTACATTATCCTACGATTCAATGCTTGATTTTCACAAATTCCCTTTACTATTGTATTAATTGGAAATTAATTGTCAATACAAACGTGATGGTTTGTTACGAGTAATGCTTGATCTATGCTACTCATGCCTTTGCCAGCATGCCAATAAACGCCTTGCATTTACTTGTCATCATATGCCCTAGCTATCTTCCATTAATGACTTTTCACATGTAGTCATGACCATGTGTTAACATCATTTACCTTTAAATGTGCATTCATAACCATCCTTTTCCGTTCTCTTCCTTGCTCTATCTCTTTGAATTTAATTTTCTTTCTCTTCCCTTTTTCAGGATGCCCACCAAGAAAGGAAAGGAGAAAGCCACACCCAAACAACCAGCAAGAAGAGGAACGAAAATAGCATTAGTGGCAGAACCTTCTTCAACTGCAGTTAAGCCCTCAACAAAGAAAATTAAGAGGATTATAAAAGTTGATGATAAAGAAAGACCCTTCTCAGCAAAGGACACTGCGCGATTCCCCAATCGCTACTGTGAGCAGATGTTCCCCATCCTGGCAGAAAGGAGTTACAACAATGAATACCTTCTTCTCCTCCCAAACCATATTGCTACATTTGTTGAGCCGCAGATTACACGAAGACAATGGGATTTCCTACAGAGACAGCCAAGGCAGTTCAATCTTTCTTGGGTAGTCGAGTTTTACTCCAACTTCCACCTACCAACCCTGCAATCTGTCTACGTCCGTCAGAAGCAAGTCCCCATTACAGAAGAGGCCATTCAACAAGCTCTAGGTCTTCCCCCCGTTCCAGAAGGATTGGATGCCTTTCAAGAAGCCGCACTCAAGCGCCAGCTGTACCAATTCGACTGGGACGCCGTTCTCAGAGTCATCGCACTACCTGGCAGCCGATGGATCTACGGATACCATCGTACCCGCCCTAAGGGAATTTCGGCTTCAGCACTTACCTTGGAGGCTCGCGTATGGGCACAGATCATGTCCCATTACGTCTTTCCGAGCACTCACGAATCCTCCTTCACTGCGGACATGGCCGTTCTACTATGATGCATCCTTACAGACCAACCTTTGAATCTACCAAGACATATCTGGAATGCCATGGGACACGTATAAATTGCGGGCAACTCACCTTTCCCCGCCCTGGTCTCAGATCTTGTCTCAGCCGCCGGAGTCTCCTACAGAGCTGAGGACACCAAAGCCATGCTTCTCCGGGATGATCAGTATGTCCCTAACGGGAAGTACCTTAGACTTCCAGCAGCCACTATCAGCCAGCCTACTGAACCAGTTGAAGATATTCCTTCTTCAACACCACAAGCATCCACTACTGACCAACTGCTCCAGCAGATACTTGCAAGGTTGGATTGGCAGGAACAGAAAGCTAAGATGAGAGAGCACCGTAACAAGCGCCGATTCACATACCTCAAGGAGCTGATTATGGGAAAATTCAAGGACTCAGACACCCCCGACTCCACTTCCTTTACCAGTACAGGGAGCCACGATGGCCCCGACGATGGAGATACTGCTACCAACCCACCTTTGTTCCTGACAGATGGCACCGAGGACGGTGCAAAGCCTTAAGTGTGGGGAGGTCGGTCAGCACCTGACTTCCGGAGGTAATTTCTCTTTCCTAAACACCAATAAATGAGGATATTTAGTTAGATTTTTCTTTTGTAGAATAGGATAAATTGCATAGTAATAGGTTATTTGCATGCATGTTCTGTTTGATTGAAAAGACAATAGGTTTCTTCGAAGACCCTATCTTTGGAACAAAATTTCACTAATTTTAATCAAAATTTTTATGTTAAATTTGCTTGAAGTTGTATTTGGATCATAATTTTTGAGCTAAAGAAAACACAACCTGTGAGATTTGAGCCTTTATGAATGGTTACATTATTTAACCATAACTATTTTATTCTTGTGTGTTTACTTCTCTATAATTGTAATCTATATTTTGTTTCATCCTATATGTCCAATGTTTATTATATTTATATGTTTGCATATGATTGAGGCCATTATTTGTTTAGCCCACTTATCCAAATTAAGCCTGCCCCTTTCAATTATCTTTGTTAGCCACTTTGAGCCTTTAAATCCTATTTGTTCTATATTTTACCACATTACTAGCCTTAAGCAGAAAAATAATTATATATCCCAAATTGAATATTTGGTTAGCTTAAGATAGAATTGTGTGAGTCAATCAAGTATGGGAAATTGTGGGAACAAAAGATAATAAGGGAATGTGTTATGATAATGTAATGAGAATTTGGATATCTACTCATGTGGAACTATAAGAATTAAAAATCTATGTGCATTGATAAGCTATGTTTATTTTTATGTTAATTAAAAAAAATTTCAATAAATAAATAAGAGGACAAAATTACCCCAATGTTAAGTTAAGAATTCAAAGGTCAATGCATGTATGATAAAATTAAAATAAAAGGTTGAAACATGAGTATGGAATGTGAAAGGAATTTCTGGGTAGCTAGGTATGCATTCTAAAGTTATATAGAATATACATAGAGGTTAGGCGAAAGCTTGGGTTAATTAAAGATTCAATTTATGAGCTTACTTAGCCATATATATATCCTTACCCTTACCTTGGCCCCATTACAACCTTGAAAAGACCTCATGATGTTTGCATTGGTATATTAAATATTGTTGATTGGTTAGGAGAAGAACAAAAATTTAGAAAGCATGATTAGAGAAGGATAGAGTAATTACCCTATACACTAGAGAGACTAGAGTGTACATATATCTTCAGTGAGGGTTCAATGCTTGAAATTTTATGTTCCCTACTTTCATGAGTTGTCTTCTTGCATTTTTAGCTGTTCTTGCTGTATAAGAATTGAATTAGTGGAATTTAATTTGTAATTGTTTTGAAGAGCTTATTTACTTTTGATCAAGTGGACAAGAATCATATAGTTGCATTTACATATATAGGTTGCATTGCATTGCATGAGTTTCACATGTTCCTGCTCATTTATTTTATCTCCTTCAACTAAGCATGAGGACATGCTAATGTTTAAGTGTGGGGAGGTTGATAAACCACTATTTTATGGTTTATATTGTGTTTAATTGTGTGGTTTTACCATGATCTTTACCCACTTATTCATATGATTAGCATGCATTTATATTTCCTTCCTAAATTTATTACATGATTGAAAACTTGCTTCCTAGAGACTTTTAATTATGTATTTTAATTCTCCTTTATTCCATGCGATGCCGTGATCTGTGTGTTAAGTGTTTCAGGCTTTATAGGGCACGAATGAATTGGAGATTGGAAAGGAAGCTTGCAAAAATGGAAGGAACACAAGAAATTAAGGAGATGACCAGTGAGAAGTGACGCGGCCGCATGACTCACGCGACCGTGCGAAAGAGAGGAAATCGCAGTGACGCGGCCGCATGGCTCACGCGATCACGCAGATTGGAATAGCATAAGTGACGCGGAGGCGTGGACGATGCATCCGCGTGGAGAAGCAAAATGCCGAATGACGCGTCCGCATGAATGACGCGATCACATGACGTGCGCGATCTGCATAATCTGCAAAATCGCTGGGGGCGATTTTGGGCCCTATTTTGATCCAGTTTTCGGCCCAGAAAAGCAGACTAGAGCCAGGTAACATGCAGAAACCAAGAACAACATTCATTCCGCATAGTTTTAGTTTTTAGATCTAGTTTTCCTCTCCTCTAGGTTTTTTTTCTCTCTACACATTCATAGTTTTTAGGATTCTTATTTTCTATTGCTTTTTGCATTGGGATTTTGAGAAGAGTTATTACCTCATCAAGACTTCGTCATTCTAGTTCGTTTATTTACTTGGCTTTACTCTTCTATGTCCTTTAATTTACTTAATTCTACTATTGGATTATTTTAGAATTTATTAATACAAGAGTTTTTATTTTTATTTTTAATTGATTCTTTTGAGTTTTATTTATCATGTCTTTCTTTAATTCCCTTTCCTATGTTATGAGTTACACATTCACAATGAGTGAGTAGTTCCCTAACTTGATGGGGAGTTGATTGAAAGGAACCCTTGAGTTGGAATGCTCAAAGGAGAAATTATAATTGGGTTTATTATTGGATTGCCCTCTAATCACTAATGCCAGTCCTTCCAAGTAAGCGGATTGGGACTTGTGAATAGAAACAACATTTCAACTTGTTTGACTTTCCCTTACCTAGTAAGGGATAACTAAACAGAACAACCCCCAATTATCAATTAATCTTGAGAGTACTGCAACAAGAATAGGGCTTCCAACTAATCTACTCCCAGTCAAGGCTTTTATTTAAATCACATTAATTCTCTGATTTAATTTCCTGTCATTCAAATTAATTTTTTTTGAAAACCATCCGATTAATAAAATAGCACACTTTCCTGCAACTCGTTGAGAGACGACCTGGGATTCATACTCCCAGTATTTTAATTTTAATTTCTGTGACACCCTTTTTTAAATTGATAAGCGGATTTCTGGTTGGTTGAGGACTATACTCGCAACGCATATCTTATAACAATTCTTAACTCGCCAATTTTCGCCCACATCAGCGGTGCTGGATTGGTGCTGAAAGCACAATCCATCCCACGCGGCCGCGTGACCGACGCGACCGCGTCATATCCTTCTAATGGCCACTCACGCGATCGCATGCCCCACGCGATCGCGTCACCCAATATTTGGCAATTAATGATTTTGAATAGAGAGTTGTGCGAGTGCAAGGCTGCCCTCCGCCAGTGGCATAAAACAGGTCACGCGACCGCGTGACCGACGCGACCGCGTGACCGACGCGACCGCGTGACCGACGCGACCGCGTCAATCAGTATCAGCGCAAGTCGCACGACCGCGTGTTCCACGCGACTGCGTCGATTGCGCCACACAGCTTCCCTGATTTGGCACTTATCTTATCTTTTTCTCCTCAAATCCTATTTTCTCTTTTCCCTCCTTATTTCTTCTCCCTCCCTTCTTCCTTCTTCCTTCCTTCTCACTTTTTACACCCTCACTCTCTCCTTCTCTCCCTCATTAACAAGGTTTTCTTTTTTTTCTTCACTCCTTAATTTTCTATTTTTCTTCATATTTTTCTATGTTATCTTCTTTTCTTTTCTTTTTACTTTCATTATTCATACTTTCTTCCTTTTTACTTGGTGTTAGATATTTATTTGAGTCATTATTTCTCACTATATGCTTGTGGATTGTTCTAAATTTGTTTGGCAATTATATATTACTTTTTAAAGGGTTGCTTGCATGTTCAATTTAATACTTTTCATACATTATTTCACCATGCATTCTATGTGTTTGTGAAAAAGCTCATATGGCATTGTAAAGATTATACCACATGCATTCCCAAATCAAAGTGTTGGTAGGATTATATGTCACTATATCCATCCAAACCCCAATTTGGTCCAGTATGAGAAAGCATTTCTAGCATGATCTCCTCATTCCTCTTCCAAGGTTCCGAGGAGATTAAATTATGGAGAGCTTCTCTTCCAAGATAGCTAACCAATTGGATGAAGAACGAATACTTTCTAGTAAAATCAAGAGAAAAGAAAGAAGAAGAATAATGAAAACTATTATTGATCCATCAAATTACAACAGAGATCGCTAACCCAATGAAAAGGGGTTTAGTTGTTCATAGCTCTGAAAATGGAAGATGATAAAGAAGAATGCATTCTGAAAATAAACTAGAAGTTACAGAGAAAGTAAAATATACAAAGTGTAGTTCTCAAGTTCCAGATCCCTTTTTAATTCAAAACTATCCCTATATATACTACTCTTCTGATCTTCTAGTTAGCTCTTCAAGTCTTGGATATGGGCCCTTGATCTTTAGTTGAAGCAGTTAGAGTCTTTAGTGGGCTCAGCTTTGCTTGCAAAGAAATTGTGAGTTAGGCATGATGGGAAGTTAGTTAGGACGTTAGTGGCATTAACGTTAAGTGTAAACTTGGGTTCGAGAGTGTTAGTGATGATAACTTTGTCACTAATGTTCTAAACTAGTTGATCCATGTTAACTTCAACGTTAGTGGTACTAACGTAGCCACTATCGTAGCCTCTTAGCCCTTCGTAAACGTTATTGGCACTCACCTTTACCAATAACGTTGCTCTTTGTCCCTTTCTTCCACGTTAATAGTCCATGTTAGTGTAACTAACGTGGCCTTTAACGTGGGCATGCAAAGGCTCGAGAGCATTAGTGACACTTACCTTTGTTACTAACGCTTCAAAACGCCCCTTCCTTCTACGTTAGTGCTTCACGTTAATGGCATTAACGTGACCGCTAACGTGGGTGTATATGCCATCTCCAACGTTAGTGACAAAGGTGAGTGTCACTAACGTTGGCCTATCATTCATTGCTCCATGTTACCCTTCACGTTAGTGGTCTTAACGTGACCACTAACGTAGGCAATTTAGCTTGGTCTAGCATTAGTGACAAAGGTGATTGTTACTAACGCTTGCGACTTCCTCTTTACTGCACGTTAGAGTCCACGTTAATTGGATTAACGTGGCTCTTAACGTGGCTTAGTGTGGCATTTTGGAATGTTAGTGGTGTTCACTTTCACCACTAACGTTGGAGCTCCCCCTTTCTTCCACGTTAGTTCCCACGTTAGTGTAACTAACGTGGGTTATGATGGCATTCGAAGGCATTATTGGTGGTAACTTTACCATTAACGTTGCAAGCTCGCTCCCATTCCACGTTAGTGGTCACGTTAGTGAAGCTAACGTGGCTGCTAACGTGATTCTTCTTTGCTTCCTTTGTCCTGAAATCAAACAAACAAGGTGCATCAAAGCTTTGTTTCAAGTCATGAGATCATGCATCATCCATATTATCATTCAATTCATGCATAATTCTCATGAAATCATGTAAAGTTCACAATGTTTGCTTGAATCAAGATGTAAGTGTATATTCACCCAAAACTTGCTTATTTACTAAGAAAATTCATGAAACTATCCTAAAATAGTAAAGAAAAAGGTCAGTGAAACTGGCCAAAATGCCCTGGCATCAACTGGACAGAAGCTCACTATGATTCTTCACAAACATAAGATTCAATATCTGAAATTGTTTCTTTGCTAAAATTTTCTAAAACCTGATGTAATTACTCTAGTTTTACTGAATAATGTTTATTTTGTCTTTAGAGTCCACATGTAAATTTGTTGAGTGAAAATGATTCTGTGGTTCAAACATAGACAAGCTATCGAAGCTCTGTAAATCAACCAAGTGATAATATGTAATTTTTGTTTCTCTTACCATTTCTTTATTTCTTGTGCTACCATAATTTGATTCTAATTTCATATTTGTTTTTTAGAATAAAAACCCTTGATTTTATTCAAAAAAAAAAAAGCAAGAAAAAAAGAAAAAACTGCAATTATGTAAATTCTCATACAACAAAAGTTGAGTTTTTATTCAATGCTTGAGGTGCTGTGGTGAGATGATTTCAGTACATTACAGGTTCAAAGAATAAGAAGAAACATTGCATGAACCAAACCCTGTTCAAGAAGAAAGAATAGAAAAAGAAATCCAATTGAAGGAAAGGATGTGCAACACAACTGTTGATATCGATAATAATCCTAAAGAACAAATGATTGTTCTTCAAAAACAAACACATTCTCAATATGAACCACTGGACATGTGAGTTTTCCAATTCACTTTTAATGTTCTAATCATTGAGTTAATCATTTGCACCTGAATCTTTACTGTATATTAACTTCTTCATTGTTTGTCTTCATTAGAGTTCCACTTCAAGTATTTGCTCTTTTTTCGGAAACTTCTGTCTCAATCCCTAGGCAAACTCAACAACCTGTTACAGAGTCTCTGATAAACCCCAATTTTGTGATTTATCTTGTGCATAATTTAGGAGATTTTATCAACTTTTCTCACATTTATTCAATGAAATAGCATGGTTTTGTAACTCTCCCTAATTTTGTGCTTAAGTGTGAAAACATGCTTTTTAGGCCATTAATTTGCTAATTTTAATCCACTTTAATTCCATTCGATGCCTTGATGTGTTTGTTGAGTGATTTCAGATTCATAAGACAAGTATTGGATGGAAGAAGTGAAGAGAAAAGCATGCAAAGTGGAGAATTCATGGAAAAATAAGGATTTGGAGTGCATTCATCGACGCGCATGCGTGACAGACACACACGCGTGGAGATGAGGTCGCCAGGCGACACGTACGCATGACATGACGCGTACGCGTGAGAAGTAAAACGCCAAGCGACGCATACGCGTGACCCATGTGTACGCGTCAGAGCTCGCACATGACCTCATTAAAGTGAAAATATTGGGGGCGATTTCTGAGCTTTCCAGGCCCAAATCCAACTGATTCTAGAGACTATTTCATGCAGAATTAAAGATTGGACAAGAGGGGGCACTTATATTAGTTATGATGAGCCTTTAGTTAGTTTTCTAGAGAGAGAAGCTCCCTTTTCTCTCTAGAATTAAGTTAGTTTTAGGTTAAATTCTCTTAGATCTAGGTTTAATTCCCTGTTTTCATCTTGTCTTCTCTACAATTTCTTGTTCTATTGTCTTGATTTTCCTATTTCCTCTTGTTAATTTCTCATTTTGGTTACTTTTTATGTTGTTGAACTCTTGTCAATTTCAATTTCTTTTAATACAATTTGAGGTATTTCATGTTAATTTTTCTTCCTTTAGTTGTTGTTGTTGATTTCTTGTATTGGGTAGTAGTAGATTTCATTGATTCCTTGCAATTTTACCATGCTTTACCTTTTATGCCTTCCAAGTGTTTGACAAAATATTTAGTTGGATGTTAGAGTAGTTTTTTGAGCATTCTTGGCTTGGAAAGAGAAATTGGGCAATCTTGAGTCATTAATACACAATTTAGATTGGTGATCTAGAGTTTTTAGTTAATATTATTTTCATTGACTTTAATCTCTTGCTAATTCAATTAGTGAGTTGATTAGGATTTTTGGATTGAGATTAACTAGTCTTATTTGACTTTCTCTCATGGAAGATAACTTTACACCTTCTCCCAACATTGGAGATGACGAAATAAGATAAATTCTTGTTAATCACTGTTATGATTAGTGACTAGGATAGAAAGCTTATGTTCTCAATCTTTGCCATGAATGTCTCTCTTTATTAATTGCTTTCTTTAATTGTTTGCTTGGTTTATTTTCTTGTCCTTTTATTAATCAACCTCCCCTTTTGATACCATAACCAATAATACGCATACCTCACTGCAATTCCTTGAGAAGACGACCTGAGGTTTAAATACTTCAGTTATTTTATTAGGGTTTGTACTTGTGACAAATAAATTAAACTTTGATTGAGGATTGTGGTTGGTTTAGAACTATACTTGCAATGAGATTTCATTGAGAAATTCTTTACCGACAAATTTTCTTACATCAGTCTCCCATAGAGGAATATATGGAAGAAGAACCTATTAATGCATAAGTATTAATTAAATTCTTTTTCTAATAGTTTTGCTGCATAATTCTTTTTGTGTAATCCTACAGTCCTTCACAACCTAAACAACCTGCTATGAAGTCTCCCACAGAGGAATATACAGAAGAACAACCTCAACAACCTGAACAAGAAGCTCACGAGGAAGCTCTACAAAAGGAAGCTCAACATGTAGCTCCTCCTAATGTGTTTGTTCTACTTAATAAAATTCTTTTTTAAAATTTTCTTTGCATTCTTAAACTATTTTATGTGTCACCATGCAGTCATCCATATGCTCAAGACTTGAAAGCTGAAATAATAATAGTTGCTAATGCTGCATTGAAGGATGACTTTGGTGTATCATCATTTAGCCTTGCCTTTAGTCAATCAAGTGATGAAGCTACAATTACCTAGGAGTGGGAACCACCTGCTAAAATGAAAAAATCTCAAGACAACCCAGAGTTGGAACAATTGGTTGAGGTGATGAATACTAGGATTGCAGCAGCATTGAAATATGCTAAGGAGGAAAGTCTTCCACCAAAAAAGGTGCATCCTACTCTGAGCTTCCTTGAGAAGTTCAAAACTCTGGTAAAACAAAAGGAAACACCAGAGGAACTTAAGGAGAGATGCTATCACAGGGACACAAATAACAAGACTTATAAAGATGACAACACTAATGAGTGGAAAACGATATTCAGGTTGAACAATGAATCTCAAATAGAGACAACCAGAATGCACTTTGCATATTTAAAAGCCAAATCATATATTGAAAATTTGGTAATCCTATATTAACATTAATAATTTTCTTATGATTTGTTGTGCCATATATGTAATAATTTTGGGTTTTTTGTTTTCGTAGGTGGTCTCTGCAATGTGTCTCATTCTGAATAGGAAGTGGTGCGGATTTTTTCAAACCACAATTTACTAGCAAGTGCACCGGGTCATACTAAGTAATAAACTCAAGTGAGTGAGTGTCGATTCCACGAGGATTAATGGACTAAGCAAGTGATAATTGTTTAATTGTTCTAGTTAGACAAGTTAAAATGGGAGTTTTGAATATCAAATAGCATAAAAGACAGTAAATTAATAAAAGCAAATAGTGAAAGATTGAGAAAAATGATATGAGAATGGAGTTAAGGATTGGGAGATGTTTAAATGTTCGGATTAATATTCGATTTCAACTACCTTGATCATGCAAAGATTGAGTTTTTGACAAACCCTAAGTGATTGAATTCCTATTTCTAGGCAATTCAATCTCTTCTAATCCAACCAATTGTTAATTCCTTGATCAATCAATTGTACAAGAGCGGTAAGTTCAAATTCTGATTTATAAGCCACACAAACCCTAAAAACTCAAAAATGATGCAATTATATGTCACGTATCACATTAAGTCCAAATAATTAATGAGATGTAAGAAAGGGTTTCAAGCTGTAATTCTAATGATATAACTTTTCCAAGATTTAAAAGAATTCAATTTAGATTGCAGTTATTTTCCAATACACATTAATCCGTAAGATGACAAATGAAACCAATTCTTAAACATAGACCACTGCATTAATCAAGAGTAGAAGAACAAATAATTATTAATCCATCAAAGTAAATAGAGCTCCTAACCTTAACAATGGAAGTTTAGTGGCTCATAGTGTGGAGAAAAACTAGGAGAGAAAAGTGTGAATTGCGAAATGGGAAATTAGGAGAGGAGAGATGGGTGAGGGTGAATCTCTATCCTTTTTATAGTTCTAATTGAAATTGATTTGAAACTTAAATTAAACCTAACAAATCCTTTTCTAATTGTTATTTAATTCACAAAATCAAATATATGCCTTCCATTGATTTGTTTGCGCGAGTGGAGACCACCTTGTTTTCGCTCTCAGAGCTAAACGCCGGTGATTGGGCATTTAGCGCCCACTGTCCAGAAAGCTTTGCACATTTTACGAGGCCCTTGGTGCTAAATGATGAGTCGTGGTGTTTAGCGCCAACTGTCCAGAATTAAAATTGAAGTGGGCGTTTAGCACCACAATGGCAGTAATGTCTTCTCTTGTTCCCTGATAAACCATAAATTTATGGTTTATTTTGTATTGAATTTGGTGGAATTCATCAACTTTTCCTACACTTATTCACTAAAATAGCATGGTTTTGTGAATTCTTCCTAAGTTGTGCTTAAGATTGAAACATGCTTTTTAGGTCCTTAATTTGCTCATTTTAATTCACTTTAATTCTATTCGATACCTTGATGTGTTTGATGAAGTGATTTCAGGTTTCCAACGAAAGTATGGATTGAAGGAGTGAGGAGAAAGCATGCAAAAGTGAAGAATTCATGAAGAAATGAAGTTTGGAGTATTTTATAGCCATGCGTACGCATAAGCTTTCATGCGTACACACGATTGCATTTTTATATCCATGCATACGCATGGTCAAGCATGCATACACATGAATGCAATCACGTGACTATTAATGAAAAGATGCTAGGGGCGATTTCTGGACCTGCCAAAGTCCAATCTAACTCATTTCTGAAGCTATTTAAGGCCAAATTCTAGGGTAGATTAGATTAAATTCATCTTAGATTTATGTTTTAATTCTTGTCTTGATTTAGTTTTTCTTGCAATTTTTTGTTGCTACATCTTTGCTCTTTTAGATTTACTTGTTGTTTCCTTTATTTTGTTATTTTTGATTTTATGAACTCTTTTTTATTTTAATTTTCATTTAATACAATTTGATGTTTTTAAGTTATTGATGTTTATTTGATTTGTTATTATTGTTATCTTGCAGTTGTAGCCTTAGATTTTGTTATTATTGCACTTTTACCATGCTTTTCTTTTATGCCTTCTAAGTATTTGATAAAATGCTTGGTTGGATTTTAGAGTAGATTTTAGCACTTTTGGCTTTGGGATTGAGTAATTAGAGACTCTTGAATTGTCAAAGCCTAATGTTAATTGGTAAATGAAGGTTGCTAGTTGGCTTGAATTCCACTAAAGCTAGTCATTCCCTAGGATTTGATTATGACCTGTGGACTATAGCCAATTATCCCCACTTGACTTTTCTTCAATTATTAGAGGTTAACTAGGTGAGGACAATAGACAATTACCATCACATTGGAGGATGATAATGAGGATAGGACTTCTAATTCTCATCCCTAGCCAAGGTTTTCTATGTTGATTAATTGTCTTAGTTCAATTTACATTTCTTGCTCATCATTCCAAAACCCCAAAAATACCTCATAACCAATAACATGCACACTTCCCTGCAATTCCTTGAGAGACGACCCGAAGTTTAAATACTCTTGGTTTTTATTGGTTTGCACTTGTGACAAACAAAGTAAACTTTGGTTGAGAGTTGATTGTTGATTTGGATCTATACTTCGACAAGATTATTGTTGTGAAAATTCCTAACCAACGATTTTCCTCCGTCATTCCCCTTCTTTTTGAACTCTCCAAATCTTACCCGAATGCTACCTGTAATCATAGAATGCATCAACAACTCAAAGTTCACTGAAATCCTCTAACAAATCAGTACACGAAATTTAAACTCACACAACTGAACTAGCAAGTACAACGGGTCGTCCAAATAATATCTCAAGTGAGTGAGGGTCGAATCCCATGAGGATTTTTGGATTGAGCAATCTGTGGTTATCCTGCAGATCTTAGTCAGGCGAATAGAAGGATAGTTGTTGTTTGTTGTAGGCACATAAATAAGCATTAACAATCAAACTTAGAGATAGTAATTAGCAGTAGTTAAGGCTTTAGAGATGCTTCTTCTTCTGGATTACACGTCATACTCTCTACTCCAATGATGAATGATTCCTTCAATGGCAAGGCTGTGAGTAATTAAGCCATGGGTTGTGGTCGTATCCCTTACCTTTTACCTAATTCACGCGATCTCGTCAACAACGCGACCGCGTCACTCCCCTTTTCGCCAAAATCACGTGATCGCGTGCCCCATGCGTTCGTGTGGATTCAAAAATACTAACCCCATTCACGCGAAACCCTACCCATTTCGCGTCACCTAAAAACCCCCACCCCCTCTGCAACCTCTCTTCTTCCATCCCCCAACCACCACCACTCCTGGCCGCCCAGCTCCGACCGCCGGGCCGAACCACACCCACCGCCGCACCACACCGCTGACGCCCCCCTTCTTTTTCTTTCCCCCCTTCTCCTTTCTTCCTCCTTCCCCGATTCTCCTCCACGACCCCCACAGCCACCACCGAGCTGCCACCGAACCGCCACCATCCCCACCCAGAACCACCCACCAGCCACCATGCCACCCAATCCCCCCTCACCTCTTCTCCTTAACCCTTAACCACCCACAACCCCCAAACCGCCCCTGCCCCTACCTCGAACCACCGCCGCGCCGCCACCCATCGCCGCCGCGTCACCAACACCACCACCATATTCCTACCATCTCCCTGATCCATACATTTATTCCTCTGCGCACCAGGTTCCACCAAACACTGAGTCCTGCATGATTGTAGTGGATTTTAGGTGGTTAGGTAGCTAGGATGTGGTTAGTGGATTTAGGCCTGATAATTGCACCGTTCCTGCTACCTGTTTTTATCTGATTCGCAATTCTGAATTTGATGTGATGATGCGCTGTTCATATGTTGTTCTTCATATTTGATGTTGCTATTAAAATGTTTTTTAATGTTCTTGTTATTTGTTAATCTTTTCAGTACTATTTAATTTCATATGAACTGATTTTTCCTGCTGTTTACTACCCGGGAACATCCAATTTTAGCGAGAATGCTGCCCAATTTTCTGCAAATTTATGGTTTAATCTACCCCCATTCATGTATTGGTTTGAAAATTTAGTATTTTGCATTACTTGGCTACAACCAAACCAATTCATGAATGCACGGGCTAGCATTCTTATTCCTTTTGGTTTCCTGAGTAATAAATTGCTTATTGATGATTTCATTCTCATTTTACACTTACTTTATCTATAGGAATTATCATCAATAAACTGCAATCCTTGCTTAAATATGAGTTAATTGTTCTTCAAGTTTGAGAATTTATTGTTTACTAGGAAAACCATTCTCATGCCACTCACTTTAACTTCCTTTTTAACTCCTAACCAGTTTAGCTTTCTAACTTCTCTTTTTGGTTTTTACCTAACCACTTTAACTTTCTAACTCAAGGCATGATTACTATTTTTTCTAATTAACTTGAATTCCACTTCTATTACATTTTGGATTGTGATTTTTACTCTCAGACTTTTAACTCGAATTCAATCCAAAATATACACATATTTACCTCATTTCATGCTCCTATTGCTCTTTTGCCTTTATGCTTACATTGACAAAACCCTACTTGCCTACCTGTTTTCCTGCTTTAGTTCTTCAATTATATCCTGCTACTTCTGTTTTTCAGGATGTTTGATCCCAAAAGTAAGGGAAAAGGCAAGGCAACTACAGGCAAACGGAAAAGAGGAGAATCTTCTACCTCTATCCTGGATATCCTTCACGACAATTCCTGGCGGGAAAAGAACTTTACCCAGCAGGAAAAGGCCGACCAGCTCCTCACTGCCACAGATCAAGTCAAATTTGTAAACAGATACTGTGAGCTAAAGTATCCCGTGTTTGCCACTTCCAGGAACCTCTACCTGGAAAGAACTTTTAAAACTTCAGAAGAACTCACCCAGTACACTTTCGAACAGATAAAATAAAGAGGCTAGTTCTTCTTGAAAAGGAACTTGACAGAGGTCAATGCATCCTGGGTCAGAAATTTTTACTGTAACTATTTCAAGACTTCCCTGGATGCAGAGCACCTCAGAGAGAAACAGATTTTAGTCACTGAGGAAGCTATTGAGGATATCCTCCAGCTTCAGCCTAAGTCAGATAAGCCTGACGATTACCAAAAGGCTGAAGAGGATATGCGATACGTGAGATTTGACTGGGACGCTGGTGGACGAAATTGTGATCACATTAATGTAGTACTCTTTGTTATTGTATGGAATCATTATTATGGCTCTTTACTATGTGTGGACACAACTCCGTTCAACTAACCAGCAAGTGTACTGGGTCGTCCAAGTAATAAACCTTACGCGAGTAAGGGTCGATCCCACAGAGATTGTTGGCTTGAAGCAAGCTATGGTCACCTTGTAAATCTCAGTCAGGCGGATTTAAACATGATACTTTATTAGATTAAAATAAACAATAAAAGGGATAGAGATACTTATGTAGATTCATTGGCAGGGATTTCAGATAAGCGAATGAAGATGCTTTTCGTTCCTCTGAACCTCTGCTTTCCTGCTATCTTCATCCAATCAGTCTCACTCCTTTCCATGGCTGGCTGTATGCAAGGGCATCACCGTTGTCAGTGGCTACATCCCCTCCTCTCAGTGAATCATATGCTCACGCACCCTGTCACGGCACGGCTATTCATCTGTCGGTTCTCGATCATGCTGGAATAGGATTCACCCTCCTTTTGCGTCTGTCACTAACGCCCAACACACGCGAGTTTGAAGCTCGTCACAGTCATTCAATCATTGAATCCTACACAGAATACCACAGACAAGGTTTAGACCTTCCGGATTCTCTTGAATGTCGCCATCATTCTAGCTTACGCCACGAAGATTCTGGTTAGGAGATCTAAGAGATACTCATTCTAGCTTAATTCATGTAGAACGGAAGTGTTTGTCAGGCACGCGTTCGTAAGGGAGAAGGATGATGAGCGTCACACATAATCATCACCTTCATCACGTTCTTGGGTGCGAATGGATATCTTAGAAGCGAAATAAGAAGAATTGAATAGAAAACAGTAGTACTTTGCATTAATCTTTGAGGAACAGCAGAGCTCCACACCTTAATCTATGGAGTGTAGAAACTCTACCGTTTGAAAATACATAAGTGAAGGTCCAGGCATGGCCGAGATGGCCAGCCCCTCTGATCTAAGAACCAGGCGTCCAAAGATGTCAAATACAATAGTAAGAGGTCCTATTTATAATAAACTAGCTACTAGGGTTTACATGAGTAAGTAATTGATGTACAAATCCACTTCCGGGGCCCACTTGGTGCGTGCTTGGGCTTGGGCTTGAGTGTTACACGTGCAGAGGCCATTTGTGGAGTTGAACGCCAGTTTCTGTGCCAGTTTGGGCGTTCAACTCTGGTTTTGGATCCTTTTCTGGCGCTGGACGCTAGATTTGGGCAGAAGGCTGGCGTTGAACGCCATTTTACGTCGTCAATTCTTGGCCAAAGTATGGACTATTATATATTGCTGGAAAGCCCTGGATGTCTACTTTCCAACGCAATTGGAAGCGCGCCATTTCAAGTTCTGTAGCTCCAGAAAATCCTCTTTGAGTGCAGGGAGGTCAGAATCCAACAGCATCAGCAGTCCTTTTTCAACCTCTGAATCTGATTTCTGCTCAAGTCCCTCAATTTCAGCCAGAAAATACCTGAAATCACAGAAAAACACACAAACTCATAGTAAAGTCCAGAAATGTGAATTTAACACAAAATCTCTTTAAAATCATCCCTAAAAGTAACTAGATCCTACTAAAAACATACTAAAAACAATGTCAAAAAGCGTATAAATTATCCGCTCATCACAACGCCAAACTTAAATTGTTGCTTGTCCCCAAGCAGCTGAAAATCAAAATAGGATAAAAAGAATAGAATATACTATAAATTCCAAACTATCAATGAAACAGAGCTTCAATCATATGAGCGGGACTTATAGCTTTTTGCCTCTTGAATAGTTTTGGCATCTCACTTTATCCATTGAGGTTCAGAATGATTGGCATCTATAGGAACTTCAGATTTCGAATAGTGTTATTGACTCTCTTAGTTCAGTATGATGATTCTTGAACACAGCTTCTTTATGAGTCTTGGCCGTGGCCCTAAGCACTTTGTTTTCCAGTATTACCACCGGATACATAAATGCCACAGACACATAATTGGGTGAACCTTTTCAGATTGTGACTCAGCTTTGCTAAAGTCCCCAATTAGAGGTGTCCAGGGTTCTTAAGCACACTCTTTTTTTGCTTTGGACCTTGACTTTAACCGCTCAGTCTCAAGTTTTCACTTGACACCTACACGCCACAAGCACATGGTTAGGGACAGCTTGGTTTAGCCGCTTAGACCAGGATTTTATTCCTTTAGGCCCTCCTATCCACTGATGCTCAAAGCCTTGGGATCCTTTTTATTTGCCCTTGCCTTTTGGTTTTAAGGGTTATTGGCTTTTTCTGCTTGCTTTTTCTTTTTCTTTCTATTTTTTTTCTAATTTTTTTTTCGCCTATTTTTTTCTTCTTTTTTTTTCTGCAAGCTTTGTTCTTTGCTGCTTTTTCTTGCTTCAAGAATCATTTTTATGATTTTTCAGATTATCAAATAACATGTCTCCTAGTCATCATTCTTTTAAGAGCTAATATATTTAACATTCTTAAACAACAACTTCAAAAGACATATGCACTGTTCAAGCATTCATTCAGAAAACAAGAAGCATTGTCACCACATCAATATAATTAAACTAAGTTCAAGGATAAATTCAAAACTCATGTACTTCTTGTTCTTTTGAATTAAAACAGTTTTTATTTTAAGAGAGGTGATGGATTCATAGGACATTCATAACTTTAAGACAGAGTTACTAACTACTAATGATCATGTAATGAAGACACAAACATAGATAAGCACATAACATAGAAAATGAAAAACAGAGAAAGTAAGAACAAGGAATGAGTCCACCTTAGTGATGTCCTTGAGCTCTTCTATGTCTCTTCCTTGCCTTGGCTGCTCCTCCTTCATTGCTTTTAGATCTTCTCTGATTTCATGAAGGATGATGGAGTGCTCTTGATGTTCCACCCTTAGTTGCTTCTAATAATTGTGTGGAAGAAAATGTATCCCCTGAGGTATCTCAGGGATCTCTTGATTTGCAGTCAAATGTTCTACCACTGAGCTATAGATCCTTTACATAATTGTTTTACCACACCAAACTTAGAATGTTGCTCGTCCTCGAGCAAAAGAAGAGGGAATAGATCAAGAAGAAGATGTGGAAATAAAAACTAGGATTATGAGGAGGTAAGGTGGGGATCCTGTGGGGTTCACAGATCCTGAGATGATCCTGTGGTGTCCACAGATCCTGAGGTGTCAAGGATTTACATCCCTGCACCCATTAGGCATGTAAAATGCCCTTGCACTCAACTCTGGGCGTTCAGCGCCAGGTTGGTGCCCATTTTGGGCGTTCAACGCCCCTTTGCTGCCATTTCTGGCGTTGAACGTCAGAACCATGCTTGTTCTGGGCGTTCAGCGCCAGGATGCTCCCATTCTGGGCGTTCAGCACCAGAACTATGCTCTGTTCTGGCGTTTGAACGCCAGACAGATGCTCCTCCAGGGTGTGATTTTTCTTCTGCTGTTTTTGATTCCGTTTTCAATTTTTATATTTATTTTGTGACTTCTCATGATCATGAACCTATAAAGACACATAACTAAGAAAAATATAGTTAGATAAATAAACATTGGGTTGCCTCCCAACAAGCGCTTCTTTAATGTCAATAGCTTGACAGTGGGCTCTCATGGAGCCTCACAGATGTGTAGAGCTTTGTTGAGACTTTCCAACACCAAACTTAGAGTTTGGATATGGGAGTTCAACACCAAACTTAGAGTTTGGTTGTGGCCTCCTAACACCAAACTTAGAGTTTGACTGTGGGGGCTCTGGTTGACTCTGCTTTGAGAGAAGCTTTTCATGCTTCCTCTCCATGGTTGCAGAGGGAGATCCTTGAGTTTTGAATACAAGGGAGTTCTCATTCCATTGAAGGACTATTTCACCTCTGTCAACATCAATCACAGCTCTTGCTGTGGCCAGGAAAGGTCTTCCTAGGATGATGGATTCATCCTCTTCCTTTCCAGTATCCAGGACTATGAAATCAGCAGGGATGTAAAGGCCCTCAACTTTTACCAATACATCTTCTACGTGTCCATAAGCCTGTCTTCTTGAGATGTCTGCCATCTCTAGTGAGATTTTAGCAGCTTGCACCCCATAGATTCCCAGTTTCTCTATTACAGAGAGGGGCATGAGGTTTATTCCTGAACCAAGGTCACACAGAGCCTTAAAGATCATGGTGCCTATGGTACAGGGTATTATGAACTTTCCAGGATCCTGTCTCGTCTGAGGCAATGTCAGTTGATCCAGATCACTTAGTTCATTGATGAAGAAGGGAGGTTCAACCTCCCAAGCATCAATGCCAAACAATTTGGCATTCAGCTTCATGATTGCGCCAAGAAACTTGGCAGTTTGCTCTTCAGTGACATCCTCATTCTCTTCAGAAGAAGAATACTCATCAGAGCTCATGAAGGGCATAAGGAGGTTCAATGGAATCTCTATGGTCTCTAGATGAGCCTCAGAGTCCTTTGGTTCCCCAGAGGGAAGCTCCTTATTGGTCACTGGACGTCCCTGGAGGTCTTCCTCCTTGGGATTCACGTCCTCTCCTCTCCTCACAGGTTCGGCCAGGGCACTTATGTCAATGGCCTTGCACTCTCCTTTTGGGTTCTCTTCTGTATTACTTGGGAGAGTACTAGGAGGGATTTCAGTGATCCTTTTACTCAGCTGGCCCACTTGTGCTTCCAAATTTCTAATGGAAGACCTTGTTTCATTCATGAAACTTACAGTGGCCTTAGATAGATCAGAGACTAGATTTGCTAAATTAGAAGCATTTTGTTCAGAGTTCTCTGTCTGTTGCTGAGTGGATGATGGAAAAGGCTTGCTATTGCTAAACCTGTTTTTTCCACCATTATTAAAGCCTTGTTGGGGCTTTTGATCCTTCCATGAGAAATTTGGATGATTTCTCCATGTTGAGTTATAGGTGTTTCCATAAGGTTCACCTAAGTAATTTACCTCTGCTATTGCAGGGTTCTCAGGATCATAGGCTTCCTCTTCAGAAGATGCCTCTTGAGTACTGTTGGATGCAGCTTGCATTCCATGCAGACTCTGAGAAATCATATTGACTTGCTGAGTCACTATTTTGTTCTGAGCCAATATGGCATTCAGAGTATCAACTTCAAGAACTCCCTTCTTCATAGGCGTCCCATTGCTTACAGGATTCCTTTCAGAAGTGTACATGAACTGGTTATTAGCAACCATGTCAATGAGTTCTTGAGCTTCTGCAGGCGTTTTCTTTAGGTGAATGGATCCACCTGCAGAGGTATCCAATGACATCTTAGATAGCTCAGATAGACCATCATAGAATATATCCAGGATGGTCCATTCTGAAAGCATGTCAGAAGGACACTTTTTGGTCAACTGTTTGTATCTTTTCCAAGCTTCATAGAGGGATTCACCTTCTTTCTGTCTGAAGGTTTGAACATCAGCTCTAAGCTTGCTCAGCTTTTGAGGAGGAAAGTACTTGGCTAAGAAAGCCGTGACCAGCTTATCCCAAGAGTTCAGGCTATCTTTGGGTTGAGAATCCAACCATAATCTAGCTCTGTCTCTTACAGCAAAAGGGAAACGCATGAGCCTGTAGACTTCAGGATCTATTCCATTAGTCTTAACAGTATCACATATCTGCAAGAATTCAGTTAAGAACTGAAAAGGATCTTCAGATGGAAGTCCATGAAACTTGCAGTTCTGCTGCATTAGAGAAACTAACTGAGGTTTCAGCTCAAAGTAGTTTCCTCCAATGGCAGGAATGGAGATGCTTCTTCCATGTAAATTGGAATTAGGTGCAGTAAAGTCACCAAGCATCTTCCTTGCATTATTATTATTTTCGGCTGCCATCTCCTCTGCTTGTTCGAAAATTCCTAAAAGGTTATCTCTGGATTGTTGTATTTTAGCTTCTCTTAATTTTCTCTTCAGAGTCCTTTCAGGTTCTGGATCTGCTTCCACAAGAATGTTCTTATCCTTGCTCCTGCTCATACAAGGAAGAATGGACAGAAAAATAATAATAATAATAATAGAGATCCTTTATACCACAGTATAGGGATCCCTTTGTGAGTGGAAGAAAAGAGGGGGAGATAAAGAATGTGATGTAAAGGAAGAAACACAACTGTGAGAATGGAAGAGATGTGAGATGAGATGTTAGGATATGAATGAATAAATAGAATAGGATGCGGGAGGTATAATTTTCGAAAATTATTTTGAAAAAGGGTTAGTGATTTTTGAAAATTGGTTTTTGAAAATTGTTAGTATTATTTTTCAAAAATTTTTTTTTTGAAATAAAAAAAAAATAAAAAAATAAAAAATAAAAATAATTAGTTAATTAAAAAGAAATTTTTGAAAAAGAGGGAGATATTTTCGAAAATTAGAGAGAGAGAGTTAGTTAGGTAGTTTTGAAAAAGTTAAGAAACAAACAAAAAGTTAGTTAGTTAGTTGAAACAAATTTTGAAAAGATAGGAAGTTAGGAAGTTAGAAAAGATATTTTGAAAAGATATTTTTGAAAAAGATAAGATAAGAAGATATTTTTGAAAAGATATGATAGGAATTAGTTTTTGAAAAAGATTTGATTTTTAAAATCACAATTAATGACTTGATTCATAAGAAATCACAAGGTATGATTCTAGAACTTAAAGTTTGAATCTTTCTTAACAAGCAAGTAACAAACTTCAAATTTTTGAATCAAAACATTAGTTATTTATGTTATTTTCGAAAATTATGATATAAGATAGGAAAAAGATTTTTGAAAAATATTTTTGGAATTTTCGAAAATAACTAAGAATTTTGAAAAAGATTTGATTTTTGAAAAAGATTTTGAAAAAGATAAGATTTTCAAATTGAAAATTTGATTTGACTCATTGGTAACAACTTGATTTTTAAAAATTTTTGAAAAATTCAATCCAAATTTTCGAATTTGATGAGAGAAAAAGGGAAAGATATTTTTTTGATTTTTGAAATTTTTATGAAAAACATGAAAAATATGCAATGCATGAAATTTTTAGATCAAAACAATGAATGCATGCAAGAGTGCTATGAATGTCAAGATGAACACCAAGAACACTATGAAGATCATGATGAACATCAAGAACATATTTTTGAAAAATTTTTAATGCAAAGAAAACATGCAAGACACCAAACTTAGAATTCTTTAATGCTTACGCACTAAGAATTCAAGAATGCATATGATAAACATGAAAAGACACAAAACAAAAAAATCATCAAGATCAAACAAGAAGACTTACCAAGAACAACTTGAAGATCATGAAGAACACTATGAATGCATGATATTTTCGAAAAAATGCAATATGCATATGCAAGTGACACCAAACTTATAACATGACTCAAGACTCAAACAAGAAACATGAAATATTTTTTATTTTTATGATTTTCCAATTTTTTTGGATTTTTATTTTATATTTTTCGAAAATTATTGTGAAAATAAAAAAATAAGGATTCCAAAATTTTTAATATGAATTCCAGGAATCTTGCCATGTTAGTCTTAAAGCTCCAATCAAAGGGTCAAGCATGGCTTAATAGCCAGCCAAGCTTCAACATATAATTACATGGGCTGGAGTGATTAGTTGAATACCAATCCCAAAGTAGTTTGGGTATGGCTTTACAGCCAGATATGATTCAACATATTTCATGAAACACTAGAATTCATTCTTAAAAATTTTGAAGCCATAGAATAATTTATTTTTGAAAACATTTTTTTTTTCGAAAATTTATTTGAAGAAAAACGAAAACAAAGAAAAATTTTTTTTGAAAAAGTTTTTGAAAAAATTTTTGAAAATAAAATAAAGAGAAAATTACCTAATCTGAGCAACAAGATGAACCGTCAGTTGTCCAAACTCGAACAATCCCCGGCATCGGCGCCAAAAACTTGGTGGACGAAATTGTGATCACATTAATGTAGTACTCTTTGTTATTGTATGGAATCATTATTATGGCTCTTTACTATGTGTGGACACAACTCCGTTCAACTAACCAGCAAGTGTACTGGGTCGTCCAAGTAATAAACCTTACGCGAGTAAGGGTCGATCCCACAGAGATTGTTGGCTTGAAGCAAGCTATGGTCACCTTGTAAATCTCAGTCAGGCGGATTTAAACATGATACTTTATTAGATTAAAATAAACAATAAAAGGGATAGAGATACTTATGTAGATTCATTGGCAGGGATTTCAGATAAGCGAATGAAGATGCTTTTCGTTCCTCTGAACCTCTGCTTTCCTGCTATCTTCATCCAATCAGTCTCACTCCTTTCCATGGCTGGCTGTATGCAAGGGCATCACCGTTGTCAGTGGCTACATCCCCTCCTCTCAGTGAATCATATGCTCACGCACCCTGTCACGGCACGGCTATTCATCTGTCGGTTCTCGATCATGCTAGAATAGGATTCACCCTCCTTTTGCGTCTGTCACTAACGCCCAACACTCGCGAGTTTGAAGCTCGTCACAGTCATTCAATCATTGAATCCTACACAGAATACCACAGACAAGGTTTAGACCTTCCGGATTCTCTTGAATGCCGCCATCATTCTAGCTTACGCCACGAAGATTCTGGTTAGGAGATCTAAGAGATACTCATTCTAGCTTAATTCATGTAGAACGGAAGTGTTTGTCAGGCACGCGTTCGTAAGGGAGAAGGATGATGAGCGTCACACATAATCATCACCTTCATCACGTTCTTGGGTGCGAATGGATATCTTAGAAGCGAAATAAGAAGAATTGAATAGAAAACAGTAGTACTTTGCATTAATCTTTGAGGAACAGCAGAGCTCCACACCTTAATCTATGGAGTGTAGAAACTCTACCGTTTGAAAATACATAAGTGAAGGTCCAGGCATGGCCGAGATGGCCAGCCCCTCTGATCTAAGAACCAGGCGTCCAAAGATGTCAAATACAATAGTAAGAGGTCCTATTTATAATAAACTAGCTACTAGGGTTTACATGAGTAAGTAATTGATGTACAAATCCACTTCCGGGGCCCACTTGGTGCGTGCTTGGGCTTGGGCTTGAGTGTTACACGTGAAGAGGCCATTTGTGGAGTTGAACGCCAGTTTCTGTGCCAGTTTGGGCGTTCAACTCTGGTTTTGGATCCTTTTCTGGCGCTGGACGCTAGATTTGGGCAGAAGGCTGGCGTTGAACGCCAGTTTACGTCGTCAATTCTTGGCCAAAGTATGGACTATTATATATTGCTGGAAAGCCCTGGATGTCTACTTTCCAACGCAATTGGAAGCGCGCCATTTCAAGTTCTGTAGCTCCAGAAAATCCTCTTTGAGTGCAGGGAGGTCAGAATCCAACAGCATCAGCAGTCCTTTTTCAGCCAGAAAATACCTCTGAATCTGATTTCTGCTCAAGTCCCTCAATTTCAGCCAGAAAATACCTGAAATCACAGAAAAACACACAAACTCATAGTAAAGTCCATAAATGTGAATTTAACACAAAATCTCTTTAAAATCATCCCTAAAAGTAACTAGATCCTACTAAAAACATACTAAAAACAATGTCAAAAAGCATATAAATTATCCGCTCATCAGACGCAGTCAAGCAGCGAATAGCCCTTGATCCTACTGCCCCATGGGTCATGGGAAAGAATACAGTGATGCCTAAGGAAATCAAGTTGATATATTTGAATGATGAGGCTCGGCTTTGGCAGCAGATCCTGAGTAACTACGTGATGCCGAGCACTCATGAGACAGAGGTGACCGCTGCTATGATCACCCTCATCTGGTGTGTGATGGAGGGTAAGGAACTGTATCTTCCACATTTCATCAGGTATTTTATGGCCAGGGTCCATGTCAGAGGCACTCTCCCATTCCCTTATCTGATCACCCAGCTAGGCCGCCGAGCTGACGTCCCTTGGGAGCTTGCTGATGAGAAGCTAACTGCTGCAGACTGCAAGAAGATCATACCTCACAGTAGGAAGTTCCAAGCCTTGGGTTATAGGCCACCTTTCCTTATTGCTTCTGCTGAGGCAGCCACATCTTCAGCTGCCCCTTCTGCATCCACTGCTACACCAACTCCATCCACTGCACCTCCACCTGCTCCTGAGCCCATTTATCATCTCGTGCACCGACTCTTCGCACGTCTGGATTGTATGGAGCGTCGCAACAAGCGACACTATGAGCACCTAAAGTTGATGATCCGATCCGGCAGCGACATCCCTTCCGAGCCTGACACCGCTTCTGAGCCATCTGATGCGGAGGCAGATGATCATGAGGAGGAGGCACATGCCCAGGCTGAGCAGGGAGGACCTGAGAAGGCTGCACCATACCATGAGGAGCCCCACCAGATCCAGGCCACAGATCCAGAGATTCCTCTACAGACAGAGCCTCCGCTTTAGCAGGCAGTTCCTCCTACACTTACCGAGACTGCAGACCCTCAGCCTGCCGCAGAGTCACAGGTAGCCCATCCTTCCGGAGATGACACTTCTTCGCACCCAGCTTGAGTGAGCATCGAGGACGATGCTATTATTTAAGTGTAGGGAAGTCGCCATCTCTGGCGTACTTTATTTTGGTGAACCACTTTTCAGACCCTCTTTTTATCCTATTTTGCTTATTTTTCTGTATTTTTTTTATTTTTATTTTTATCTTATCTTGTCTTCCAATACTTGCACACTTTTTCTTCTTTTGCTGAAATTTTACTGTATTTCTACATTTTACACTTTGGTTTATATATTTATCTTAGATATTCAGTTTAGTCTAGTTGCAATTTTAGTTATTAAGTTGTGATATAGAATATATAGATTAATTAGTTTAGTTTACCCTTTTAGCATACGATAACTTGGATTAATTGGAAATAAAAAGAGTAAACTAAAGACTTTAGTATAACAGAATCACAACAATCCACACACTGTATATATATAGCAATAAATGATTGGTTAATTTACACAACATTTTTCAAGGAAGAATACTAAGATTTTAAGAGCCACCCTAAGATTCACATTGAGAATAATGGGAACCCTTGATTTCTACTTGCATGACATACATAACTGATATATGGTTTTTGAGGCAGAGAACACACAACCTGTGAGTTTTTGAGCTTAATTGTATGGTTACATTTAACCATAATTATTTCATTCTTGTGTGTTTGCCCTTCTTTTTTATTCTGGTGATCTTTACTTTGTTTTAATCGATATGTCCAATATAGAATATAGATACATACCAATATATGATTAAGGCCATTATTTAAATTGTTCACTGATCCCAAATTAGCCTACCTTTTACATCACCCTTGTTAGCCCCCTTGAGCCTTTTAATCCCCTTCTGTTCTATAACCACATCACTAGTCTTAAGCAGAAAAAACAAATTAAAATCCCAAGTTGAATCCTCAGTTAGCTTAAGATAGGAGATTGTGTATCCACTAAGTGTGGGAAAATATGGGAACATGTGTTGATAGGAAAGGATTAAGGTAATAAAATAATCAGAAATTTGGGAGCATGCTCATGTGAAATCAAAATAAACCAAAACACCATGTGCATTGATATATGCTTATGTTTCAAAAAAAAAATCCTTTTAGTTAAATAAGTAAATAAGGGGATAAAATTACCCCAATAATAAGTTTAGTAGAGATCAATGCACATGGAAGTAAAAGCAAAAACAAATTTGGTACATGAGTATTTGACACAAAAATGGAAAAATTGGGAAGACCAGGATAGTTTTGAATTTTTATGTATATGTTAGGTGAGATCTTAGACTAATTAAGAATTCAACTTATAGCTCACTTAGCCTTATATATATACCCCTACCTTTACCTTGGCCGCATTACAACCTTTAAAAGACCTCATGATGTTTGTATGTACACATTGTATATTTGTTGATTGGTTAGATGAAGAACAAAGTTTTAGAAAGCAAGAATAGAAAAGAATAGAGTGAATAACCCCAAACACTGAGTGACTAGAGAGTAAACACGAAATCCAATAAGGGTTCAATAGCTCATCACCATATATCTCTGCTTAATTGTTTAATTGTCTTGCAAGCTTATGAAATATTTTAACCCAACTCAATTGTGACAGTGCTTTAACATGATTTAGATTTTGCTATACATATATAATTCCTTGAAAATATGAATCAAATTAACCATATGTAAGCTTTATATATATAGGTGGATAATAATTAAAATTGCATGATTCATATAGGTAGATTGTATTTAGAATAAATTGTATTGCATAAGATTCCACCATTCTAACTTTACCCTTTCCCTTGGATTTAGCATGAGGACATGCTATTGTTTAAGTGTGAGGAGGTTAATAACCCATATTTTATGATGTATTTTATGCTCAATTTAAATGATTTATTCAATCCTTCACCCACTTATTCATGTAAATTGCATGGTTTTACTATTCCTTCCTTATTTTCTGATATGTGTGAAAAACATGTTTCCTATGCTTTAAAAATATTAATTTTAATTATCCTTTATTACCACTCGATGCCGTGATTTGTGTGTTAAGTATTTTCAGATCTCATAGGGCAGGAATGGCTTAAAGGACAAAAAGAAAACATACAAAAATGGAAGGAAAGCACAAAATTGGAGTTTTGAAGAAAGGCAGCGACGCGAACGTATGGACAACGCGAATGCGTGCATAGCGCGAAATGGCATCGACGCAAACGCATGGAAGACGCGGACACGTGCCCTGAGCAGAACGCAACTGATGCGTACGCGTGATTGACGCGTGACTGATGCGTACGCGTGACAAGGAAAACTCCCAGATGACGCGAACGTGTGACCCACGTGAACGCGTGACAGACGCCACGTACAAGAATCTGCAGAAAACGCCCCCAGCGATTTCTGGACCCTTTTTTGGCCCAATTCTGAATCCAGAAACACAGAATATAAGCCAGAGAATGGAGAAATCAAGTAACAACTTAGAGACGATATACAACACTCACACTTTAGGATTAGATGTATTTTTAGAAAGAGAGGTTCTCTCCTCTCTCTTAGGATTAGGATTTCTCTCAATTTTAGGATTATTTCTCTCCAGTCACAGGTTTAATATTCCTTTAATTTATTTTCTACCTTATTTGATTCTATTACTTTAATTGTCATTTATCTTTTCAATTTGGCTTATGAACCATTTATGTTATGATTTTCTTAATTAATATATTTTGAGGTATTTCAGATTTGATTTTGCTTTAATTTATTTATGAATAATTTTAATTTAATTTAAGATATTTTTTTCCTTTTGGCCTTGGTTAAGTAATTAGTAACACTTGAGTTATCAAACTCAACTGTTGATTGAAATTGGAATTCTTTGCTGATTAATTTGTACTCCAATAACTCTAATCTTTCCATATGAGTTGACTTGGACCTGATGATCAAATCAATTTAATCACTTGACTTTCTTTTGTTTAGTAATGGTTAATTAAAGTGGGAGCAAAATTCAATTTTCAACACACCTGATAAGGATAGCTAGGATAGGACCTCAATTTCTTATACCTTGCCAAGAGATTTTATTATTATTAATTTAATTTTCTTGTCATTTAAATTACTTGTTCCTTATCACAAAAACCCAAATACATACAATTTTCCATAACCAATAATAAATCATACTGCCCTGCAATTCCTTGAGAGACGACTCGAAGTTTGAATACTTCGGTTATTTATTTTTATTGGGTTTGCTTAAGTGACAAACAAGTTTTTGTATGAAAGGATTATTGCTTGGTTTAGAAACTATACTTGCAATGAGAATTTATTGTAAATTCTAAACCATCAATATTCAGTTCATCAATGGTATATTTCTTTGATCTTTTGATTTTATAAATTTTGTAAGAAATAAGAAGAAAAAGAAACAAAAAAGCACAAAATAAGCTGAAAAGGAGAAAAGAGAAATTCTGGGGCACATTTTGGAGCCTTAGGCCATGCTTTTGAAAGCGTGGCCCTTGATTTAAACAAAGAATGGGCTCTTGGTGTGAAAACACCATGACGCACATGCGAACAAGACGCTTACGCGTCGGGCAAGAATTTTTGAAGACCCACGCGTACGCGTGCATGACGCGTACGCGTGGAAGTGGTTGGCGCTCATTTTCAAAGAGAACGCTATGTTGCAAGAGTGAGCATTTTCAAGCAAAACAAAAAAGTGGAATGGGAGTATAGCCATCGACGCATACGCGTGCATGACGCGTACGCGTGGATGTGGCTTACCTGAAGAAGGACGCGCAAGTGTGGGCTGAGCGGCAGCGTGGAAGTGACAAGTTCAAAGGGCCATGCGTACGCGTAAGGGACGCGTACACATGGGAGTGCTCAATTAAAGAACGCTACGCTCATTTGGTGAATGATGCAAGGGACGCGTACGTGGCGATGGGTGAAAATGCAAAAGCACGCGCAAGCGTGAGGGACGCGTACGCGTAGGTGCCCGAACGCTCTGTTCTCTAAATGAACGCTACGCTCTCCTGGAAGCTGCAACTCTGGCTCAACTAATTCCAATTCAAGCCCATTGAAGCTCCAAAGCAAGCAGAGTCCAATTGACATCACTTAAAGGCATAAGGATCATCTAGAATAGGAATTTTGCATTTAATTGTAATTTGTTTTCAATTTGAATTTCATTTAGTAGTTTAGAAAGCCTATATAAAGGCATCAGTTTCATTTTAGAAAGCTAACACGCACAGTATGAGTAGGAGTAGAATAGAAGGCTCAGGCTGGAGGATTAGAGACTCCAGATCTCTCTTGGAGGATTAGAGACTCCAGAGAGCTTAGCATAGTTTGATACACTTTTATCTTTCTGCAATTGTCAATTTGGCTTATGCAATTGTTTTCAATTTAGCTTAGCATAGTTTGATACACTTTATCTCTCGGTGGTCATACCACCATCTATCTGACTGCCTCAATGCAGCAGATGAACACACAAACATCTCTGGAGTTGCCTTAATGCAACAAATGACTTTTCAACAGGCCCTCTGCCTGTTCTCTATCCTATTTATCATATTACTCTTTTCTTTTTATCTCTTTAGTCTACTCTAATTACTCTTTTCTCTTTGTCTCTTTACTCTGCTCTAGTTTCTCTCTTTAACGTATGTATTTATAGCTTATTTAAATATTGGTATGAATAGTTAGCATGTCCCAAGTATAGAGGTTCATTAAGTCTATACTGAAATAGTTTAACTTTTCATATTATACTTAGCCCTATGCGCAACTCAAGAACTAACTATGTTGCTCCTAGTTCGTTCACTAATCTCTGTTAGTTTCTATCATTAAAACCTTATAGACTTTTTTTTTTCGATTTTTATCTTTTCTTCAACCTTTTATCTTTCCTTTGTCTTTGCCTCACTAATATGTTATTACCACTCCCTAAGAATTTTATGAAGGTAATTATGAGATTCTGAGCTTAAAGTTGTCTTTCTAAAGTTTTTACGAAAAACTGCCTTTTCTGCATTATTTTATTATTTTTTATTAAAATATTATTTATAATTAAATATTGTTATTTAATATTTTATTATTAATTATTATTTTATTAATATATTTTCAAAAATTACCCATTTTTAACTTTTAACATTTAAAATTCACGTTTTACCACCCGTAACTTTTAATATTTCTACTTTAACTACCCTAACTTTAGGAAATTACAAAATAACCCCCAAACACCAAAATAATTACTTCCTTGCCATTTTTAAGATCTAAAGCCTGTTCTTCAATTTTCTTCACCACACTCAAAGTGTTCTTCGTGTTCTTCGTAAATTCTTCAGATTCTTTCTCTGTTTTCACCCTTTTTTCAATCTTTCAGTAACCGATTTTTACCATAATTCAAAATAAAATTGTAGAAACTAAAGCCCCATATTCTCCCCTTGATTACAACACAAATTCAACCCCAATATAAGGATTAGGGTTCCAAATTCCAGCAGCCACAAGAACATGCATTTATAGCTAGAATATCATCAAATTTCATCAAATTTTCACCAAAATTTCAACAAGAATCACTCATATAAACAATCAATTTCAAGCATAACCAAACTATATCATAATCACATAAATCAAACACAATTAATCAAGATTAAATTTACTAAACCCTACCTTGATTTGCTTCCTCAAATCCGGTAATGCTTTTAGGTGTTCTTTTTGCACTTTTTCCTCCTAAAACACATCAAGAACAACTTTGAATCCATAAAACCTCAACTGACCAGACCTTAATCAACATATTAGAAAGGGATTCCTCACCTTAAACCTGCTTGAAACTAACGTTTCTTGGCCCACAAGTCAAGCTAAGCATGATTCCTAACGAAGAATATCAAGAAAACACATGTTTAACCATGTTTTCTTGAAAACTGAATTGAAGATGGAGAGAGACAACCATCTCACCTTATTTTAAGCCTTGATATGTTATATGGTTATGTAGAGGAAGAAGAGATGATCATTTTGGTCGAATTGGAATTTTGATTTGAGTTTTAATTCAGAAGAAATCAAGCTTTGAAGATTAAGAACCAAGAACCTTTCTCTCTTTTCTTTCTCTCTTATTTTCGGCCATTCAAGGTGAAAATGAGCATCTTGGAGTGTCTTGAGGGTGAGGGAAAAGCGTTCTTGATGATGATTGGCTAGTTTGGGAGGTGGTTGAAAAATATCTCAGGTGTATAATTACTAAAACTAGATGTATCGAAATACTCGTAAAAATATCTATAAAAATTCTTTTCTGAGCTATTAGCATCAATGACACTAGTAACATATATCATATGAGAATAGAACATGTATGATGAGGCATTAGCATTGCTAACATCATCTGAGAGTGCTGGTGTTAACCTGCACCAGTAGACTGTGAACCCGGTTAAACCGATCTCCTATTTTTAACTAAAACAGATCAAGTAATATTATAATATTATTCAAGCATCTCTAATATTAATATAATAATAATATTATATTACTATTTCTCTTCTCTCATGAATCGAGACCAGTTCGTCAAACTAAGACTAATTACGGAAATAAGAATCAAAAGCTCCTAACTGATACAGTTCAAAAACTAGGTTCTCCGCGACTGTGTCATCAAACTTATCTCAAAAGAGGTTCTTGGTTATTGATGACATAACGATGATATAGATTGAGGTGCTTGATGATATATCAGAGATGTTCTCTCCACTGATCTTCCAAAAAACTCCGTATCTTCAGAAAAGATCTTGTGTACCCAAAAACTGGGTTGTTACATTCTATCCTCCTAAAAGAAAAAATTTGCCCTCAAAATTTCAGCCACGTGCAGAATCCATCTTCAAGCAGTCTATTTCCTTCAAGCCATCCCGACGAAGAGATCGGTCCATTCCTTACAGCACCCAAATCTCACATAGTCATAGCCATGGAGATCATAATAGCTATGAAGAAAGTTGTGCCTCGCATCGATTTATCATTCGGAACTCGATTAAGCCATGCCTGTTCACAATCATTGAGGTCTTATCTGCACCCAACAATCAACATTAAGGTGATCAGTCTTAATATCTCAAGTTAAGCATGAACATTCCCAAAATGAACACTCACAGACATTCATGCCAAATGTATCTTAAAGATACCCTAACGGCATGAGACACACAAGCAGAGTATGCAGTAAATCATAGTCAGTCCATTCCCCAGGCTCTACTGGGAACGAACTACTCTGATACTAAATTGTAACGACCCAATTTTCTGGTATGTCATGATCATACTAGAAACTGAGCGCTACCAACTTGTCTTCCTAATTATTATCTATTATTTATTATATGAGCCTGATTCATTGTTAAAAGCGTATTTATTTTGCGAGGTACCTTTTTTTTTTTGAAAACGTTTAGATTAATAAACAAAATCATTCATAATCAGTTCACAAATGATAACAGATAAAATAGTTATAAACAACCACACATAAATACATCTCAAGTAGTTGGCAACATTCAGTGATCTAGCCTTTATTAGAGTATAGACTTTTAGTTAGAACACTCCTAGATATAGCTAAATAATAACTATGTACATATATATACATACAACATCCTAGGCCCTGACCTGTTCAAGAAGTCCCTAAGTTGGCACCTAGGCTAGCCTAGACTCTATACTCACTTAGTCCCTCTAAACTACTAAAGCGCGGGAAAGTATGTTATAAGTCTTCAAAACTCAAGTAAGGTGGAACGTCATCAAAAGTGGAACATCATCTACTACTCCTTTGCACGATCAGATATTGCCATATGACGTCTCTCCGGTACCTCATCAAGTAGCCACATAACAGGAGTCTCGTACACAGGATTTAGGTTAAAGTTCACATACAAATGGGGTGCAGATGTTGACTGGTCTCACAGTATATATATATAAACAGATAACAGAGTTCACTCTAGACTCAGAAGACTATCTAGAGTGGAATTGTAAGAACCACAGCTAATCAACCGGTTAACTAAGTAATTAATTGCCCTAATTAGAATTTGAAAAGTTAGAGTGAGAATTTGAGGATTTAAAGGTGATTTTTGGACTCAGTAGGTCTTTTTGAGTTAGAAAATGTGCTTTCTGCGAAAATCGTGAAAAATTGTGAACCAGTTGAACTGGTCAAGTCTGCCCGGTACCGCATGAGAAAAAGTGAAAACCGGCAAAAACCTTAGAAAAATATTAGAAGTTGAAAACCGGGCATTAATTCTAAAGGTTTGGCCCAAAATTGGGCCAAACGGGCTAAAAACACTAACGGGTTGGACCGGGCCCAAGTTGGGCCCAAGCCCGACATATATAAACACTAGGGGTGTTCAAAACCGAACCTGACCGATCTAAACCGACTAACTAAACCGAAAAAACCAAAAACCGAAAAAACTGAAAACCGAAAAAATCGAAAAATACAAATTTGCTGTTTTTATTGCGGTTCGGTTTGGTTTTTGGTTCTGACCATGAAAACCCAAACCGAACCGAACCGAACCGGTTTATGAAAAACCCTAAAAACCAACCCCCATCCCCTCCCAGACCCCAAACGTGAACACCCCCCAGCCCCCAACTCCCCAAGTCGTGACCTAAAGTCACATAACCCCCCTCACCCCGAATTTCGAAATTTAGCTTCTCTCGCTCTCTTCTCTCAGTCTTGCCTTTGCATAATTGCAATCTCGCAGTCGCTCTCTGCTGTTCTCAGTCTCGCCCTCGCAGTCGCTCTCTACTGCTCTCAGTCTCTCCCTCGTAGTCACAGAGTTGCAATCCCACCAGCCACCAACACCCGAAGCCTTCTTCCCAGTTCCCAGCGAGCACCGACCCAGCAGGCAGCAGCGTTCTCTTCCCAACATCGCCAGCGAGCACCGACCCACCAACCCAGGAATGTTCTTCCCAGCAGCGCCGAGCCACCGACCCTAGTTCCCACCGAGCCTCCATCGTCTTCTGTAATAGAGGCTAAGCCTCATGTTTGTTTTTTTGTTCTGAATCTATTTTTATTTTTAAATGCTGGTTTAGTCTTATTGATTCTAATTTATAATTAATACTTAGTTGAATTGTTCTGATTTTATGGTTGAGTTGTTGATTCTGATTTTGTTTTTTAATTCTAAACTTTTTGTTCTATTTTGATTTAGGGGTTTAGGGTTAATTCTGATTCATGGTTTTCAATTCTATTTGTATATTTTGGTTCACAGGTTTAGGGTTGTTGGTTCTGATTTTTTGGTTGAAGGTTGTTAGATTTTTATTCTCTATTCTGATTTTATTTGTTGTTGATTTACTAAAATTGCTTTTGATTGTTGTTCATTGTTCATTGTTCAATGTATTGTTATGACATAGCCTGAATAGTTGTTTTTTCAATTCCCACTATATGGAATGGATGTTAGCAAGCAAAGTTGTATTTACTGATCATGATATCTGGAAAGCTGTTTTTGGTTTGAAGACCATATATTTAGAACTCTCCATGGATGAATCATAGGCCACAGTATGAAAATCAATTATTTTCAATGGTCTTTTTCATCCTTCCTTCTAGTCTATTCTAGAGTATACTAGGTGTTTTGTTTTGTTTGCATGCTTTAGAACTCTATGAGCTAGTGACCCTTTTTCTCTATTGATTTTAGCACTTTATTGCTGGGTTCAGTGTTCATTGTTTTATTTGTTGTTCATTCTTTAAGGAAATTGCTTCAAATTGCTGGTTCACTGGTTCAGTGAGTTTCTCTCCATGCATCAATCCTAGACCACATGTTTTGTCTACTCCAACGAAAAGGCACCTCACTTAACCAGTCAACTGTGATAAAATTCTTATTTAATTAGTTTATTTTACAATTAAATAAAGATCTCTATTTTGAAGCTTTTAATGCAGTTATATATTAGAGATACACTTGACTTGTAGGTCTCTAATTAAATTTGCTTGGATATTATTGTATTCAGGAAGAGAACAGAGAAGGAGAAATTAGAGTGTATATCATTAACTTATGTAGCAAATACTGATATACAATTGAATCTGTTATCATGTAATTGATTTTCCTATACCATTCTTACATACTCTTATCCAGTAAAATTTTTTCACTCTCAAAGGGGAGAGAGGTGGGGCTTATATAATATTTCTTATATCATTGTATATGTTCATTGTTTATTTTAAGGTTATGACTTTGTGAAATAGTATGGTAATATTTCTTTTGAATTGATTGAAAAAAACAAAAAACCAAAAAACTGAACCAAACCAAACCGATTTTAATTGGTTTGGTTTGGTTCAGATGATCTTGATAAAAAAACTGAACCAAACCGAACTGCAGTTTAATTAAACGATTGGATCGGATGATTGTTCGTTCAAAAACCGAACCAAACTGTACCGCGAACACCCCTAATACACACTAAGTAAACCCTTTTCACCTTCATTAAACACACACACATCGGAATTGAAAGAAGGAGAGGAGAAGAGATTGAGTACTATTCATCTCAATCTTCCAAAGTTCATATCTTGAGCTAGAAAGCTCCAATCGCCGCACCATTTGTGGCTAAGCGTTCCTCGTGAAGAGCTCTATAAAACCCATATAAGAAACTAGAGAGATAACTACGAAATCCTTTCCATTCTTCTCTCCAAAGATTTTGATTCTTAGGGTTTGTGCTTAAGTGAGCTTTTGTGATTCTTGGTGTATAGGTTTGCTCTAATCCTTGCTTAGCCTTGGATTCTTGCTAGTAAATCGGTTGGAGAAGGTAAGAGCCATTAAAGCCTTGTGAATTTATGTTTAATTAGAACTCTAGGTTGATTTGAGGTGATTTATATGTATCTAGTTTGATTATTGTGGCTTTGGGAGCTTTTGGAACTTAATTGTGCTTTTTGGAGTGGAATTGAAAGCTTGGATTGTGGTTGGAAGCTTGTTTATGCTACGTTGAAATTTGGGTGCATAAAGGGAATCGGCCAAGGTATGGTTTCGATTTTCTCTATGTAGTATATAATATTCATGGACACTTAGGCTAGTGACCTATAGGATAGGTATGGATAATAATCGTTGATGAATTGTGAATATTGATGTATGATGATTTATTGTGAATTAGTGATGATATGGTGATGATGATTGATTGTATGAATTTGATAAGTAAATTGTGATAAAATGTGTGAGGTTGGAATGGATGAATTGGTAAAGTGGTTGCAAAATGTGAGAAAAGATTGATTAGAATGTGTATTATGTGGTAAATTGGTGTTGAGAAGGAGAAGGATGATTATGTGAAGGAAAGTGTAGTAATGTTGGGGTATTATGGCACAACAAGCTATTTTTGATGAAAGATGGGTGTGTGAATGGTTTGGTATGATTTAGAATGTGTATGGTAATAATTTGTGTATATGGTGAAGTTTGGTAAATTTGGAATTTTGACGAACTTTGATCGATCATAACTTCTGCCTCGATTTTCAAAATTGATTGAAATTTATTTAGAAATAAAAGTATTTGAAAACCCTTTAAATCGATATAAAGTTTGTAAAAATTGGAATTCTATAGAGGGAGTTATGATCATTCAAAGTTGGTGTTAAAAATCTGAAATTCTGCAAAGTTGCAGAATTTCATGTTTTCTGATATGTGCAGGCGCACACTCTCGTGCGGACGCACACCCTGCAAGAATTTCAACCTATGCGGATGCACACATACCTGTGCGCATGCACAGGCAGGGGAGTGCGCTCTGTTTGCAGCGCTAGCACAGCTTGTGCACGCACATATCTAAGGGAGAATGCCAACCTGTGCGGACGCACACGTTGGGAAGGTCAGTCTGTTGGGGGCGCTGGCACGAGTCATGCGAGTGAACAGACCAATTTGAGGTTTGACACTTGTGCGTACGCACACCCCTGTGCATACGCACACTCTTAAAAATTTCCAGGACGTGCGTACGCACACACCCCTGTGCGGCTACACGCGTCCTGTTTTTCAAATTTTGCTTATCTTTCAACTATTCTACCTTCCCAACAAGGTTATGAGTTCCTAAAACACAATTTTGAGATTTCTGGGACTAGTATTGAGTATTAGAACATGGGATTTGACTTAAGGGTTCTAGAACTTGGTTTTATGATAAATTAGAAAACGGAGGCCTAGGTTTCTGGTGTGCTGATAAGGGGTTTGACGTTAGGTGAAGGATGAATGATATATGAGATGAGGAATAATGAATTGTTGATTTTTGGATACTGAGTTATGGATGGACAGTGGTTGAGATGAGTCGGGGACTTGGATTGAGGTGATGGATCTCTGTATACTGAAAAATACTTTTTGAAAACCACTGAAATAATGATTTTCTGAGATCATGAGACGCTATACGCCCAGGCAGGGGCTGAGGTTGGATCCCGCCTGTTCGAGGTAGCGGCGGCGGCATAAGGGCGGTGGTTCGTCCCGCTTGCGCTTAGAAGTGAGGTCGGTGGCAATAGATTCCCGCTCGCATCCCTTCGGATCTATAGGGCGTGCAGGCGCCGGTACCTGGACAGTGATCCTGCAGGCACTATATCTCGGGGGTTTCCATATGAGAAATCTGAAGGGCGACGTCTCCATGGAGATGTGTCGGGTTGGCAGTTGAACCGACAATGTGATATCACAGCCAGTAGGGCAGGCATTCATCATATGCATTTTCTATCTGCTTGTATGCTTTGTTTACTTGTAATGGCTTGCCTAATTGAATAACATTCTTACTTGCTATCTGAATTAATTGCCTTATATGCTTCTACCTGTGCTTTACTTGCATTGTATACTACCTGTGTTTTCTTCTGGGATTGAGGAGGTTCGGAAGGTGGTGGCGATGGGATCGCATGGAGGATAGGTTGGTGAAGGCTGTGGGACAGCAGTGTTTGTTTAGAATAGAAATCCCATAAGATAGATAACCCTATTTAATTATGTTAAGGTGGAAATAATTATGCTTATTTGTTTTAGAATGCTTTTGAGTTGAATCTTGTGATGAATATGGAGCTTAGGATTGCCTTTGGTGTCCTGAGGTCTTATATCCTACATCACTGGGCACTGTTACCATACTGAGAACCTCCGGTTCTCATACCATATTTTTGTTGTGTTTTTCAGATGCAGGTCGCAACCCACCTCGGTGAGTTGCTTTGGATGGTGGCAGAAGCGGAGGATCTTGGATTCTTTTGGAGTATTTTTGGTTTACTTTGTTTATACATCTCTCTTTTGTATTTTGTTTAGCCTAGAGGCTTGTATTTGAAGGAACAAACTTGTATAAGCTGTTTTCACTGTATGATTCTGTATACCTGTATATGGCTAGCCGTCTTAAACTCCGCGTGTCGAGGCTAGTTCTTATCATATTATATACTTATATCTTGTTGTATCTCATCTGTTTCTCATGCCTTAAGATAGTACGTTTTGCGCTTTTGAAATCCTGTTTTTTTTAGCTATATCCTTCATCAAGCTTCTAGATTATACCATTCATTCTTTATATATATATGATGTAAGAGCTTGGAACTGTCGTAAGCTCTGATTAACCTTTGCTTTACGATGCGAGGTAAGGCTTAGGCTAATTAGGGTGTTACATTTAGTGGTATCAGAGCGGTTCGTCCTCGTGAGCCTGAGGGATGGACCGTTTGTGCTTCATTGCATACTCTGTGTGTCTTTTCGTTGATGCTATTAGGTTATCTGTTGGATATTGCATAGCATGCTTGCTTGTGAATGCCTGTTTGGGATAATTGAAGCACTATACTTTTGATATTGAGACTGATCACCTTGATATCAATTGTTTGGTCCAGACAGGAACTCTACATGGCCACTCGCGGGCGAGGTCGAACACGTACCCGAGAGAGAGCAACCAGCTGACAATCATGCTGGATTCGTGGCGGTAATGGCGAATCTCGCTAATACCATGGAAGCTGGTGCACGAAATTGCGATCATCATCAATGGTGCCAAAGACTTGGTGCTCTTAAACGTGAATCACACTTTGTCACAACTTCGCACAACTAACCAGCAAGTGCACTGGGTCGTCCAAGTAATAAACCTTACGTGAGTAAGGGTCGATCCCACGGAGATTGTCGGCTTGAGCAAGCTATGGTCACCTTGTAAATCTCAGTCAGGCGGGTTCAGATGGTTATAGAGAATTGATAATTAAAACATAATTAAAATATAAACTAGGATAGAGATACTTATGTAATTCATTGGTGAGAATATCAAATAAGCGTATAGTTCCTCCTGAACCTCTGCTTTCCTGCTGTCTTCATCCAATCATTCATACTCCTTTCCATGGAAAGCTGTATGTTGGGCATCACCGTTGTCAATGGCTACATCCCGTCCTCTCAGTGAAAATGGTCCAATGCGCTGTCACTGCATGGCTAATCATCTGTCGGTTCTCGATCATACTGGAATAGGATTCAGTGATCCTTTTGCATCTGTCACTACGCCCAGCACTCGCGAGTTTGAAGCTCGTCACAGCCACCCCTTCCCAGATCATACTCGGAATACCACAGACAAGGTTTAGACTTTCTGGATCTCAAGAATGGCCGTCCATGGGTTCTAACTTATACCACAAAGATTCTAATATCTCGAACTCGGTCCCCTGTATTAGATACCTAAGAGATACTCATTCTATCTCATCTTCATGTAGAACAGAAGTGGTTGTCAGGTACGCGTTCATAGGTGAGAATGGTGATGAGCGTCACATAATCATCACATTCATCATGTTCTTGGGTACGAATGAATATCTTAGAATAGGAATAAGCTTGAATTGAATAGAAAAATAATAGTACTTTGTATTAATTCATGAGAAACAGCAGAGCTCCACACCTTAATCTATGGTGTATAGAAACTCTACCGTTGAAAATACACAAGTGATAATGGTCCAGGCATGGCCGAATGGCCAGCCCCCATAAAGGTCTAAGATAGTGTAAAACTGATCAAAAGATGATCAAAAGATGTAAATACAATAGTAAAAAGTTCTATTTATACGAGACTAGTTACTAGGGTTACAGAAATGAGTAAATGATGCAGAAATCCACTTCCGGGCCCACTTGGTGTGTGCTTGGGCTAAGCATTGAAGTTTTCACGTGTAGAGGTCTTCCATGGAGTTAAACGCCAGTTTGTAACCTGTTTCTGGCGTTTAACTCTACTTTGCAACCTGTTTCTGGCGTTTAACTCCAGAATAGGGCAGAGAGCTGGCGTTGAACGCCAATTTGCGTCATCTAAACTCGAGCAAAGTATGGACTATTATATATTTCTGGAAAGCCCTGGATGTCTAATTTCCAATGCAATAGAGAGCGCGCCATTTGGAGTTCTGTAGCTCCATAAAATCCACTTTGAGTGCAGGAAGGTCATAATCCAACAGCATCTGCAGTCCTTCTTCAACCTCTGAATCTGATTTTTGCTCAAGTCCCTCAATTTCAGCCAGAAAATACTTGAAATCACAGAAAAACATACAAAATCATAGTAAAGTCCAGAAATGTGAATTTTATTTAAAAACTAATAAAAATATACTAAAAACTAACTAAATCATACTAAAAACTATGTAAAAACAATACCAAAAAGCGTATAAATTATCCGCTCATCACAACACCAAACTTAAATTGTTGCTTGTCCCCAAGCAACTGAAAATAAAATAGGATAAAAAAATGAGAATATCCTATAAATTCCAAAATATCAATGAAACTTAGCTCCAATCAGATGAGCAGGACTAGTAGCTTTTTCCCTCTTGAATAGTTTTGGCATCTCACTTTATCCATTGAAGTTCAGAATGATTGGAATCTATAGGAACTTAGAATTTAGATAGTGTTATTGATTCTCCTAGTTCAGTATGTTGATTCTTGAACACAGCTACTTTATGAGTCTTGACCGTGGCCCTAAGCACTTTGTTTTCCAGTATTACCACCGGATACATAAATGCCACAGACACATAACTGGGTGAACCTTTTCAGATTGTGACTCAGCTTTGCTAAAGTCCCCAATTAGAGGTGTCCAGGGTTCTTAAGCACACTCTTTTTTTGCTTTGGACCTTGACTTTAACCGCTTAGTCTCAAGTTTTCACTTGACACCTTCACGCCACAAGCACATGGTTAGGGACAGCTTGGTTTAGCCGCTTAGGCCAGGATTTTATTCCATTAGGCCCTCCTATCCAGTGATGCTCAAAGCCTTGGATCCTTTTTATTACCCTTGCCTTTTGGTTTTAAGGGATATTGGCTTTTTGCTCTTGCCTTTTGGTTTTAAGAGCTTTTGGCTTTTTTTGCTTGCTTTTTCTTTTCTTTTTTTTTTCCTTTTTTTTTTTGCCATTTTTCTTTTCTTCTCTCTTTTTTTTTCTCAAGCTTTTGTATTCATTGCCTTTTCTTGCTTCAAGAATCAATTTTATGATTTTTCAGATTATCAACAACATTTCTCTTTTTTCATCATTCTTTCAAGGGCCAACATATTTAACATTCATAAACCACAATATCAAAAGACATATGCACTGTTCAAGCATTCATTCAGAAAATAAAAAGTATTGTCACCACATCAAAATAATTAAACTAGTTTCAAGGATGAATTCGAAACCATGTACTTCTTGTTCTTTTATTTTTAGAACAGTTTTCATTTAAGAGAGGTGATGGATTCATAGGACATTCATAACTTTAAGGCATAGACACTTAAATACTAATGATCATGTAATAAGGACACAAACATAAACATAAAGCATAGTAAACAAAAAACAAGAAAATAAGAACAAGGAGATTAAGGAATGGGTCCACCTTAGTGAGGGTGACGTCTTTCTCTTCTTGAAGAACCAATGGTGCTCTTGAGCTCCTCTATGTCTCTTCCTTGTCTTTGTTGCTCCTCCCTCATAGCTCTTTGATCTTCTCTAATCTCATGGAGGATGATGGAGTGCTCTTGGTGCTCCATCCTTAGTTGTCCTATGTTGGGACTTAATTCTCCTAGGGAGGTGTTAATTTGCTCCCAATAATTCTGTGGAGGAAAGTGCATCCCCTGAGGCATCTCAGGGATTTCATGGTGAGGAATTTCCTCATGCTCTAGTTGAGGTCCATGATCTCTTGTTTTCTCCATCCTTTTCTTAGTGATGGGCTTATCCTCATCAATGAGGATGTCTCCCTCTATGTCAATCCCACCCGAATTGCAGAGGTGGCAAATGAGGTGAGGAAAGGCTAACCTTGCCAAAGTGGATGACTTGTCAGCCACCTTGTAGAGTTCTTGAGGTATAATCTCATGAAACTCTACTTCCTCCCCAATCATGATACTATGGATCATGATGGCCTGGTCTATAGTAACTTCAGACCGGTTGCTAGTAGGAATGATTGAGCGCTGAATAAACTCCAAGCATCCTCTAGCTACAGGCTTAAGGTCCAGTCTTCTTAATTGAACCGGCTTGCCTCTTGAGTCAACCTTCCATTGAGCTCCTTCTACACATATGTCCATGAGGACTTGGTCTAACCTCAGATCAAAGTTAACCCTTCTAGTGTAGGGGCGTGCGTTTTCTTCCATCATTGGCAAGTTGAACGCCAGCCTTACATTTTCCGGACTGAAATCTAAGTATTTCCCCCGAACCATGGTGAGCCAATGCTTTGGATTCGGGTTCAGACTTTGATCATGGTTCTTAGTGATCCATGCATTTGCATAGAACTCTTGAACCATTAAGATCCCGACTTGTTGAATGGGGTTGGTGAGAACTTCCCAACCTCTTCTTTGGATCTCAAGTCGGATCTCCGGATACTCATTCTTTTTGAGCTTGAAAGGAACCTCAGGGATCACTTTCTTCTTGGCCACAACTTCATAGAAGTGATCTTGATGGACCTTTGAGATGAATCTCTCCATCTCCCATGACTTAGAGGTGGAAGCAATTGCCTTCCCTTTCCTCTTTCTTGAGGATTCTCTGGCCTTAGGTGCCATTTATGGTTATGGAAAAACAAAAAGCAATGCTTTTTACCACACCAAACTTAAAATGTTTGATCGTCCCTGAGCAAAAGAATAAAGAAAGAAGGAGAAGAAGAAAAAGAATAGAGGAGAGGGAGAGAGGTGTGTATTCGGCCAAGGAAAGAAGAAAGGGTTGTGTTGTGTGAAAATGAAGAAGGAATAAGGGGTTTATATAGGGGTGGGGTGGGGTTTAGGGTTCAGCCATTAGGGTTGGGTTTGGAAGGGAAAAGAGTTTAAATTTTGGAGGTAGGTAGGGTTTTTGGGGAAGAGAGGATGGATGTGAGTGGTGAAGAGATGATGGGGAAGAGTGAGTGAGGTGATTGGTGAAGGGTATTTGGGGAAGAGAGTTATGAAAAGGTGTGAAGAGGAGAGAAGAAGTGGTGGGGTTCCTGTGGGGATCCTGTGGGGTCCACAGATCCAGTGGGGCCAAGGACTTAATATCCCTGCTCCAATTAGGCGTGTAAAACGCCCTTGATGTGCAATCCTGGCGTTTAACGCCAGACTGCTGCTTGTTTCTGGCGTTAAACGCCCAAATGTAGCTTGTTTCTGGTATTTAACGCCAGGTAGATGCTTGTTTCTGGCGTTAAATGCCAGACAGATGCTTGTTTCTAGCGTTTAAATGCCAGAATGCTCCTCCTCCAGGGTGTGCTATTTTCAATGCTATTTTTCATTATGTTTTTGATTTTTCAGTAGTTTTTGTGACTCCACATGATCATCAACCTAATAAAACATGAAATAATAATAAAAAATAAAATAGATATAATTCAATAACATTGGGTTGCCTCCCAACAAGCGCTTCTTTAATGTCAATAGCTTGACAGTGAGCTCTCATGGAGCCTCACAGATGTTCAGAGCATTGTTGGGACCTCCCAACACCAAACTTAGAGTTTGAATGTGGGGGTTTAACACCAAACTTAGAGTTTGACTGTGGGGGCTTTGGTTGACTCTGCAGTGAGAGAAGCTTTTCATGCTTCCTCTCCATGGTTATAGAAGGAGATCCCTGAGTTTTAAACACAAGGTTGTCCTCATTCAGTTGAAGGATCAACTTTCCTCTGTCCACATCAATCACAGCTTTTGCTGTGGCTAGGAAGGGTCTTCCAAGGATGATAGATTCATCCTCATCCTTCCCAATGTCTAGGATTATGAAATCAGCAGGGATGTAAAGGCCTTCAACCTTTACTAACACATCCTCTACTTGTCCATAAGCCTGTTTTCTTGAGTTATCTGCCATCTCTAATGAGATTCTGGCAGCTTGCACCTTAAAGATCCCAAGTTTCTTCATTACAGAGAGTGGCATTAAGTTTATTTCTGACCCTAGGTCACACAGAGCCTTCTCAAAGGTCATGGTGCCTATGTTACAGGGAATTAGGAATTTACCAGGATCCTGTTTCTTTTTTGGTAAGTTCTGCCTATCCAATGCATTTAGTTCATTAGTGAGCAAGGGAGGTTCAGTTTCCCAAGTCTTATTACCAAATAATTTTGCATTCAGCTTCATGATTGCACCAAGGTACTTAGCAACTTGCTCTTCAGTAACGTCTTCATTCTCTTCAGAAGAAGAATACTCATCAGAGCTCATGAAGGGCAGAAGGAGGTTCAATGGAATCTCTATGGTCTCTAGATGAGCCTTAGATTCTTTTGGTTCCTCAAAGAGAAACTCCTTATTAGTCACTGAACATCCCAGGAGGTCTTCCTCACTAGGATTCACGTCCTCCTCCTCCCTTGTAGGTTCGGCCATGATGGTCAAATCAATGGCCTTGCACTCTCTCTTTGGATTTTTTTCTGTATTGCTTGGGAGAGTACTAGGAGGAGTTTCAGTGACCCTTTTACTCAACTAGCCCACTTGTGCCTCCAAATTTCTAATGGAGGACCTTGTTTCATTCATGAAACTTAAAGTGGCCTTAGATAGATCAGAGACTATATTTGCTAAGCTAGATGGATTCTACTAAGAATTCTCTGTTTGTTGCTGAGTGGATGATGGAAAAGGCTTGCTATTGCTAAACCTGTTTCTTCCACCATTATTAAAGCCTTGTTAAGGCTTTTGTTGATCCTTCCATGAGAAATTTGGATGATTTCTCCATGAGGGATTATAGGTGTTTCCATAGGGTTCACCCATGTAATTCACCTCTGCTATTGCAGGGTTCTTAGGATCATAAGCTTCTTCTTCAGAAGATGCCTCTTAAGTACTGTTGGATGCAGCTTGCATTCCATTCAGACTCTGAGAAATCATATTGACTTGCTGAGTCAATATTTTGTTCTGAGCCAATATGGCATTCAGAGCATCAATTTCAAGAACTCCCTTCCTCTGAGGCATCCCATTACTCACAGGATTCCTTTCAGAAGTGTACATGAACTGGTTATTAGCAACCATGTCAATGAGTTCCTGAGCTTCTGCAGGCATTTTCTTTAGGTGAATGGATCCACCTACAGAATGGTCCAATGGCATCTTTGATAACTCAGACAGACCATCATAGAATATATCCAGGATGGTCCATTCTGAAAGAATGTCAGAAGAACACTTTTTGGTCAGTTGCTTATATCTCTCCCAAGATTCATAGAGGGATTTACCGTCTTTCTGTCTGAAGGTTTGAACATCCACTCTAAGCTTACTAAGCTTTTGAGGAGGAAAGAACTTGGCTAAGAAAACCGTGACCAGCTTATCCCAAGAGTTCAGGCTATCTTTAGGTTGAGAGTCCAACCATATTCTAGCACTGTCTTTTACAGCAAATGGGAAAAGCATAAGCCTGTAGACCTCGAGATCAACCCCATTGGTCTTAATAGTATCACAGATCTGCAAGAATTCAGTTAAGAACTGAAAAGGATCTTTTGATGGAAGTCCATAAAACTTGCAGTTCTGTTGCATCAGAGAAACTAGTTGAGGTTTAAGCTCAAAATTGTTTGCTCCAATGGCAGGGATTGAGATGCTTCTTCTATGTAAATTGGAATTTGGTACAGTAAAGTCACCAAACATCTTCCTTGTATTGTTATTATTTTCGGCCATGTCTCCTTCTTTTTTGAAAATTTCTGTCAGATTTTCTCCAAAGAGTTGTGCTTTAGCTTCCCTAAGCTTCCTCTTCAGAGTCCTTTCAGGTTCGGGATTAGCTTCAACAAGAATGTTCTTATCCTTGTTCCTGCTCATATGGAAAAGAAGAGAACATAAAATAATAGGGATCCTCTTTGCCATAGTAGAGAGGTTCCTTTATGTGAGTAGAAGAGAAGAATAAAAGAAGGGGGAGAGAAAAACTCGAACACAAAGAGGAAGATGGTGTTCGAATTTTGGCTGGGAGAGAAGTGTTAGTAGATGAATAATTAAATAGAAGGAGATGAGAGATGAGAGAAGTCAAAAATTAAATAAAATAAAAATAAAAATTTTTTGTTTTTAATTTAAAAATTAAAGTTAAAATTCAAAAATTTTAAAATGAAATTAAATTAAATTAAAATTTAAAACAATTAGTTAATTAAAAAGGAATTTTGAAAAAGAAGGAAGGGATTTTTGAAAATCAGAAAGAGAGAGTTAGTTAGGTAGTTTTGAAAAAGATAAGAATCAAATCAAAAGTTAAGTGGTTAATTGAAAAAGATTTGAAAATCAAATTTTGAAAAGATAAGAAGTTAGAAAAGATTTTGAAATTAATTTTGAAAAAGATGTGATTGAAACTTATTTTGAAAAAAGATTTGAAAAAGAAATTTAAAAAGAATTGATTTTGAAAATTAAGGTTGATTACTTGACTAACAAGAAACAAAAAGATATGATTTAAAAATTTAAAGATTGAACCTTTCTTACTAGGCAAGTAACAAACTTAAAATTTTTGAATCAATCACATTAATTGTTAGTGAGATTTTCGAAAATATGAAGTAAGAATAAGAAAAAGATTTTTAAAAATCAATTTGAAATTTTCGAAAATATGAAAGAAAAAATGAAACAAATTTTATTTTTGAAAAAGATTTGAAAAAGATAGAATTTTTAAATTGAAAATTTGATTTGACTCATAAGAAACAACTAGATTTTAAAAATTTTTGAAAAAGTCAAGTCAAATATTCGAATTTTATGAGAAGAAAAGGGAAAGATATTTTTTTTATTTTTGAATTTTTAATAATGGAAGAGAAAAACATGAAAAATACTCAATGCATGAAAATTTTGGATCAAAACAATTGATGCATGCAAGAACACTTTGAATGTTAAGATGAACACCAAGAACACTTTGAATGTCAAGATGAACACCAAGAACTTATTTTTGAAAATTTTTAAGAAAAGAAAAACATGCAAGACACCAAACTTAGAAATTTTCAATGTTGAGACATTAATAATTCAAAAATGCATATGAGAAACAAGAAAAGACACAAAACAAGAAAATATGAAGATCAAACAAGAAGACTTACCAAGAACAACTTGAAGATCATGAAGAATGCAATGCATGAATTTTTGAATAATTGACTCTAGACTCAAATAAGAAACATCAAATTTTTAGTTTTTATGATTTTATAAAATTTTTTTGTATATTTTTTTCGAAAATTTTTTTGAAAAGGAAAATAAGGATTTCAAAATTTTTAATAGGAATTCCAGGAATATTGCAATGTTAGTCTAAAACTCCGGTCCAGGAATTAGACATGGCTTACTAGCCAGCCAAGCTTTCAGTGAAAGCTCCGGTCCAAAACACTAGACATGGCCAATGGCCAGCCAAGCTTCAGCATACATAGTTCAAGCATGTGAAGAAGAAGCCTCAGTCCAAAAGAATTTAGACATGGCTTTACAGCCAGCCAGGATTCAACATATCCCATGAAATTCCAGAATTCCTTCTTAAAAATTCTGAAGAACATAGAATAATTTATTTTTTTTATTTTTTTTGAAAATTTTTTCGAAAATAAAAAGAATAAAAACAAAAACTTAAAATTAAAATAAAATTACCTAATCTAAGCAACAAGATGAACCGTCAGTTGTCCTCGAACAATCCCCGGCAACGGCGCCAAAAACTTGGTGCACAAAATTGCGATCATCAACAATGGCGCCAAAGACTTGGTGCTCTCAAACATGAATCACACTTTGTCACAACTTCGCACAACTAACCAGCAAGTGCACTGGGTCGTCCAAGTAATAAACCTTACGTGAGTAAGGGTCGATCCCACGGAGATTGTCGGCTTGAAGCAAGCTATGGTCACCTTGTAAATCTCAGTCAGGCGGGTTCAGATGGTTATAGAGAATTGATAATTAAAACATAATTAAAATATAAACTAGGATAGAGATACTTATGTAATTCATTAGTGAGAATTTCAGATAAGCATATAGAGATGCTTTCGTTCCTCCTGAACCTCTGCTTTCCTGCAGTCTTCATCCAATCATTCATACTCCTTTCCATGGCAAGCTGTATGTTGGGCATCACCGTTGTCAATGGCTACATCTCGTCCCCTCAATGAAAATGGTCCAATGCGCTGTCATTGCATGGTTAATCATCTGTCAGTTCTCGATCATACTGGAATAGGATTCAGTGATCCTTTTGCATCTGTCACTACGCCTAGCACTCGCGAGTTTGAAGCTCGTCACAGCCACCCCTTCCCAGATCCTACTCAGAATACCACAGACAAGGTTTAGACTTTTCGGATCTCAGGAATGGCCGTCCATAGGTTCTAACTTATACCACAAAGATTCTAATATCTCAGACTCGGTACCCTGTATTAGATACCTAAGAGATACTCATTCTATCTCATCTTCATGTAGAACGGAAGTGGTTGTCAGGCACGCGTTCATAGGTGAGAATGGTGATGAGCGTCACATAATCATCACATTCATCATGTTCTTGGGTACGAATGAATATCTTAAAATAGGAATAAGCTTGAATTGAATAGAAAAACAATAGTACTTTGCATTAATTCATTAGGAACAGCAGAGCTCTACACCTTAATCTATGGTGTGTAGAAACTCTTACCGTTGAAAATACATAAGTGATAATGGTCCAGGCTTGGCCGAATGGCCAGCCCCCATAAAGGTCTAAGATAGCATAAAACTGATCAAAAGATGTAAATACAATAGTAAAAAGTTCTATTTATACTAGACTAGCTACTAGAGTTACAGAAATGAGTAAATGATGCAGAAATCCACTTCCGGGCCCACTTGGTGTGTACTTGGGCTGAGCATTGAAGCTTTCACATGTAGAGGTCTTCCTTGGAGTTAAATGCCAGTTTGTAACCTGTTTCTGGCGTTTAACTCTACTTTGCAACCTGTTTCTGGCATTTAACTCCAGAATAGGGCAGAGAGCTGGCGTTGAATGCCAGTTTGCATCGTCTAAACTTGGGAAAAGTATGAACTATTATATATTGCTGGAAATCCCTGGATGTCTACTTTCCAACGCAATTAAGAGCGCGCCATTTGGAGTTTTATAGCTCCAGAAAATCCACTTTGAGTGCAGGAAGGTCAGAATCCAACAGCATCTGCAGTCCTTCTTCAACCTCTGAATATGATTTTTGCTCAAGTCCCTCAATTTCAGCCAGAAAATACTTGAAATCACAGAAAAACACACAAACTCATAGTAAAGTCCAGAAATGTGAATTTTATTTAAAAAATAATAAAAATATACTAAAAACTAACTAAATCATACTAAAAACTATGTAAAAATAATGCCAAAAAGCGTATAAATTATTCGCTCATCAGAAGCTAATGCTGCTGCAACTCTGCAAGCTGTGTAGAGATTGGGCCAACTGGTCGGAATGGAAATGGCAATGGGAATGGCGAAGGGAATGCTAATGATAATGCTGAAGGAAACGGTGATAACACGGGTGGAGTTCTGATGACCTTGGCGACGTTTTTCAAGGTTCATCCACAACTTTCCGAGGATCCACAAATCCTGTTGAAGCGGACCCCTGGTTCCAAGCTATGGAGCGTGCTTTACAGGCGTAGCATGTTCCTCTCAATCAATATGTAGAGTTTTCCGCTTATCAGCTAGCGGGAGAGGCCCAACCTTGGTGGCAAGCTGAGTGTTGTTTGCTATAGCTTCAGAACACTGACATTCCATGGGAGGTGTTCCAAACTGCTTTCTATAAGAAATAATTCCCTGAGTCTACAAGGGAAGCAAAGGAGATGGAGCTAATGCAGCTGAAGCAAGGTTCCATGTCTGTGGCAGAGTACACAAACAAGTTTGAAGAGTGATGTGTGGACTTTTGTTGATATAGAATTTTCTCAATTGAATGAATTCTCGTTGTAAGTATAGTTCTACACCAACAAAGAATTCTCACATGCAAAAATTTTAGTTGTCACATGTACAAACCCCAAATAAAAAGTAACCGGAGTATTTGAACTCCGGGTCGTCTCAAAAGGAATTGCAATGAAGTGTTTAATTATTGGCTTTGAAGATTCAAGGGGGGTTTGGTTTGGTGAAAGGGCAAAAAATTAAATGTGCAAGAAAGGTAAATCAAGCAAGCAATTAAAGAAAGCAATTAGTAAAGAGAGACATTCATGGCAAGAATTGAGATCATAGGCTTTCTATCCTAGTCATACAATGATTAATTCATCTTATTTAGTCAACTCTAACAACCGAAAGAAGGTATCATGTCATCTTCATATAGGGAGAATGTCAAACAAGACTAATTAATCATGTCACAAATATAAACAAGAATTTATCTCATTACGTCATCCTCGATGATGGAAGAAGGTATCATATTATCTTCACACTCGAAGAAAGTCTAACAAGACTAGCTAATCTCCATCCAAAAGTCCTAATCAATCCACTAAGTGAATTTAGCAAGAGATTAGAGTTAATGGAATCAATATTGGCTAACAACTCTAGATCACCAACATGGGTTGGGTTTTCATGACTCAAGATTGTCTAATTACTCTTTCCAAGCAAAGAATGCTCAAGATCTACTCTAAAGCCCAACCAAGCATTTTGTCAAACACTTGGTGGGTGTACAAGGAAAGCATAATAAATGTACAAGAATAATAAAATTTAACAACTATCAATAGCAAGGAAAATAAGATCATAACTCAAATCATCAACAAAAGAACATCAAACATTAAATTGCATTAAAAGGGATCCAAATCCAACAAGAGTATCCATGAACATAAAAGAAGCATAAAAGTAAAATTAACACTACAAACCATAAAATTAACACTACAAGCCATGTGCGCGTGCGCGTCGATTGGCAAATTCTTCATCCGCGCGGACGCGGCATGTACACGTGCGCGTCTCTATGTGAAACCACTTTTGCGCGTGCGCCCATTGATGCATTTCCAATCTTTGTTTCTTCATGCATTCTCCACTTTGCATGCTTTTTTCCTCATTTCTTCCATCCAATACTTGCCTTATGAACCTGAAATCACTCAACAAACACATCAAGGCATCGAATGGAATTAAAGTGAATCAAAATCACCAATTTAGGGCCTAAAAAGCATGTTTTTACACTTAAACACAATTCATGGGAGAATTACAAAACCATGCTATTTCATTGAATAAATGTGGGAAAAGGTGGTAAAATCCCCTAAAATAAGCACAAGATAAATCACGAAATCGGGGTTTATCAAATCTCCCCACACTTAAACTAAGCATGTCCTCATGCTAAAATCAAGAAGGAAGCAAAGGGTATTAACATTTATTCAATGCAACTAACTAAATGCAATCTATCTATATGCAATCTATCTACATGAATGCATCCACTTGGTCAAAATAAATCAATTTCTAAGAATACATATACAAACACAAGGGCTAAGGCAATAGTAATCACTCAACCCATAATTGAATTAAATTATTAAAAAGATTTTACAAACTTGCAAGAAAAGAGATGATCATGGGTGGAAACATGTAATTGAGCAATCGAACCCTCACCGGATGTGTATCCGCTCTAGTCGCTCAAGTGTATGGGGTTGATTCACTCAATTCTCCCCTAATCATGCTTTTCAAGATTTGTTTTTCATCTAACAATCAACAATTACTTTATGCATGCATACAAATATCATGAGGGTTTTCTCATAGGTTGTAATGGGGCTACGGTCAAGGTAGGATGCATATGGTCAAGTGAGCTTGAAATTTGAATCTTTGATTAATTTAAACTTTCCACCTAACCTATGACAACCTATACAATTCTAAACAAACCTAACTATCAATTCTTCACTTTTTCACACACTCATGCACTCTCTTTTGATCACCACCCATATGCATTGACTTTTATTGAACTTTGCTTTGGGGCATTTTGTCCCCTTTTTATTGCAATTCTTTGTCTTTCTTTTTCTATTTCCATTATTTATTTTCTTTTTTTCTTTTTTTTCATTACTTTTTTTTCATTATTATCTTTTTTTTTTCTTTTCAAACTAAAATATATTCAAGAACATCAATGCATATGGTTTACACATGATTAATACATGAGTATGTACCCAATTCCCAAGATTTCCAACACAAATACAAAATATACTTTTATCTCTACCTAATGTTCCCAACTCTCCCAAAATCAAATAATGAACACTCTCACTAGCCTAACACTACTAGAAAATTAGTTATTACAGACGGATATTTCCGACGAATTTTTTCCACGGAAATACAGACGGAATTTCAGAGGAATTTTTTGTCGGAAAATAAAAAAAATGAATTAGTATAAATTACGGACGGAAAAGAGAATCCGTCGATAATTTTGTCGGAAAATTTAATTTTTTTTAGTGAGAAATTATTACAGACGGATTTTCTGTCTGTAATTTAAAACTTTCCGTCGAAAATTTTGATTTAAACCTAATTTAACCCGAGTGTCTCCACCTTCATTCACACTCCACACAAGCTTCTTCCTCTCTCTGTCGCACTAACAGCTTCTTCTCTCCGTCGCATGAGCTTTTTCCGCCGTTTGCGTCGCACGAGCTTCTCCGCCGCTGCTATCGTCGCATCTGCTCCCTTCATTGCCGTCGTCACAGAACTCTCTACGCCTTCGCTCTTGTCGCATTTACTCCCTTAGTGAATTTCAGGTATACTCTGATTTTGTGATTCTAGTGCTTAGGGTTCAATTTTTCTGTGCCAATTTTAGGTTTATCAATTTTCCTTAGCAGTTTCTATCTTCTTGTCGCTGTTGATGCTGATTGAGCTTGTTGTAGGTTTATCAATTATTTTATTATCAGCGAAGAAAGAGATTTTTGGTCGGTCATTTCTGTAGCGATTCGTGAAACTCGGTGGAAACTCGGTGGTTGTTGTTGAATGGCGAAGCTTGGAATGATAGTTGACTCCGTTGGTAACTTCTTCTCCGGCAGAGACCAGCTTCCCTAGTGTGACCCTGACATCGTCGCTGTAAGCCTTTTCTTTTTCTCGATTCCATTTTCTTCATTCAGAATTGATATCAACTTGTAATTTCTTGTTATCTATTGGTCGTGATTTCAGTATTGATGTTTAGGTCAAAATCAAGTTAGCGCTTGCAATAGGTTTATGGTTTAGATACAAATCAATCACATATCTTTTGTTACTTTAGTTAAAGAGGAAGAATTGCAGCTTCTATAAAACAATTCCCTGTTATGATGGATCATTGTGTAACAATTAAAGCTATAGCTTGGAGCATGATATGTTTCATTCACAAAAGAAATTGTTGATAACAATTGAAACCTCCTTGTCTTTTTATTGCTCCTTTGCTGCTTTATTCTCTAAAATCATGGTTTCTTCTTCTGCACCTGCAACAGCAGCAGCGGCCATCACTTTTGGCTTCAAGAATTTGATGGAAACTTTCACTGTTGATGTGTACAGAGCAGAGAACAGGCCACTGAACGTGCCCTTGATTGCACCTTTTACCATTGCATCATCAAGGTTGGAGATGGTAGAGAACGTGGCCGTTAGAATTGAGCTCAGCAATGGCTCTGTGGGTTGGGGTGAGGCACCAATTCTGCCTTTTGTTACTGCTGAGGACCAGAAAACTGCCATGGCCAAGGCTTCTGAGGCATGTGCCTTTCTCAGGAGATGTCCTTCACTGACACTGGGTTCCATGTTGGAGGACATTGGCAATTCTGATGAGTTCTTCAAGGTTACAACAATTTCTTCTCAAATTTCTTAATTCTTCATATATATACTGTGGCAGAATATCATTATTTTATTTTCTTTTCTTGTCCTCTGTTATGGTAATATGATTGATTGATTGATTTCTCTTGAAACATTTCTATAATTATAATGTGAGATCGAGACAAGGTAGAAAAGAATTATGTCTTTTAGCATTGTATTTGCAGTTACCAAACAAGCAATTTTGTGATTCTTATTTTTGTTTTCAGTTGTGTCTAAGTTAAGCTTCTTGTTGAGTATTTGAAACTTAGTTGTTGTTTGTTAAGGTGGCTGCACCTCTGGAGACATTGGGGAGGGCTGCAGCTGAACTAAGAATCATGAAAAGAACTCGCATTGGTAAAATAAATTTGCAACCTAGCATGATGAAATGATGCGGTGCTTCATTGTTTATGTTAATGTATCTCATGTTCAATTGCAGGTATGGATTTGCAATTTGATATGGTGGAGGTTGATGCTTTTGTCAAACAGCCAGATGGTTTACTCTTTAGTTGGTATGAATGTTTTCAGTGCTACTGCCGCTTAATGCACGGTATTGTGAGTTCTTGTCATAGCCGTTTATCAAGTTTTCGATTATGGTCCTAATCAGGAATGTGCTTCAGCATTAGCTATAAACTAATACCAAATTTTTGTTTGTTTATTTAGTTGTACTTATTAGCAAATGCGCTCTTGTGATGAATAATGAACAATGTTTGCATCCTTGAATCAGAGATCATTATTAAGCAAATCTTTCCTTTGCATGGTGTTTTTTCACTTACATATCCATTAATTTTTACTTTAGATTCTGCATTACTTGAACATGACACAAAGTTGGAGCATCACTTTCTTAATTCATTTTCAGGATTCAGTTTGGCTGGACTTGAACATGACACAAAACACATACTTGAATGATTAATGACTTCAGACTTCTTTATTACATTTAGGTCAGAGAATTTAGTAGTGCTCCCTGCTTTCTTCATTGCGGTCATACTATGGGCTATTATGTTTTCTCAGTTCTGGAAACGGAAAAATGCTTCACTTTTAGCCAGGTAATATCTTTTACATAGTATGTCTTGCTTCTCTCGGGATCAGCACATTCAATTTGATATGAACGCCTTCGCTTTTTGCGAATCTTCACACATTTCTCTGTGGTCTGGTGTTGTAGGTGGCCTATTACCTATGGAAATGCAGTTGATGAAGAATACAAGGTTGTTGGCATGAAGGGTAATGCTCAACCCGGATAGAACCCAATGGACCTCATAAAATTACTCGAGGCTCATAGAGTGAAGCGAAAGAAAGTGTTCACGAAATATGAGTGGTTTAATCATCTCTTGCGAATCAGGAACGATGCACTCATTATCATCAGCATAATATGCCTCCAGTTACCATTTGAGTTGGCATATGCTCATCTTTATGAAGTTCTTAATAAAGATATAATTAAGTAAGAATCCAGGTCGTTCTTTTCATGCTTCTACTTTTTAGTGTTAATCTATTGTTCTCTTATTCAACTTCTTAATTCTTTCTTTGAGTTGTTCTGTATTACTTCAATAATTCTTGGTTGTTTCCTTATAACTACTAAGATGACTCTCTTGTCAAATATAAGACAAGAAAAAAAATATTAATAACTTAATATTTTTTATATTGACATTTATTTGATCACTTTTAAATTTTTATATATGATGTATTTTTACACTTTAATTTTTATTATTAAATATTGCTAAATATTTTACAAATATTTATTTTTAAATGTTTAAATAACACGATTGTAATTTCATGCTTCCTATGTTGCCTTCAAATACAAATAAAATGAAACGAAATGAAACAAAAAGTAATCAAACTGCTTGACTAAAAACTTAATCCACAAACAACAATATTTCAGGTGGGGATTTAAATTCCACGTGTGATGTAGAGAAGCCCCAACCATTCCAAAATATATGTTATATGTGCCCCCCTGAGGTACAAATGCATACTTGCCATATTGTCTATGTATATATAATAATGTCACTCCTATTTTTGATTAATAAACGAAAAGTTGTTATATATATATATATATATATATATATATATATATATATATATATATATATATATATATATATTACATAAATTCAAGAAATGTGAGTATAATTTACTTTTTAATTTTGACAAGGACATGGAGACTTACTATATGTTTCATTTGCTATACTTTCATCTATTTTGATTAGATGTGGCCAAACATTTTCAAGAAAGCCAAAGAAGGAGGGCTAAATGTGATTCAGACTTATGTCTTTTGGAATATTCATGAACTAGTACAAGGCCAAGCAATCATGTCTAAAGTGTTTTAGTACCAAGTTTGTGTAAGATCATTTATTCTTTTAAGTAGGCTAATTAATGCTAATAGATTAGTGTTTCTTATCCTATTGCAGTTCAATTTTGAAGGAGACTATGATTAGTTTAAGGAGCTTGCGCATTCCCACCTGCATTCGCTATGTCTGCTCTGGTATAAATGCTTTTGTCTGCCTTCCTTTTGTATTCTCTTTTCGTTTAAATGGCCCTTAGTTTAACTATCTTTTATTAAACATTGTTATTGACAACTTAATTCCTACATATTCAGAACAACATTATGGAAATCAGGATAGATGCTTTGAAGCTACTAGCAATGATGAAGTGGCATGTCCCGGTAACCTCTATTTCCCTTTCTATTTTCTGTATTCTCTCTTTGAGTTCTTCATTAACTTACCCTCACTGCACATTCTTCTCGTCTCACGATCTGATCTCGTGGCTCCTAACACTGTTACGGACTTTGTTTTCTTGTCAGATTCAATTTGAGACAATAATCACTTCCGTCATTTCAAAGATCGAACGCAGACATGGTAATCCTTTTGTTTCCTCACAATCCTGCACTTCGATATTTATTTTAGGCTTCTCTATCAGCTACAATTTTGATATGTGCATGTAATTTGAATCTGTGATCTGGCTTTACATTTACATGGACTTCGTGTTGTGTAATTGTACACACTTGCCTTATAATTGAGATCTATTCATGGTGAGGTTTGTATTTGAATGTTCTTCAAGATTACTATTGGATCTTCTATTAATTATTTAGTAGTTCTGTGAAGACAGCATACATCTCCAAATTTATCTGAAGATAGAAAGTTATGAGAAGACAGCTTACCTCTCCAAATTTTCTGGATATAAATTGTAGCATTTCTCAAGGTGATAAACTCTTTTCTTGTTAAATGTGTATGGATTTGTCTCTGTATTAGTCTTGCTGCTTTGGCTAAGACTTCAGCTCTTCGTGCATCTAATTCGGCTTTTGTTATCCTCCTTCACTTTTTCTTAATCCTATAAAACATTGCTAGGCTTCTGAAATCTGTCCATGTCATGTTTTTTGATACCAGGGAACTGCATATGCTCAGTCCAATGCAAACAAATCAAAGAAGAACAAGTAGATGAACAAATACTTTCAAATTTCAGCCACACAAGAGTCTATCATAGAGTGAAGAATCATGTAACTCAGATTAGATTGGACAGTTTAAATTTTAAAGAGAGCATGAGGAAATAGTTTTAAAATTTAGGCTGAAAGTCCTGCCCTTCTCTTTTGTAGTTTAAAAGAATTTTTGGGGTATTTTTTTATTGAGACAGTGAGATATTGGATAATGGTGTTAAAAAATAACACCCAATTTTATAGGTATCATGTAATGAATATTATGTTTATTTATGTGATTTTTGGCTTTCTTTTTTTTCAATTTACAGTGTGTTTGATAGAGTAAATTTAGAAAACAAATATAAAGTATTTATTTTGCAATAGAAAAATTTAAAAAAAAATTATTTTACCTTACAGGCGGATTTTCTGTCTGTATTCAGAGTGTGAGATGATTTTTTAAGGTTTAAATTACAGACGAAAAATCTGTCGAAAAATCTGTCTGTAATTATCGACGGAAAATCTGTCAAAAAATTTGTCTGTAATTACAGACGGAAAATCCGTTGGAAAATCCGTCTGTAATTACCGACGGAAAATCCGTCTTAAAGTTCGACGGCTCAGGGAAATGGATGGAGAATTTACAGAGGGAAAATCCGTCGGTAACTAGTAAAAATCCGTCAGTAATTTTCCGACGGAAAAAAATTCGTCGGTAAATAATTTCCGACGAGGCTTTTACAGAGGGACAAAATCCGTCGGTAATTTCGTCGGTAACTAAAAATCCGTCTGTAATAAAGATTAAATCTGTCTGTAAATCTGTCTGTATTAATCCATTTTCTAGTTGTGTAAGCTAATCAAAGATCCAAATTAAGGACATTTATTGTTTTTCACTTAGGCTTATAATGTGCTACAATTAAGAACAAATGGGTTAAGCATAGGCTCAAATTGGCTAACAATGGAAGATAAAAGGTAGGCTATTTGGGTAAGTGAGCTATTTAAATAATGGCCTCAATCATATAAATGCATGTATACACAAAGTAATGGACATAAAGAATCAAACAAATCAAATATTACACTCATAGGAAGAGAATAATGCACACAAGAATGAAAGTAAGTGGTCATGTATGATGTAACCACACAATTAGGCTAAAATCTCACATGCTTGTGTTCTTAGCTCAAAAAATATGTTCCACAAAATATATAATTCAAGCAAGTTCTAAAATTTTTTTTTTCAATCAATAGGGGTGCCCTATAGATAAAATCCTTGGAAAATATCATGATTTTGACTAAGCTTAATATATACATATGCAAAATGAGAAAGTGCAACTAAAAATCCTAAAATGAAATGCAAGAGTGTTGGGATTAGAAACTTGTTACCCAAAAATGCCAAATAGTCGGACGACCTCCCCACACTTAAAAGTTTGCACCGTCCTCGGTGCACTAAAAATGAGCAAGGGGGTACGGCGACTTTCCGAGTTGCTACCTTCAGCTGGTAGGTCAACTGATGCTGCGTGTTCTTCTTCTGCTTCCGTTTTTTGCTTATGATGATTCATCCTGAACATAGAAAACAGGAGATAATAAGACAAGTAAATGCACAAGCAAGGAAGCATGGATTGTTGGAATGAGGTAATTCACCAGAATTGAGTGAGTGAATTAGTGTGATTAATGAAAAATAAGTGTGTGGGTCCTAACTTGTATGCGGTTTAGAACTCACACTCTAGTATTTAGAAACCATGTCACAATTATAGAAAAGAAGACACACATTTCACTCATTCTAGTGTGCTTGAAATACTTCAAAAGACTTGTAGGTTAAGTCAACCACACAAGTAGTGAAGAGGCATGAAAGCATTCAAGCAATTAATCAAGCAATTGTGAAATTGGATAATGCATGAACATTGATTGATGTGTAGGTAGACTTAGTGAACAAAATGGTATATGAAACTCACACAACAATCAATGACACATATTGGAGTTGTTGCCATACCTAAGTGACATAGAGGTGAAACACATGGATGCTATGGAACTTAGGAAAAAGAGGAGAGGAGTGAAAATCAATCACATAGCAAGCATGGTCCACAAAGCTTGAAAATCTCAAAAATATGTCACTAGGTAAGCTTCCGATCCAACTTCACAACTCTACAATCTCAATGCATAAAATAAGTGATGCTCTAAACAAGCATCCCAAAAAAATGCATTGATAATGTACAATTGCATAACAATAGATGCTGAATGCATGGTGGCCAAAACATGCAATTCAAAAGAGTTAAGAAGCTTAAAGGCAATGTAACATTCACTTGGTGCTCACAAATGTTAAACATGAGAACCCAAAACCAAGTGACAAAATATAACCTCACAAAGAAATCCAACAATAATGATTAATAATAGTGATGTTAACTAACATCCTATTAGTAATAAGCAGCAGTAAATAGTAAACAAGATTACTAATCCAACACTTATAATGGAAAATAAAAATTAAACTAGCTAACTAACTAAAAGAAATGGTGTTACATGGTGTTTGGTAGTGTTGGATGATGTTTGAAGAATGGAAAGAAAAGAAGAGAAAAGAGAAGATGGAAAGAAATGGAAAGAAGAGAAGAAAAGAAGGTGAGTGAAACAGGATAATCCACGTGTGCGCGTCATGTGCGCGTAAGCGTGGATTGATGAAATGGAAGCGACGCATACGCGTGCAGTGCGCGGACGCGTGCATGGCAAAGCAGAGAGTCGACGCGAACGCGCAAGGTGCGCGTGCGTGTGCCCTGGGGCACAAAGTTGGCACACTTCAGGCACAACTCTCGGGTGAATGTATGGGAAGTGGAAAAATTCAATCCACGCGTACGCGTACATGACGCGTGTGTGTGGATGGCCAAAAATACTTGGGCACACGTACGCGTGGAGTGCGTGTGCGCGTGGATGGTGCTCTGTTTTTTTCAAAATTTTTCTATGTTTTTGCACCAAACCAAGCATTCTAAACCTCCAAACGGCTACCAAAACATCATAAAACCTTATTTAACCTACTAGACTCCCAGATAAACTCAACTAGGCAATCAAAACATGAAATTAAACCTAAATTACCAATATTTACAAAGAGAAAAATAAAAAGGATATTACCATGGTGGGGTGTCTCCCACCTAGCACTTTTGTTTATTGTCCTTAAGTTGGACTTATGGGGAGCTCCTCATCAAGGTGGCTTGTGCTTGAATCCATCCTTAAACATCCACCAATGCTTGGACTTCCCTTGTGCTTCATCATTCAAAGTTAATAACTCCAAGCTTTGATGGAGTTCTTCACAAACCATGGGCTCCCAAAGTTGATCTTCCTTGTGCGATCCGGGATCCCACACTTTGTTTTCACACCCGTCCTTGAGTTGATCATGGTGATCTCTTCCGGGTGGCAAGAGAGATGAATTCTCATGGAAGCACCAAACTATCCTCTTAGACCCATCCAATTGAGCACTAGTCCAACCCTTGCTCCTTGAAGCTTCAACCATAATGAGCCTAGACTTACAACGCCAACCACTAAACATCCTCCTTTTACGCTTAATTCCGCATAGCGCCCTAAGTTGGCCATCCGTCTCAAGCAAACCAAATTCAAGTGGGATAATAAAGCTAAGAGTTAGAAGTTTTACCCACTCAAATGAAGTATTAGATGACAACCTAGGTGGAAGAGTTCCCAACGATCTTGACAAGGCGCGCTCTACTCCTGTCCATCCTCTCCTAGAGGCTTCCACCACTTGGCAAGATACTTCATGCTCTACCTCTTGCCAAACTTCCTCAAGTTCACATTCTTCTTCACCAATATCGTCTAGCTCTTCCCCATCACTCAAATCATACATAGGAGGTTGAGTGAAATCTACCTCATCATCAATTCCGAGCATAGTGGGGAAGGATTCTTCAAGCTCAAAAGGATCATATGTTGGTATGGAATCATCATAAATAGGAGGGCCTATTGATTGGAACACTTCTTCCGATTCTTCAATCACATTGTGCCTTGGAGGTTGTGCACTCTCCTCCTCAATATTAACTTCGAACTCCATGGAAAAAGGCTCTTCAATTTGTGCTTCCTCTATGTACTCAACATATCCTAACGCTCCAACCACTACTTTCTCTTGTTCAATAATCTCTACCTCCTTCTCTTGTTGCATTTTTTGCTTTAACTCCTCTTCTTCACCTTGGGGTTTCAAGTTCACTCTCTCACTAAGCTCTTTGGGTGCTTCTCCACATTCAACAATGTGAGTTCCTTAATCGCATAGGCTTAGACGAGATGAGACTATGTTGCTTTCGGCTTCTACCATGATAGCCATCTTGGCTTTTAACTCCTTAAACTTATTTTCATCCTCCTCGTGTTGCCTTAAGATATGATATTCAAGATCCCTTAATTCTAGCATAAAGGCTTCATCGGAGGGTTGTGGTGGAAGAGAGGGTTCATTATTTGAGGAAAAGGTATCATAGTCGGAAGGTGGTTCATATTGGTGAAAGTCTTGAGGTGGTGTGTATGAAATTTCTTCTCCAAGATATACTCTCGTTCTTAATTCAGTTAAGTCAGAATAAAGGGTGACCCGTGACAATCACCCAATCTTTGTTACTCGCTTAGCCAAGATCGCGTGTCTGATAACCACAAAGCGGTCTACATGATGTTCAACGTAGTCATTGGACGACAGCTAGAGTATACTCTCTTGGATATCTAATACACGGACTGAGTCCGTGAGATTAGTATCTTCGTGGTATAGGCTAGAACCAATTGGCAGCCATTCTTGGGATCCGGAAAGTCTAAACCTTGTCTGTGGTATTCCGAGTAGGATCCGGGAAGGAATGATTATGACGAGCTTCAAACCTGCGAATGCTGGGCGCAGTGACAATGTGCAAAAGGATCAATGGACTTATTCCAATGCTAGCGGGAACCGACAGATGATTAGCTATGCAGTAGCTGTACCTGGTATTTTTCATCTGAGACGAGAAATCCGACAGTTGATTAGCCGTGCAGAAATCGTAGAGGACTATTTTCACTGAGAGGATCCTACAGCTTGCCATGGAAGGAATAACACATGGTTGGAAGGAGGCAATAGGAAAGCAGAGATTCAGAAGCAACAAAGCATCTCCAGACGCTTATCTGAAATTCTCACCAATGAATTACATAAATAACTTTATCTTATTTTCTGTTTTATTTATCTTTTAATTATCAAAACCTCTTAACCATTTGAATCCACCTGACTGAGATTTACAAGGATGACCATAACTTGCTTCAAGACGACAATCTCCGTGGGATCGACCCTTACTCACGTAAGGTTTATTACTTGGACGACGCAGTGCACTTGCTGGCCAGCTGCACGGAGTTGTGAAAAAAGTGTGAGAGCACGATTCTGTGTACCAAGTTTTTGGTGCCATTGCCGGGGATTGTTCGAGTTTGGACAACTGACGGTTCATCTTGTTGCTTAGATTAGTTAATTTTATTTTATGTTTAAACTTTTTATTTTTTTATTTTAATTTTCGAAAAATTCAAAAAAAAAATATATGTGTTCTTCAGAATTTTTAAGAATGAATTCTAGAGTTTCGTGAGATATGTTGAATCCTGGCTGGCTGTTTAGCCATGTCTAATCTTTTGGACCGAGGTTTCCACTTATCTTTGCAAGAGCTTTTTGATTCCCATCAATTTGGCTGTTGTATGTAATGCTCTACTGAAGCTTGGCTGGCTATTTGGCCATGTCTAATCTTTTGGACCGAAGCTTTCACTTAAAGCTTGGCTGGCCATTGGCCATGTCTAAATTTTTGGACTGAAACTTTAGACTAACATTGCATGATTCCTGAAATTCTTATTAAAAATTTTGTATCTTTTTATTTTCTTTTTCCAACATAATTTTCGAAAAATCTAAAAAAATTAATTAATAAATCATAAAAATAAAAAATTTTGTGTTTCTTGTTTGAGTATTGTGTCAAATTTTAAGTTTGGTGTCAATTGCATGCTTTTAATTTTCTTTAATTTTTTGAAAGTTCATGCATGTGTTCTTCATGATCTTCCAGTTGTTCTTGATGATTTTCTTTGTTTGATCTTTACATTTTCTTGTTTGGTGTCTTTTCTTGTTTTTCATATGCATTCTTGAATTATTAGTGTCTATAGATTAAAAATTTCTAAGTTTGGTGTCTTGCATGTTTTTCTTTTCTTAAAAATTTTCAAAAATATGTTCTTGGTAATTATCATGATCTTCAAAGTGTTCTTGGTGTTCATTTTGGCATTCAAAGTGTTCTTGCATGCATTATCTGTTTTGATCTTGAATTTTTATGTTTTGCATCATTTATTCATTTTTCTCTCTCCTCATTAAAAATTCAAAAATAAAAAAATATCTTTCCCTTATTTCACTCATAAATTTTCGAAATTTTGAATTGATTTAGTTATAAAGTTTTAAAATTTAGTTGTTTCTTATTAGTCAAGTCAAAATTTCAATTTAAAAATTCTATCTTTTCAAATCTTTTTCAAAAATAAAATCTTTTTCATTTTTTTCTTAATATTTTCGAAAATTTCAAAATTAATTTTCAAAATCTTTTTCTTATTTTTATTTCATATTTTCGAAATTAATGCTAACAATTAACATTTAGATTCAAAAAAAAAAAAAAACTTCAAGTTGTTACTTGCCTATTAAAAAAGGATCAATCTTTAAATTCTAGAATCATATCTATTAGTTTCTTGTTAGTCAAGTAATCAACTTTAATTTCAAAAATTAAATCTTTTTAATTTCCTTTTCAAATTTTTTTCAAAATGAATTTCAATCATATCTTTTTCAAAACTTAATTTCAAAATCTTTTTCTAACTTCTTATCTTTTCAAAATTGATTTTCAAATCTTTTTCAATTAACTACTTTTCTCTCTCCAATTTTCGAAAATCACTAACAACTTTTTCAAAATTCCTTTTAATTAACTAATTGTTTTAAATTTTAATTTAATTTTATTTCTCTTTTAAAATTCGAATTCAAATTCATAATTAAAATAAAAAAATATTTTTTTATTTATTTTATTTTAATTTTCAAATACTCTCTCTCTCATCTCCTTCTATATATTTATATATCTACTAACACCTCTCTTCTTCTTAAAAATTCGAACCCTTTCCTCCTCTCTCTGTGTTCGAATTCTTCTTCTCCCTTCTTCATTCTATTTCTTCTATTCTTCTACTCACATAAAGGAATATCTATATCGTGACATAGAGGATTCCTATTCTTTTCTGATCTCTTCTTTTTCATATGAGCAGGAACAAGGATAAGAACATTCTTGTTAAAGCTGATCCTGAACCTGAAAGGACTCTAAAGAGGAAGTTAAGAGAAGCTAAAGTACAAAACTCTGGAGAGGACCTAACAAAAATTTTCAAAAAAGAAGTAGAGATGGCTAAACCCAATAACAACGGTGGAGATACAAAGAAGATGCTTGGTGACTTTATTGCACCCTCTTATGACTTCTGTGGAAGAAGAATCTCAATTCCTACAATTGGAGCAAACAACTTTGAGCTTAAGCCTCAATTAGTTTCTCTAATGCAGCAGAATTGCAAGTTTCATGGACTTTCATTGGAAGATCCTCATCAGTTCTTAGCTGAATTCTTACAAATCTGTGACATTGTTAAGACCAATGGGGTCAATCATGAGGTCTAAAGACTTATGCTTTTCTCCTTTGCTGTAAGAGACAAAGCTAGGACATGGTTGGACTCACAACCTAAAGATAGCCTGAACTCTTGGGAAAAGTTGGTCAATGCTTTCTTGGCTAAATTCTTTCCACCTCAAAATTTGAGCAAGCTTAGAGTGGAAGTCCAAACCTTCAAACAGAAGGAAGGTGAATTCCTCTATGAAGATTGGAAAAGATACAAGCAATTGATCAGAAGATGTCCTTCTGACATATTTTCAGAATGGAGCATCATATGTATATTCTATGATGGTCTGTCTGAATTGTCCAAGATGTAATTGGATCACTCTGCTGGAGAATCTCTTCATCTGAAGAAGATGCCTGCAGAAGCCCAGAAACTCATTAAAATGGTTGCAAATAACCAGTTCATGTACACTTCTAAAAGAAATCCTGTGAATAATGGGACAACTCAGAAGAAAGGAGTTCTTGAGATTGATACTCTGAATGCAATATTGGCTCAGAATAAAATATTGACTCAGCAAGTCAATATGATTTCTCAGAGTCTGACTAGAATTCAAGCTGCATCCGTCAGTACTAAGGAAGCTTCCTTTGAAGAAGAAGCCTATGACCCTGAGAATCCTGCGATGGAAGAGGTGAATTACATGGGAGAATCCTATGGAAACACCTATAACCCTTCATGGAGAAATCACCCTAATTTCCCATGGAAGGATCAATAGAAGCCTAATCAGAGCTTCAATAATAATGGTAGGAGAAATAGGTTTGGCAATAGCAAGCCTTTTCCATCATCTTCTGAGCAACAGATAGAGAATTCTAAGCAGAGCCACTCTGACTTAGTAACCATAGTCTCTGATCTATATAAGACCACTCTCAGTTTCATGACTGAAACAAGGTCCTCCATTAGAAATTTGGAGGCACAAGTGGGTTAACTGAGTAAAAGAGTCACTGAAATCCCTCCTAGTACTCTCCCAAGCAATACAGAAGAGAATCCAAAATAGAGAGTGCAAGGCCATAACTATAACCAACATGGCCGAACCTAGAGAGGAAGAAAAGGCAGTGATTTCCAATGAGGAAGACCTCAATGGACGTCCACTGGCCACTAAGGAGTTCCCTATTGAGGAACCAAAGGAATCTGAGGCTCATACAGAGACCATATAGATTTCACTGAACTTACTGTTGCCATTCATGAGCTCTGATGAGTATTCTTCCTCTGAAGAGGATGAATATATTATTGAAGAGCAAATTGCTCAGTATCTAGGAGTAATCATGAAGCTAAATGCCAAGTTATTTGGTAATGAGACTTGGGAGGATGAACCTCCATTGCTCATCAATGAACTAAATACATTGGCTCAACAGAAATTACCTCAGAAGAAACTGGATCCCGAAAAGTTCTTAATACCTTGCATCAATGGTACCATGACCTTTAAGAAGGCTCTGTGTGACCTTGGTTCAAGTATAAACCTCATGCCACTCTCTGTAATAGAGAAACTAGGGATCTTTGAGGTACAAGCTGCAAGAATCTCACTAGAGATGGCAGACAATTCAAGGAAACAGGCTTATGGACTTGTAGAGGATGTTATAGTAAAAGTTGAAGGCTTTTACATCCCTGCTGACTTCATAATCCTAGACACTGGGAAGGATGAAGATGAATCCATCATCCTTGGAAGACCCTTCCTAGCCACAGCAAGAGTTGTGATTGATGTAGACAGAGGAGAGTTAGTCCTTCAATTGAATGAGGACTACCTTGTGTTTAAGGCTCATGGATCTTATTCTGTAACCATGGAGAGGAAGCATGAAAAGCTTCCCTTAATACAGAGTCAAACAAAGCTCCCACACTCAACTTCTAAGTTTGGTGTTGGGAGGCCAACATCAAGCTCTGAGTCTCTGTGAAGCTCTCTAAGAGCTTCACTGTCAAGTTATTGACATTAAAGAAGCGCTTGTTGGGAGACAACCCAATGTTATTTAATTATATTTATTTTCCATTGTTATTTTATGCTTTCTTTAGGTTGATGATCATGTGAAGTCACAAAAATAAAAGAAAAATCAAAAACAGAATGAAAAACAGCATCAAAAATAGCACACCCTGGAGGACAGGCTTACTGGCGTTTAAACGCCAGTAAGGATAGCAGAATGGGCATTTAACGCCCAGCCTGGCAGCATTCTAGGTGTTAAACGCCAGAATGGGTAGCACTCTGGGTGTTTAACGCTAGAAAGGGCTGTCTGGCATCTGGCTGGCATTAAATGCCAGAAATGGGCATCTGGCTGGCGTTTAACGCCATAAATAGGTAGCAGGCTGGCGTTTAACACCAGGAAAGGTAGCAGAGCTGGCGTTAAACGCCAGGATTGGCATACTATGGGCGTTTAAACGCCAGAATGGTGCAGGGAGCAGAATTCCATGACACCTCAGGATCTGTGAACCCCACAGGATCCCCACCTACCCTACCTCTTCTTCTCTCTTCTTCACACCTTTCCATAACAATCTTACCCTCTTTTCCATAATCTTTTCACCACTCACATCCATCCATCATAAAACCCCACCTATCCCACCATTCAAATTCAAACCATTTCCCTCCCAAACCCACCCCTTCATGACCGAATTCCCCCTCTCTCCTACCCTATAAATACCCCTCCTCACTACCTTCAATTCTACACATCACAAACACTTCTTTCTCCCTTGGCTGAACCACTCACCTCCCTCCATCTCCTCTATTTCTTCTTCTTTTACTAATTTTTTTCTTCTTTTGCTTGAGGATGAGCAACCATTCTAAGTTTGGTGTGGGAAAAGCTAAGCTTTTTATTTTTCCATAACCATCAATGGCACCTAAGGCCGGAGAAACCTCTAGAAAGAGGAAAGGGAAGGCAATAGCTTCCACCTCCGAGTCATGGGAGATGGAGAAATTCATCTCAAAGGTCCATCAAGACCACTTCTATGAAATTGTGACCAAGAAGAAGGTGATCCCCGAGGTCCCCTTCAAGCTCAAAAAGAGTGAATATCCGGAGATCCGACATGAGATTCAAGAAGAGGTTGGAAAACTCTCACCAACCCCATTCAACAAGTCGGAATCTTAATGGTTCAAGAATTCTATGCTAATGCATGGATCACTAGGAACCATGACCAAAGTATGAACCTGATCCCAAAGAATTGGCTCACAATGGTTCGAGGGAATTACTTGGATTTCAGTCCGGAAAATGTGAGGTTGGCATTCAACTTGCCAATGATGCAAGGAGATCCTCACCCTTTCACTAGAAAGGTCAACTTTGATCAAAGGTTGGACCAAGTCCTCATGGACATTTGTGTGGAAGGAGCTCAATGAAAGAGAGACTCAAGAGGCAAGCCAGTTCAACTAAGAAGGCTTGACCTCAAGCCCGTGGCTAGGGGATGGTTGGATTTCATCCAACGCTCTATCATTCCTACTAGCAACCGGTCTGAAGTTACAATAGACCGGGCTATCATGATCCATAGCATCATGAATGGAGAGGAAGTAGAAGTTCATGAGATCATATCCTTAGAACTCTACAAGGTGGCAAATAAGCCCTCTGCTTTAGCAAGGTTAGCCTTCCCTCAACTCATTTGTACCCTATGCAATTCAGTTGGAATTGTCATAGAGGAAGACATCCTCATTGAAGGAGACAAGCCCATCACTAAGAAGAAGATGGAGCAAACAAGAGAGCCCACTCATGGACCTCAACAAGAGCATGAGGAAGTTCTTCATCTAGAAATCCCTGAGATACCTCAAGGGATGCACTTTCCTCCACAAAACTACTGGGAGCAAATCAACACCTCCTTAGGAGAATTGAGTTCCAACATGGGACAACTAAGGATGGAGCACCAAGATCATTCCATCCTCCTTCATGAAATTAGAGAAGACCAAAGAGCCATGAGGGAGGAACAACAAAGGCAAAGAAGAGACATAGAGGAGCTCAAGCACTCCATAAGATCTTCAAGAGGAAGAAGTAGTTGTCATCACTAAGGTGGACCCGTTCTTTAATTTTCTTGTTTTTATTTTTTTGTTTTTCGAAAATTATGCTATATGTTTTGTCTATGTTTGTGTCTTTATTACATGATCATTAGTGTCTAGTGTCTATGTCTTAAAGCTATGAATATCCTATGAATCCTTCACCTTTCTTAAATGAAAAATGTTTTTAATTGCAAAAGAACAAGAAATACATGATTTCGAATTTTATCTTGAAATTAGTTTAATTATTTTGATGTGGTGGCAATACTTTTTGTTTTCTGAATGAATGCTTGAACAGTGCATATTTTTGAATTTGTTGTTTATGAATGCTAAAATTGTTGGCTCTTGAAAGAATAAAAAATGAGAAATGTTATTGATAATCTGAAAAATCATAAAATTGATTCTTGAAGCAAAAAAAAGCAGTGAATACAAAGCTTGCGAAAAATAGAAAAAAATGGCAAAAAAAAAAGAAAAAGTAAGCAGAAAAAGCCAATAGCCCTTTAAACCAAAGGCAAGGGTAAAAAAGATCAAAGGCTTTGAGCATTAATGGATAGGAGGGCCCAAAGGAATAAAATCCTGGCCTAAGCGGCTAAACCAAGTTGTCCCTAACCATGTGCTTGTGGCGTGAAGGTGTCAAGTGAAAAGCTTGAGACTGAGCGGTTAAAGTCGTGGTCCAAAGCAAAAAGAGTGTGCTTAAGAGCTCTGGACACCTCCAACTGGGGACTCTAGCAAAGCTGAGTCACAATTTGAAAAGGTTCACCCAGTTATGTGTCTGTGGCATTTATGTATCCGGTGGTAATACTGGAAAACAAAATGCTTAGGGTCACGGCCAAGACTCATAAAGTAGCTGTGTTCAAGAATCAACATACTGAACTAAGAGAATCAATAACACTATTTGAATTCTGAGTTCCTATGGATGCCAATCATTATAAACTTCAAAGGATAAAGTGAGATGCCAAAACTGTTCAGAAGCAAAAAGGCTACGAGTCCCGCTCATCTAATTGGAACTAAGTTCATTGATAAGTTCGAAATTTATTGTATATTCTCTTCTTTTTATCCTATTTTATTTTTAGCTGCTTGGGGACAAGCAACAATTTAAGTTGGTGTTGTGATGAGCGGATAATTTATACCCTTTTTGGCATTGTTTTTACATAGTTTTTAGTATGTTTTAATTACTTTTTATTATTTTTTTTAGTTTTTATTCAAAAATCATATTTCTGGACTTTACTATGAGTTTGTGTATTTTCTGTGATTTCAGGTATTTTATGGCTGAAATTGAGGGACCTGAGCAAAAATCTGATTCAGAGGCTGAAAAAGGACTGTAGATGCTGTTGGATTCTAACCTCCCTGCACTCGAAGCGGATTTTCTGGAGCTACAGAAGCCCAATTGGCACGCTCTCAATTGCGTTGGAAAGTAGACATTCTGGGATTTCCAGTAATATACAATAGTCTATACTTTGTCCGAGATTTGATGGCCCAAACTGGCATCCAAAGTCAGCCTAAAATATCTTGGCGTTAAACGCCCAAACTGGCACCAGAATTGGAGTTAAACGCCCAAACTGGCACCAAAGCTGGCGTTTAACTCCAGGAATAGCCTATGCACGAAAAAGCTTTAATGTTCAGCCCAAGCACCCACCAAGTGGGCCTTGAAAGTGGATTTCTGCACTATCTGCACTTAGTTACTCATTTTCTGTAAACCTAAGTTACTAGTTTAGTATAAATAGCACTTTTTACTATTGTATTCGTATCGAGCTTATTGTCTTATGCTATTGTACACGTTTGGGGGCTGGCCATTCGGCCATGCCTAGACCTCTTTTTACTTATGTATTTTCTATGGTGGAGTTTCTACACCCCATAGATTAAGGTGTGGAGCTCTGTTGTTCTTCATGAATTAATGCAATTACTACTGTTTTCTATTCAATTCACGCCTACTTCTTCTCCATGACTCGTTCTTAATTCAGTTAAGTCAGAATGAAGGGGTGACCCGTGACAATCACCCAATCTTCGTTACTTGCTTAGCCAAGATCGCGTGCCTGACAACCACAAAGCGGTCTACATGATGTTCAACGTAGTCATTGGATGACAGCTGGAGTATACTCTCTTGGATACAGTTGATTAGCCGTGCAGAAACCGAAGAGGACCATTTTCACTGAGAGGATCCTACAGCTTGCCTTAGAAGGAAGTAACACATGGTTGGAAGGAGGCAATAGGAAAGCAGAGATTCAGAAGCAACAAAGCATCTCCAGATGCTTATCTGAAATTCCCACCAATGAATTACATAAGTAACTTCATCTTATTTTCTGTTTTATTTATCTTTTAATTATCAAAACCTCATAACCATTTGAATCTGCCTAACTGAGATTTACAAGGATGACCATAGCTTGCTTTAAGTCGACAATCTCTGTGGGATCGACCCTTACTCACGTAAGGTTTATTACTTGGACGACCCCAGTGCACTTGCTGGTCAGCTGTACGGAGTTGTGAGAAAAGTGTGAGAGCCCGATTCCGTGTACCAAAGATCAACAAAACTAGCATTCCTATGCAATTAACAACATCAAGAAGTCACAAAATGTACAAAAATCTAGAGCTAAAAGCAAGAAGGTATACACAAGGAAGATCTTACCACGGTGGGGTGCCTCCCACCAAGCACTTTTCTTTAACGTCCTTAAGTTAGACGGTCAGTCGCTCAAGCTTCTCATCCTCTAGGTGCATCCGTTAGTAGGAACACCTCTAGCTCTTTTGGGAGCTTGTAGCCATGGTACTTCTTCAGTCTATGTCCATTCACCTTGAAAGTTGCTTCACTTTTAGAATCAAACAATTCCACCACCCCATAGGGCTTTATCTCCTTCACCTTGAAGGGTCCTTCCCATCTAGAATGGAGCTTGCCAGGCATGAATCTATGCCTCGAGTTGTAGAGGAGAACCTCATCACCTTCTTGAAAATTCTTCTTCCGGATGTGATGGTCATGAAATGCTTTAGTCTTTTCCCTGTAGATCCGGGCATTCTCATATGCTTCGTTCTTCAAACACTCGAGCTCCTCTAGCTGTAATTTCCTGGCCACACCCGTCTTGGTTAAATCCATGTTCCACTGCTTTACCGCCCAATAGGCTTTATGCTCAATCTCCACTGGAAGGTGGCATGCCTTACCATAGACAATCCGAAAGGGACTCATCCCCAACGAAGTCTTGTAGGCCATCCTATACACCCATAGTGCATCTCCTAACCGGAGGCTCCAATCCTTCCTTTGTGGATTGACCACTTTCTCCAAGATTCTCTTAATCTCCCAGTTGGACACTTCCGCTTGTCCGTTGGTCTGTGGGCGATAAATAGTGGCAACCTTATGCAATACCCCATAGCGCTTGAGCAGTGCCTCTACTTTTTTGTTACAAAAGTGGGATCCTTGGTCGCTCACGATTGCTCGTGGCGACCCATAACGGCATACAATGTTATTTCTAATAAAAGAAATGACGGTGTTGGCGTCATCAAGGCAGGTAGGTATTGCTTCTACCCACTTTGACACGTAGTCAACCGCTAATAGAATATATAGATATCCACTTGAGTTGGGAAACGGTCCCATAAAGTCAATGCCCCACACATCAAATATCTCACAGAACAACATAGGTTACTGAGGCATCTCATCCCTTTGGGACGTGTTTTCCGACTTCTGACACTTATGGCAAGACACACAGAACTGGTTAGCATCCTTGAATAAGGTTGGCCACCAGAATCTACAATCCAACACCTTTTTAGCTGTCCGCTGCGGGCCAAAGTGGCCACCACATTTGGATGAATGACAAGCTTCAAGAACGGGTTGGATTTCAGATTTCGGGAGACATCTTCGAATTACTTGGTCCACTCCCCTCCTCCACAAGTGAGGGTCATCCCAAATGTAGTATTTGGAATCACTCCTCAACTTGTCTCTTTGGTGTTTAGAAAAGTTAGGAGGGAATATTTTTGCAACCAAGTAGTTCGCCATTGGTGCAAACCAAGGAAAGCAATCCGACACAGCATGCAAACTATCCAATGGGAATGAGTCATTGATCGGAAATGGGTCAAATTTTAAATTCTCAAGGCGGCTTAAATGATCCGCAACTAAGTTTTGAGACCCATTCCGGTCCCTAATCTCAATGTCGAATTCTTGCAAAAGCAAGATCCAACGTATGAGTCTAGGTTTGGACTCATTCTTTGTCAATAAGTACTTCAAAGCTACATGATCCGTGTATACCACTATCTTGGACCCTAGCAAATAAGATCTGAATTTATCTAAAGCATGAACAATAGCTAGGAGTTCCTTTTCTGTAGTGGTATAGTTGGATTGTGCTGCATCTAATGTTTTAGAAGAGTAAGTAATGACATAAGGGAGTTTACCATCGCGCTGTGCAAGCGCGGCACCTACAGCATGGTTTGACGCATCGCACATTATCTCAAACGGTAGCGTCCAGTTGGGACCTCGCACAATCGGTGCTGTGGTAAGAACTCTCCTTAGCTCTTCAAACGCACTCACACATGCATTGTCAAACTCAAAGTCCACATCTATTTGGAGTAGGCACGACAATGGCAAAGCAATCTTGCTGAAATCTTTAATAAAGCACCTGTAGAATCCTGCATGTCCCAAAAACAAGCGGACCTCTGTCACAGATGAGGGGTGAGGCAAAGTGGTGATAACATTGACCTTGGCCGGGTCTACAGAAATGCCTTCATGAGATACTACATGTCCCAACACTATACCTTGTCTTACCATAAAGTGACATTTTTCAAAATTCAAGACAAGGTTAGTGTCAACACATCTAGCTAAGACCTTGGCCAAGTTCTCTAAGCAACAATCAAATGAAGTTCCATAAACACTGAAGTCATCCATAAAGACTTTCAGACAATTCTCCATCAGATCGGAAAAGACACTCGTCATACACCGCTGAAGAGTAGCAGGTGCATTACATAGTCCAAATGGCATCCTTTTGTAGGCAAAGGTGCCAAAAGGGCAAGTGAATATGGTCTTTTCCTGATCCTCAGGGGCAATGTGAATCTGTAAGTGACCAGTGAATCCATCAAGAAAACAATAATGGGATTTACCCGCCAAACGATCCAATATCTGATCGATAAAGGGCAAAGGGAAGTCGTCCTTCCTTATGGCGGCATTCAATCTTCTATAATCGATGCACACTCGCCACGCATTTTGTACTCTCTTGGTGACCACTTCACCATCATCCTTTTTAACCGCAGTGATGCCCAATTTCTTGGGAACAACTTGGACCGGGCTCACCCACTCACTGTCAGAAATTGGGTATATGATACACGCATCAAGTAGCCTAGTGATCTCTTTCTTTACCACATCGAGGATGGTTGGGTTATGCCTCCTTTGTGGTTGCCTAACCGGCCGAGCTCCCTCTTGGAGAAAGATACGATACATGCACTTGCGAGGGTCAATCCCCACAATATCGGCTTGGCTCCAACCAATTTCCTTCTTGTACCTTCTTAGAAAATCTAGGAGCTTCCCTTCTTCTTCACTAGAAAGCTCACTAGCAATAATGACCAGAAACTCTTGGTTGTCCTCTAAGAAAGCATACTTCAAATGAGATGGAAGAGGCTTTAGTTAAATCTTTGCCTCAAGCTGAGGTTCCTTTTCATCAAGCTCATGGAGTTCATTCTCAAAAACTTTCTCTTGTTCATCTTCTTGGTCATCCGTCTCTTCAACAATAGGGTAGCATAACTTATTGTAGTCTTCTTTTCGCACTTCCGCTACCACTTCATCGATTACATCACATCGAATAATGGAATGCTTTTCGGGAGGATGCTTCATGGCTTCTTCCAAATTGAACTTGATAGTCTTGTCTCCAACTTCAAAGGAATATGTGCCGGTGAAGGCATCTAACTTGAATTTAGAGGTCTTAAGGAAGGGTCTACCAAGTAGAATGGAGGATGAGCTTCTATTTTCTGTTGGAGGCATTTCAAGGATGTAAAAGTCAACCAGAAAGACCAAGTCCTTGATTGCCACAAGTACATCTTCTGCTATTCTCATCACAGTGATCACACTTTTATCGGCTAAGGCAAACTTCACCGCCGATTTCTTTAATGGAGCTAAATTCAACCGCACAAATATGGAAAGCGGCATGATGCTTACGCAAGCTCCTAGATCACACATACAGTCATGAAAAGTGCGCCCACCAATACAACAAGACACCAAACAAGGTCCAGGGTTACCACATTTTTTTGGAATAGGCTCCATTAAGGAAGAAATCGAACTACCCAAGGATAATGTCTCCAACTCTCTTATCCTATCCTTGTGTGTACACAAGTCTTTCAAAAATTTTGCATACTTCGAAATTTGTTGGATAGCATCAAGAAGTGGTATGGTTACCTCAACCTTCTTGAACACTTGAAGCATGTTCAAATCAAATTCCGGGGTTTTCTTCGCTTTCTTCACCATGGAAGGGAATGGGATAGGAATGGATTCATCCACTATAGCTTTCCTCTTTTTGTTCCTTAAGGCTTACTCCTTCTTCCTCATGCCTTTTGTCTACCTCCTCTTCTTCATGCAGAGCTTCAACAACCACTTCTTCCTCATGAATGTCTTCCATGACCCTAGGAGGTATCTCCTCCAATGTAGTCCCAGACCGTAGAGTGATGGCGTTGAGACCGCCCTTGGGGTTTGGAAGGGGTTGGGATGGAAGGTTAGAAGAGCTTGAGGGTTGGTTGGTGTTGTTGTTGGAGGAGGGCATGGACATCTTTGAAAGCATGTCAGTGAGGTTGGCCAATTGAGCGCCCAAGGCATCAAATTGAGCCTTGTTTATCTCGTCCTATTTCTCCATAGCAGCTCTAAGCTCATCAACTTGATTGGTGGAAGATGAAGAGGTTTGGTTGGATTGTTGTCTATGGTATGGTGCTTGGTATTTGGTGTATGGTTTTGGTTGTGGTAATTTTGGTTGGCTTGGTGGTTGTTGTTGTTATGGTGGTATTGGGATGAAGATTGGTTGTTGTTGTGATGATAAGAAGAGTTGTTCCATCTTTGGTTTTGATTGCTCCCTTGTACATTATCCCTCCACCCTTGATTTTGATTACTACCATGAGAGTAGTTGTTTTGGCCTTGAGAAGGATAGGGCGGACGGTTGTTGTAATTCACATTGGCCACGACAAGGGCATGCTCCTCTTGAATTTGATGGCATTAATCAGTGTAATGTGTGGTGTTAGAGCACAAACCAAAAATCCTAGGAGGGCTTTCAAGTTGAGCAACTGGGGGTGGGGCTTGGATGGCTTGGATGGAGTAGTATTCCTTTTGATCTTTTTGTATTTGTGTAAGGATAGTGGTCATGTCCCCAAGCGCTTTGGTTAAGCTTGCTTCGGAAGGAGATGGTTCTACCACACCCTTGAGAGGATTACTTCTTACCCTCACAACTCCTAGTAAGCACGCATGGCGCGTGCGCGCCGATTGTCCCTGTCGCATCCGCGCGTAAGCACGCATGGCGCGTGCGCGCGGATTGTTTTTGCTGCATCCGCGCCCAAGCACGCATGGCGCGCGCGCGGATTGTTCCTGCTACATCCGTGCATAAGCACGCATGGTGCATATGCACGGATTTGCACCCTGTTTTTCTCCTTTCTCTTTTCTCCTTCTTTCTTCTTTTCTTCTTCTTTCTTTCTACTCTTTTTTCTTTTTCTTCTTCTTCCTCTCCTGAAAAATTCTTTTTTTTCTTTTTAAAAGAAAAAATTATAAAAAATAAAATAAAAATAAAAAAAAAAATAAAAAAATAAAAAAATTTCTTTTCTTCCATCCTCTTTTATTGCATTTGCTTGTTTTCATTCATTGCATTTTAATTTTATTTTTGTAACTTGTTTTCCCTTCTATTTTCTAAGTTTCTTATTTTAATAATGGTGTTGGATTCTTATATTCAATTGTTGAGAATTTCTTGGTTAATCTTGGTGCTTCGTGACTTGTTCGATATTGTTGGGTGATGAAACTTTTAAATCAATGCTTAATCTTGTATGACTCTTATATTCTTTGTGCATTGATATGAACTTGCATGTCCTTCATGACCCACTCTTTCTAGCTGAACTTGATGCTTTTGAGTGCTCTTCATGCTTTAACTTGTTCTTGCATCAAGTATTAGTTAATACGCCCTGTGCCTATATTGTTTTCTCACTTGCATGCGTAGCTAACATGCAGTGAAAATTTTACTTTTATTTGGCATTGGCCCCTGCCTATGTTCTAATTGCTTCCATATCTTTGTTGTAGGCATAATTTTCTTTCTTTTTCTTTCCTTTTAGGTTGGCCGCCAAGAAGGAAAGGAATGAGAAAGCTTCTAAATGGGGCAACAAACAAGTCCACCCGCACAACCTTTTGAAGGAGCTCATCAATTGTAGCAACCCGTCCACTTTGCTCTTCCTTGCATGCACCGAAGACGGTGCAAATTTCTAAGTGTGGGGAGGTCATCCGACCGACCTCCATGGGTAACAACTTCCTTTTTTTCAACACCAATTTTTAATTTTTGTCTTTGTTAGATTAGGTGCTGCATTGCATGATAGATTGCATGTTAGTTAGAATTTGTACATATTTTTACCACTTCCTTTTTATGTTAGGACTACTTGGTTAGGGTGATGATTTCTTTTCCAAGAAACTATTTTTAGGGCACCCTACTAATTTGAAAAAATTTTTTTCTTGTTGAACTTGCTTGAAGAGTTTATTTTGGAACATGGTTTTTGAGCTAAGAACACAAGCATGTGAGTTTTGAGCCCAATGGTGTGGTTACATCTTATAACCACTTATTTTCATTCTTGTGTGTATTATTCTCTCTCTATGATTGTAATCTTTAATTTGTTTGATTCTTTATGTCTATTATTCCATGTATACATGCATTTATATGATTGAGGCCATCATTTCATTTAGCTCACTTACCCAAATAGCCTACCTTTTATCAACCATTGTTATCCAAATTTGAGCCTATTTAATCCCTTTTGTTCTTAATTTTTAGCACATCAACAACTCTAAGTGAAAAATAATAAATGTTTCTTAATTTGGATCTTTGATTAGCTTAGGCTAGTGAGGGTGTGTATCAATTGGGTATGGAAAACTTGGGACATTGGTTGAGGTAAAAGTGTAATTTTTATTTTTTGAAAATATTGGAAATTGGGTACATATTCATGCACTATATATAAAACCATATGAATTGATACGTTTGTATATACTTTAGAAAAAAAATGATAAAGAAAAAAGAAAAAAAGAACACACACACACACACACATATATATAAGAAAAAAAATAGAAAAAGAAAAAAAAGAGAAAAAGGAATAAAAAGGGGACAAAAAAAATTCCCAAAATAAAGTTCAATAGAAATCAATGCATATGGAATGTGAATTAAAGAGAATGCATGAGTATGTGAAAAAGGTGAGAATCATGGGTAGCTAGGTTGTGTATTAGAGTTGTATAGGTTGTTATATGTGTTTGGTGAGAGCTTAGGTTAATCAAAGATTCAAATTTCAAGCTCACTTGACCATATGCATCCTACCTTGACCCTAGCCCCATTACAACCTATGAATAAGTCCTCATGATGAATGTATGCATGCATTGAATAATTGTTGATTGTTAGATGAAAAACAAATTATAGAAAGCATGATTAGAAGAGAATTGAGTGATCGACCCTATACACTAGAGCGACTAGAGCGGATACACTTCTGGTGAGGGTTCGATGCCCAATTCCTTGTTTTCGGCTTTCATGAGCTTTCTTCTCGCAAGTCTATTTGAACTTCATTTTGATATTTGAATTGGTAGGATTCATGAATCATCATATGATCTTAGCCCAACTTGTTCATATATATATATATATATATAAGAAAAAAATAGAAAAATAAGAAAGAGAAAAAGGAATAAAAAGGGGACAAAAAAAATCCCCAAAATAAAGTTCAATAAAAATTAATGCATATGGAATGTGAATTAAAGAGAATGCATGAGTATGTGAAAAAGGTGAGAATCATGGGTAGCTAGGTTGTGTATTAGAGTTGTATAGGTTGTTATATGTGTTTGGTGAGAGCTTAGGTTAATCAAAGATTCAAATTTCAAGCTCATTTGACCATATGCATCCTACCTTGACCCTAGCCCCATTACATCCTATGAATAAGTCCTCATAATGAATGTATGCATGCATTGAATAATTGTTGATTGTTAGATGAAAAACAAATTATAGAAAGTATGATTAGAAGAGAATTGAGTGATCAACCCTATACACTAGAGCGACTAGGGCGGATACACTTCCGGTGAGGGTTCGATGCCCAACTCCTTGTTTCCGGCTTTCATGAGCTTTTTTCTCGCAAGTCTATTTGAACTTCATTTTGATATTTGAATTGGTAGGATTCATGAATCATCATATGATCTTAGCCCAACTTGTTCATTGACGTTAGGGATTTTTGCCAGTAAAGAAGTTCATAAAAACAGTCGCGTTGTAGATATAGTCTCTAAACCAACAAAAATCCCTTCGTGCAAATGTTTTGGTTGTCACAAGTAACAAACCCCTTTTAAATATGATAACCGAGTATTTTAAACCTCGGGTCGTCTTCTCAAGGAACTGCAGGGAAGTATGTTCTTATTATTGGTTATGGAGGTTGTAAAATCGGGGTTGAGAGTGAAGAGTAGATATGACAAATAATTTAAATGGAAATTAAAATAAATAAATACTGTAAAGCAAACTTTTGGCAAGGTAAGAGAAATTGGAAGTCCAACTTAGTTATTCCTCTCAAGAATAGTGAAAGTTGAATCTTAATTCCACTTAGTTAACCTTTACTAAAGTAAAGGAAAGTCAAGGGACTAATTAGTTTGACCTTCGAATCCTATTTATTTCCTAAGAAAAAGTTGGGATTATTGAAGTTCAGTTCAATTAGCAAGATAACGATTATCAATTATGCTGAGTTTAATAATGTTGAGTTACTGATTTCTTAACCAAGACCAAAAAGGGAAAAAGTAAAATTGTTGGAATAAAAATTTCCTTAGATGGGAAGCAATAATAACTTAAATTAAAGAGAACAATAATAAACTGAAATACCTCAAATAATCATTAATTCAAATAATAATCTGTAACATGGAATAATTCATAAGCCAATTGGGCAACATCTGTAGATACGAATAAAAGCATTAAAGTAAAAGTAGCATAGAAACATAAATTAAAGTAAATATTAAACCTGGATCGAGAGTCACTCTTAAAAACTAAGAGAAGTCCTAAATCCTAATCCTAAGAGAGAGAGGAGAGAATCTCCATCTCAAAACTAAATCTAAATCATGGAAAGTAATAAAAATGCGAGCTCTCTCTGAATGGATGCATTCCCCCACTTTATAGCCTCCAATCTGTGCTTTCTGGGCCAAAAACTGGGTCAAAAACAGCCCAAAAATCACCCCCTGCGTATTCTGGTACGTTCAGGTCGCGGACAAGTGACGCGGAGGCGTCGTCCACGCGGCCGCGCGGAATGAAGTTCGCAGATGCAATGCGTCCGCGTGGATCACGCGTTCGCGTCACCTAGCTTCAGGGCAACTATGGCATATTATATATCAAATCGAAGCCCTGGACGTTAGCTTTCCAACGCAACTAGAACCGTGTTGTTTGGACCTCTGTAGCTGAAGTTATAGCCATTTGAGTGCGAAGAGGTCAGGCTGGACAGCTTAGCAGTTTCTCCAACTTCTTGTATTCCTTCCATTTTTGCATGCTTCCTTTCCATCCTCTGAGCCATTCCTGCCTTGTAATCTCTGAAAACACTTAACACACATATCAAGGCATCTAATGGTAATAAGAGAGGATTAATAATAAGCAAATATAAGATCAAAGAAGCATGTTTTCAATCATAGCACAAAACCAGGAAAGAAAATGTAAAACATGCAAATAGTATGAATAAGTGGGTAAAGAGTTGATAAAAACCACTCAATTGAGTACAAGATAAACTATAAAATAGTGGTTTATCAACCTCCCCACACTTAATCAATAGCATGTCCTCATGCTAAGCTCAAGAGAAGCTATAAAAATGAAGAGGAATGGTAGGATGTATGAAATGCAACCCTATCTATATGAATGCAACTACATGCAAAATGTTTCTATCTACTTGGTTTAAAAGTAAACAAGTTCTCCAAGACAAATACAAACCAATTTCCACTAATTCAAATCGTACAGTAAAAAGCAAGTAAACTTGTAAGAAGACAGCTCATGAAAGCAGGGAACGTAGAATCAAGCATTGAACCCTCACTGGTAGTGTATATCACTCTAATCTCTCAAGTCGATAGGGTTATTCACTCTACTCTTCTCTAGTCATGCTTTCTAAACCTTGTTCTTCATCTATCCAATCAACAATTTTTAATATACCAATGCAAACATCATGAGGTCTTTTTCAAGGTTGTAATGGGGCTAAGGTAAGGGTAAAGGTATATATATGACTAAGTGAGCTTTATAAATTGAATCTTTAATTAACTTAAGCTCTCACCTAATATACATATACTCTATATACTTTTAAATTCATGCCTAGATACCCATAATTCCCACTTTTGTATAATTCCCATACTCATGTACAAAAAAAATTTTTTTTCTTTAATTTTTATCACATGTGCATTGATCTTTTATTAAACTTAATATTGGAGTAATTTTGTCCCCTTATTTACTTATTTATTGAGTATTTTTGGATTTTTCTCTCTTTTTTTTTGTAGAGAAACAAATATAACTTATCAATGCACATGAATTTTCTATTATTTTTCTGTTTTGGTTTTTCATGAGTAGGTTCCCAAATTCCTTATATTCAAATAAATTAGAAACATTATACTTTTCCGTTATTAACCCATGTTCCCACAGTTTCCCCACACTTAATTAACACACTATCTTAAGCTAACCAAAGATTCAATTGGGATAATTAATTTGTTTTCCGCTTAAGGCTAGTGATGTGATAAGATATAGAACAAATGGGGATTTCAAGGCTCAAAGTGGTTGACAAGGGTGATTTAAAGGGTAGGCTTATTTGGGATAAGTGAGCTAAAATCAAATAATGGCCTCAATCATATGCAAGCATGTAAATACACTAAATATTGGACATATAGACTGAAACAAAGTAAAGATCACAATTATAGAGAAGTAAACACACAAGAATAAAATATTTTATGGTTAAATAATGTAACCATGTAAATAAGCTCAAAATCTCACAGGTTGTGTGTTCTTTGGCTCAAAAACCATGTTCCAAATACAATTTCAAACAAATTTAACAAAAAAATTTTTTAATTTAAATTAGTAAAATTTTTCAAAAATAGGGTCTTTAGAAGAATTTTATTACTTTAACCAAGTAGTAACTAGATGCATAAAATCAAACAAATATGCAAATGCAACAATGAACAAAATAAAAAAAATTTGGTGTTGAGTCAAGAAATAACTAACCCATGGAGATCGGTATCGACCTCCCCACACTTAAAGATTGCACCATCCTCGGTGCATGCTGAGATGTGCAGGTGGACGGGTTGCTCCAACTGACGCTTGTAGATGGAGGTGTCTTGGTTGAAGATCTCTTGGTTCCTTTCCTTGCTGGTGTCTTGTCAGTGACCTTCTCTTTTTCTTTCTTGGTACCTATGCCTAAGGAGGAAGAAAAAGGAAGAGTGTAAAATATAGAAAACTAAGACTGGAAGGGAGAAAATTCCAAGTGATAAGGAATGCCAAGGGAAAGATGATAGCCCAACTACATGGTAGCCACAACATGTAGGAAAGACAACAATAAAGATCAAAAGGGGCAATTCAAAATAATTAGATGCAAGAGGATAAAAACATGCAAATAATAGGCATGAGAAGCATAGCTCAAGCATAAATGTGCCAAATTAAAGAGCATGTGGAATGATGACAATTGTGAATGATAATCTCAAATACATTGGGTGTGCAAGTTAAAAATAGGGATGAAAATAATGTAATCCAAATGTATATGAGAGCCATAAGTAAATGTCAATTGCCAAATCTTTCGTTAGAATAGCCATATGCTCAAATAAATTAAGGCACTTATCCAAATAAAACTCTAACACCAACATAAAAATGCATGAAAAATAATTGAAAAAGAAAAAGGAAAGAACAAATAAATGCATTAAATTAAAGGGATAGAAGAGTAGAGGGGAAGAAGAAGAGAAAGAAAGAAGAAAGAAGGAAAGATAGAAGAAATTAGGATTAGAGAAGAAAAGATAAGAAAATTGGCACTAATCTGGATAGGTTGTGCGACGCTGGCGACGCGGTCGCGTGGGTGACGCGGTCGCGTAGTGCGCGATAAGGTTGGGTGATGCGGACGCGTAGGGCATGCGATCGCGTGACTCGATTTGTGCTAGTGGCGCGAGTGCAGCCTCGCGGTCGCACAACTCTCTGTTCAAAACTTAGTATTGCCAAAATCCAGGGTGACGCGGTCGCGTGGCTGACGCGATCGCGTGAATGGCCATTTGCTTAAAATGACGCGGCCGTGTGGGGCACGCGGTCGCGTGGTAGGGCTTGGGCTTCCAGCACGAGTCCAGCCCAATTCCAGCTCAACTTTCGGCCATACACCTTGTTACGTCGAAATCCAGGGCACGTGGTCGCGTGGGTCACGCGGTCGCGTGGGATGCCAATTTTTCCATGTGACGCGGACGCGTCGCGTGCGTGCTTCTCTCTTTTTTTTTTTTATGCAGAATGCAATGATTAATATGAGTGTTATGCATGATTCCAGGTTCAATAAAGTAAAATAAAAAGGAAGTAAAAATAAAAACAAGTAACATGAAATAAAATGAAAAAGAAGCGACCATACTATGGTGGGTTGTCTCCCACCTAGCACTTTTAGTTAAAGTCCTTAAGTTGGACATTGGAGGAGCTTCCTGCTATGGTGGCTTATGTTTAAATTCGTCCAAAAATCTCCACCAGTGCTTGGAATGCCAACGGCCTCCGGGGTCCCAAACTAGGCATGTAAAGCTTCTGAGCAGCTTCAAACAGATTTTCAGACTCTCGGGATGACGAATGTCAGGATAGAGTCCATGATTCCAAGCCTTGCTTTTAAATCCGCCTCCGTCTTGATCTTTATGTTTCCATCCGGGCGGTTTAAAAAGTAGAATCTCACCATGGTGACCAAACGTTCTCCGTGATCCATGCAATTGAGCATGATACCAATCCATGTACTTCGAGGTGAAGCGTGGAACCTTATTGAACCTTGTGCACCAGCTCTGAGTACGAGCCATTTCCCTCTTACTCTTAAAGCCGCAAAGAGCTCTAAGCTGGCCATCTGTTTCAAGCAAACCATATTCAAGTGAATAAATAAAGTTATAGGTTAAGGATTGTACCCACTTGAAGCTTGTATTAGGTGGTAATGGCCTTAGGATAGGTGTTTCCGGTGCTTCTGTAAGTTCTACTCCCTTGTGCTCTTCTGTGAATTCCTCCACTTCCTTGCAAGGCTCTACAATTGTATCTATGTCCTGGTCAAAGTCTTCTATGTCTTCCTCATCACTTGAGTCATAGATTGGAGGTTGAGAGAAATCTACCTCTGCATCGTCTTCATATTCACTTGGGGAAGATTCTTCAACCTCAGAGAATTCAATTGCGGATGCCAGTTCATTACGAAGAGAATTTGACTTGTGACTATCATCATCAAGGGAATTTGTGTCCTGGGTTATTCCGTCTGATTCTTCATAAACAACTTGCCTTGGAGATTGTACAATATCTTCCTTAGCATCAACTGTAGCGTCCCTGACGGAGTTCTCCTCAGTTCTGGACTCCCATGGAGGTTCAGCATCTCCTAGATCTTCAACCAACTCTTCTTCTTGAACAATGGACAGCTTCTTCTACTTGTTCTAGTACAAATTCATGCTCTGTCTTGTCCACTGGAGTTTCTGGTATCTCCTTCATGCTACGCTCTTCGTTAGACTGTTCACATGGGGCTGTGGCTGATCCTTGTGTATTTGAGCGCCTAGAAACCCATTGAATTACAGCTTGCTCTAGTTGTCAAATGGTTGTTTGAAGTTTATTTACTGTTTCCTTTAGGCGAACCTCTGCTTCTCGGGTTGCCGGACTTGGACATGATACATAGGAAAGTGGCGGTGATTGGGAGTGATTGGATTGGTACTGGGGTAAGGAAGGATCATATGATGGCGAATGGTGAAGAGAAACATGTGAGTGTGGTGGTTCGAGGTTATGTTGAAAGGATGGTTTATATGCACGGGGTGGGGCTTGTTGGTAGTTACAAGGTTGTCCACCATATCTTTCAGCTGGGTATGCACGGTAGAATGGTCTTTGTTCAGGATATCTCAGATGGTGTTGCTACCTAAAGGGTTGATTAGATCCTCTTGGCTCCATCCATCCTTGATTGGTCTGACCTTGATGCATATTCCTGCTGTAACTTCTATTTCCTTCAACAAAGTTAGAACCAAACTCAAAGCGAGAGGGGTGAGAATTCATGGTAGCAAATAAAAAATAAAAAGGAAAAACAGAAATAAATAAACAAGTAAAAGAAAAATATTTACAATAACTAATAATAAGGCACACGTTAGCAGTTCCCCGGCAACGGCGCCATTTTGACGTTAGGGATTTTTGCCAGTAAAGAAGTTCATAAAAACCGTCGCGTTATAGATATAGTCTCTAAACCAACAAAAATCCCTTCGTGCAAACGTTTTGGTTGTCACAAGTAACAAACCCCTTTTAAAATTGATAACCGAGTATTTTAAACCTCGGGTCGTCTTCTCAAGGAACTGCAGGGAAGTATGTTCTTATTATTGGTTATAGAGGTTGTAAAATCGGGGTTGAGAGTGAAGAGTAGATATGACAAATAATTTAAATGGCAATTAAAATAAATAAATACTGTAAAGTAAACTTTTGGCAAGGTAAGAGAAATTGGAAGTCCAACTTAGTTATTCCTCTCAACAATAGTGAAAGTTGAATCTTAATTCCACTTAGTTAACCTTTACTAAAGTAAAGGAAAGTCAAGGGACTAATTAGTTTGACCTTCGAATCCTATTTATTTCCTAAGAAAAAGTTGGGATTATTGAAGTTCAGTTCAATTAGCAAGATAACGATTATCAATTATGCTGAGTTTAATAATGTTGAGTTACTGATTTCTTAACCAAGACCAAAAAGGGAAAAAGTAAAATTGTTGGAATAAAAATTTCCTTAGATGGGAAGCAATAATAACTTAAATTAAAGAGAACAATAATAAACTGAAATACCTCAAATAATCATTAATTCAAATAATAATCTGTAACATGGAATAATTCATAAGCCAATTGGGCAACATCTGTAGATATGAATAAAAGCATTAAAGTAAAAGTAGCATAGAAACATAAATTAAAGTAAATATTAAACCTGGATCGAGAGTCACTCTTAAAAACTAAAAGAAGTCCTAAATCATAATCCTAAGAGAGAGAGGAGAGAATCTCCCTCTCAAAACTAAATCTAAATCATGGAAAGTAATAAAAATGTGAACTCTCTCTGAATGGATGCATTCCCCCACTTTATAGCCTCCAATCTGTGCTTCCTGGGCCGAAAAATGGGTCAAAAACAGCTCAGAAATTGTCCCCTGCGTATTCTAGTACGTTCAGGTCGCGGACAAGTGACGCGGAGGCATCGTCCACGGGGCCGCGCGGATTGAAGTTCGCAGATGCGACGCGTCCGCGTGGATCACGTGTTCGCATCGCCTAGCGTCAGAGCAACTATGACATATTATATATCAAATCGAAGCCCCGGACGTTAGCTTTCCAACCCAACTGAAACTGCGTCGTTTGGATTTCTGTAGCTGAAGTTATAGCCGTTTGAGTGCAAAGAGGTCAGGCTGGACAGCTTAGCAGTTTCTCCAACTTCTTGTATTCCTTCCATTTTTGCATGCTTCCTTTCCATCCTCTGAGCCATTCCTGCCTTGTAATCTCTGAAAACACTTAACACACATATCAAGGCATCTATTGGTAATAAGAGAGGATTAATAATAAGCAAATATAAGATCAAAGAAGCATGTTTTCAATCATAGCACAAAACTAGGAAGGAAAATGTAAAACATGCAAATAGTATGAATAAGTGGGTAAAGAGTTGATAAAAACCACTCAATTGAGTACAAGATAAACCATAAAATAGTGGTTTATTATTCATACATGCTCTTGGAGATTGATTTACTTTTGACCAAGTAGGTAGAATCATTTTGCATTTAGTTGCATTCATATAGATAGGTGCATGTAGTTTATTTGCATTGAATAAATGTTCATAACCCTTTCCTTGTCCTTCTTTATTCTTAGCATGAGGACATGCTTGGTTTAAGTGTGGGAAGATTTGATAAACCCCAATTTTGTGGTTTATCTTGTGCTTAATTTGGGGGATTTTATCACATTTTCTCACATTTATTCAATGAAATAGCATGGTTTTGCAATTCTCCCTTGATTTGTACTTAAATGTGAAAACATGCTTTTTAGGTCCTAAAATTGGTGATTTTAATTCACTTAAATTCCATTCGATACTTTGATATATTTGTTGAGTGATTTCAGGTTCATAAGGCAAGTATTGGATGGAAGTGAGGAGAAAAGCATGCAAAGTAGGAGAACTCATGAAGAAATGAAGGAACCATAAAGCTGTCAAGCCTGACCTCTTCGCACTCAAACGACTATAACTTGAGCTACAGAGGTCCAAATGAGGTGGTTTTAGTTGCGTTGGAAAGCTAACATCCGGGGCTTCGAAATGATATAAAATTTGTTATATGTTGCTTCACATATAGGGGCGCGCACGTGCCATGTACGCGTGCACGCTGATGGAGCACGTGGTTCATTAAAAGTGAAATCGTGGCCAGCGATTTGTAGCTCATTTTGGGCCCAATCTAACTCATTTCTAATGCTATCAAACCCAAAGATTGAGGGGAGAATTAACCAAGTAGTCATAGTTTAGTTTTCATGATGTTTTAGGGTAGAATTCTAGAGAGAAAAGCTCTCTCCTCTCTCTAGATATAGGATAGTAATTAGGGTAAAGTTAGGTCAATCACTCTCAAATTTCTCTTTCAATTCTTGTTTTGATTTTAATTCTCATTATATTTTAGTGTTCTATTGTCTTTGCTCTTCTAGTTTTACTTGTTAATTTCTTATTTTGCTCTCTTATGTTGATGAACAATTGTTGGATCTTGATTTCTCTTAATGCAATTTTATATTTCCATGTCTCTTTTATGTTGATCTTGATTGTTATTATTGATTTCTTGCTTATGTTAGTTATGGGTTTCCTTAATTCTTGCATTTTATGATGCTTACTTTCCTTGCACACTAGGTGTTTGTTAAAATGTTTCCTTTAGTTTTTGAGTAGTTTTCTTGACTCTTGGCCTAGGCTAAGGGAATTGAGTGACCTTGAGTCATTGGGTCTCAATGAATTGGTGATGTGAGAACCCTTGGTGATCAATTTGATACTCATTGACGCCAACCCACTACTAATCTAATTAGTAGGTAGGTTGGGACTTATGGGTTGATGTGATCAAGCCTATTTGACGTACTTCAAGCTTAGGAGTAGATATTACGTACTTAAGGCTTTTGGAAGTAGACTTAATAGGTTGGCCTCTCATAATTATCAATATTTGGTATGTAGACAAGGATGGTGATCTCAATTACCTATGTCTAGCTAAGATTTCTTTTCCGTCTCTTTTGTTAGTTCATTGTTCATTTACTTTTCTTTCCATTTATTTTCTTGCCAAAACACAAAATCAAAACCCCTTACCCCTTTATAGCCAATAATTGAGCACTTCATTGCGATTTCTTGTGAGACAACCCGGAGTTCAAATACTTCGGTTAATTCTTATTGGAGTTTGTACTTGTGACAACTCAAATTTTTGATGTGGGGATTGTTTGTTGGTTTAGAACTATACTTACAACAAAGTTCTTATTTCTAGAAGAGAAATTCTAGACCCTCAAAACAATTTTCATAAATCACACCTACAAAAGAAATCTAAACTATAGCTAAGTATTGAAAGAAGGTAAACTATCTACAATATTCACATATTCACATAACCAATATCAAGGCATATGTTGCAACCATTCCCTGGCAATGGCGCCAAAAAGTTGATGGTCACGAAATACCGTCAGTAAGGAATTTCACAAGATTTTCGCGTTGCAAGTATAGCCCTCAACCGACAAATAATCCGCGAATCAAATTTCGAAGGAATTGGTTGTCACAAGTTCAACCCCAATAAAAGTAACCGAAGTATTCAAACCTCGGGTCGTCTCACAAGGAATGGGCAAACATATGCATCAACATTGGTTAGAATTCTGGGGTTGCAAGTCATGAGTAAGAAATTAAACTAAGAATGCTAACAAGCAAGTAATCTTGAAGTGGAAGAAACTAATTCAAATAACTAAAGCAAGATGTGAGCAATTCCAAACTAATAAGATAATATCCAATATAAGTCTACTCTAAAACTAAACAAATAATTATGACTAAGACAAGGCAATTAGGATTTTTGGGTTTTCAAATATGAATAATAAAGCAACTCTTGGCTAGACATGGGAATTGGGGTCATTATCCTTGTCTAATAACCATATCTTGATAATTATGAGGAACCAAACTCATTAAGTGTACTTCTATACTTGAAGTATGTTAAATGGTTTAGTCAACATCAACCCATAAGGTCCAACCTAGCTACTAATTGACTTAGTAGTAGGCTAGTGTCAATGGCTATCAAATTGACCACTAAGGGTTCCCAAATCATCAAATCTATTAGACCCAATGACTCAAGTTTACCCAATTCCCTTAGCCTAGGCCAAGAGTAAAGAGAACTACTCCATAATCAAAGGAAACATTTTATCAAACACATGGTAAGCATTACTAAAATTCATATTCAAAGTGCAATTAAACTGAAATTAACAAGTACCCACTAACAATTATCAACATAAAATCACTCAAACAACACAATTAACCATGAAAATCATTAATGTAACATTAACAATTCAAGGCTCACAAGATTCATGAAATAGGTATTGACATGGCGGAAATTGGCGAGTTAAGAAATTGTTATAAGAGATACATTGCAAGTACAGTTCTTAACCAACCAAAAATCCACTTATCAATTTAGAAGGGTTGTCACAAAATTAAAATTAAAATACTAGGAGTATGAATCCCAGGTCGTCTCCCAACGAGTTGCAGAAAGATGTGCTATTTTATTAATCAGATGTTTTCTAAAAATGGTTGAGTTGATAAACAGGAAATTAAATCAGAGAATTTATGTAATTTAAATAAAAAGCCTTGACCGGGAGTAGATTGGTTGGAAGCCCTATCCTTGATAGAGTTCTCTCAAGATAAAAGTGATAATTAAAGGTTGCTTGCTCAGTTATCCTCTACCAGGTAAAGGAAAGTTAAGCAAGTTGGAAGTCAATTTCTATTCACAAGTTCTAATCATCTCCCTTGGGAAGGACTAGTGTCAGTGATTAAACCCTAAACCCTAAACCCTAAACGAAATAGGTATTGACGTGGCGGAAATTGGCGAGTTAAGAAATTGTTATAAGAGATACATTGCAAATACAGTTCTTAACCAACCAAAAATCCACTTATCATTTTAGAAGGGTTGTCACAAAATTAAAATTAAAATACTAGGAGTATGAATCCCAGGTCGTCTCCCAACGAGTTGCAGAAAGATGTGCTATTTTATTAATCAGATGTTTTCTAAAAATGGTTGAGTTGATAAACAGGAAATTAAATCAGAGAATTTATGTAATTTAAATAAAAAGCCTTGACCGGGAGTAGATTGGTTGGAAGCCCTATCCTTGATGGAGTTCTCTCAAGATAAAAGTGATAATTAAAGGTTGCCTGCTCAGTTATCCTCTACCAGGTAAAGGAAAGTTAAGCAAGTTGGAAGTCAATTTCTATTCACAAGTTCTAATCATCTCCCTTGGAAAGGACTAGTGTCAGTGATTAGAGGGCGACCCAACGCGAAACCCAACTATAATTTTACTCTTGAGCATCCAACTCAAGGTCTTCCTGTCAATCAACTCCCAATCAAGTTATGGAACTACTCGCTCATTATGATTGTAAAATCCACGAAATAAGAAAGGGAAATATTGAAAGACATGATAAATAATAATCAAAAGGATTAATTAAAAATAAAAATAGTTCTTGTATTAATAAATTCTAAAAATAATCCAATAATAATTCTGAGTAAATAAAGGACATGGAAGAGTAAGTGACAAGTAAGGAAACAAACTAGAATGACGAAGTCTTGACAGAAGTAATAACTCTTCTCAATATCCCAGTCCAAGAAGTAATAAAATCAAAATCCTAAGAACTATGAATGTGTAGAGAGAAAACCTAGAGGAGGAGTAAAATCAGATTTAAAACTAAAATTATAAGGAATGAATGTTGTTCTCCTGTTTCTGCATGTTCCCTGGCTCTAATCTACTTTTCTGGGCCGAAAACTGGGTCAAAACAAGACCCAAAATTGCCCCCAACGAATTCTGCAGATTCTGTAGATCGCGTCATTCACGCGTTCGCGTCATCCAGCATTTTGCCTTGCCACGCGTGCGCGTCGTCCACGCATTCGCGTCACTTGTGCAGTTTCCAATCAGCGCGGTCGCGTGAGCCATGCGTCCGCGTCACTGCAATTTCCTCTATATCGCGCGGTCGTGTGAGCCATGCGTCCGCGTCACTGTAATTTCCTCTATATCGCGCGGTCGCGTGAGCCATGCGTCCGCGTCATTTTTCGCTGGTTATCTCCTCAATTTCTTGTGTTCCTTCCATTTTTGCAAGCTTCCTTTCCAATCTCCAAGTCATTCATGCCCTATAAAACCTGAAACACTTGACACAAAGATCACGGCATCGAATGAAATAAAGGAGAATTAAAATACAAAATTAAAAGTCTCTAGGAAGCAGCTAATCAACTATGAAGTAATTTCAGGAAGGAATTATAAATGCATGCTAATAATATGAATAAGTGGGTAAAGATTTGATAAAACCACACAATTAAGCACAATATAAACCATAAAATAATGGTTTATCAGGTATAAAATGATAATTGACAAGAAAACATAAATCTAACACAATATCTAAACAAAATTATGCTAAGGAATTCAAATTAAACAATCAAAACTAGTAATTAACAAGATCTAATTCAGAATTCAACAAGGGAAGATCAAATCAAACTAGATCTAGAAAGGAACAAGGGTTTCTCTCTCTAGAATAACAAGAACCAAAAACTAGCTAAAAATTGTGTCTAAGTGTGAATGAATGATCCCCCCTTTCCCCCTAGCATCCTTGGGTCTTTTCCATGCAGAACCAGCTTGAATTTGGGCCTCTTGAGCCTCAGAAATTGCCAGGCACGATTTCCTTTAATGAGGTCACGTGCAGCTTGTCGCGCATACGCGCCATGCGTGCGTGCGCGCCGATTGATTTTGCGATCCACGCATGCGCGTCATGTACGCGTGTGCGCCGGTGTGGATTTCTTTAATCCCCGCGGATGCGCCAATCTTTGTGCGCCGTTTCTAGCTGTCCACATCCACGCGTGCGCGCCCATGCTGAAATTCTCAAAATCCAAATCTTCATGTTCCTTCCTCTTGTGCATGCTTTCTTTCTCTCTTCTAGGCCATTCTTGCTCTATAAATTCTGAAATCACCCAACAAACACGTCACGGCATCAAATGGTAATAAAAGAGGATCAAAATATAGCAATTTTAAGGCAAAAGAAGCATGTTTTCCATCATGAAGCAATATTAGGAAGAGAACACAAAACCATGCAATTCTTGTGAATAAGTGTGAAAAATATTGACAAAACCCCCCAAATTCTACACAATATAAACCACAAAATTGGAGTTTATTAATAGGTTGGTGAAGGCTGTGGGACAGCGGTGTTTGTTTAGAATAGAAATCCCATAAGATAGATAACCCTATTTAATTATGTTAAGGTGGAAATAATTATGTTTATTTGTTTTAGAATGCTTTTGAGTTGAATCTTGTGACGGATATGGAGCTTAGGATTGTCTTTGGCGTCCCGGAGTCTTATATCCTACATCACTGGGCACTGTTACCATACTGAAAACCTCCGGTTCTCATACCATATTTCTGTTGTGTTTTTCAGATGCAGGTCGCAACCCACCTCGGTGAGTTACTTTGGATGGTGGCAGAAGCGGAGGATCTTGGATTCTTTGGGAGTCTTTTTGGTTTACTTTGTTTATACATCTCTCTTTTGTATTTTGTTTAGCCTAGAGGCTTGTATTTGAGAGAACAAACTTGTATAAGCTATTTTCACTGTATGATTATGTATACCTGTATATGGCTAGCCGGCTTAAACTCCGCAAGTCGAGGCTAGTTCTTATCATATTATATACTTATATCTTGTTGTATCTCATCTGTTTCCCATGCCTTAAGATAGTACGTTTTGCGCTTTTGAAATCCTGTTTTTTTTTAGCTATATCCTTCATCAGGCTTCTAGATTATACCATTCCTTCTGTATATATATGATGTAAGAGCTTAGAACTGTCGTAAGCTCTGATTAACCTTTACTTTATGATGCGAGGTAAGGCTTAGGCTAATTAGGGTGTTACAGGAGTCCTCTGTGCAGACAGTCGTCAGAGAACTACGAAAGGGTACTGATGCTTCCATCTGAAAGGGGAAGGGAGAGAGAAGGGATAAGAATAGGTGAGTTCTTAGTAGGGCCAGGGTTATTGGTTACATTCATTAATTCTGCATTGTTTAGCAGACAAATAGTAGAATACAGAGAAGAAGTAAATAGAAGATACAGATAAATAGAAAAAATAGAGAAAACAAAAAGCATAACACAAACAAAAGAATACAAGAAAATAAACATAGACACAGAGAATAGAATACAAACAAAGAAAGCATACATTCATACAACAATCATAACAGAGGAAATGCACAACCAAGTATGATGCATGTCTAGCCCTAACGCAGGTAATAAACTTATTTGTCAGTTACATAACCACTCCCGACGTTACCCGGAGTCTTTTGACCAGGTAAGGCTTCCCTGTTGGCCATACCCATCGCAAGAGTACTTTGACTTACGAGGCAAACCACTACAAGAGTCCTTTGACTTGCAGGGCGGAGTTAGTTAACTTATATCTGCCCAACACACTCACTATGAGAGTCCTTTGACTTATAGGAGCACATACACACACTCACTGTAAGAGTCCTTTGACTTACAAGAGCATATGCTACTAGTTATATGTTTTCTCGATACCTCTGTAAGAGTCCTCTGACTTACAGAATAGCATTATAGCTAAGTATCCCAGGGAAGCCCTCTCGATGGTCATACCACCATCTATCTGACTGCCTCAATGCAGCAGATGAATACACAAATATCTCTGGAGTTGCCTTAATGCAACAAATGACCTTTCTACAGACCCTCTGCTTGTTCTCTATCCTCTTTATCATATTACTCTTTTCTCTTTGTCTCTTTAGTCTGCTCTAATTACTCTTTTCTCTTTGTCTCTTTACTCTACTCTAATTTCTCTGTTTAACGTATGTATTTATAGCTTATGTAAATATTGGTATGAATAGTTAGCCTGTCCCAAGTATAGGTTCATTAAGTCTATACTGAAACAGTTTAACTTTTCATATTAGACTTAGCCCTATGCCGCTATGCGTAACTCAAGAACTAACTATGTTGCTCCTAGCTCGTTCACTAATCTCTGTTAGTTTCTTTTATTAAAACCTTACAGACTTTTTCTTCGATTTTTATCTTTTCTTTAACATTTTATCTTTCCTTTGTCTTTACCTCACTAATATGTTATTACCACTCCCTAAGTATTTTATGAAGGTAATTATGAGATTTTGAGCTTAAAGTTTAGGAAAAACTGCCTTTTTCGTATTATTTTATTATTTTTATTAAAATATTATTTTTAATTAAATATTGTTATTTAATATTTTATTATTATTTATTATTTTATTAATATATTTTTGAAAATTACCCCTTTTTAAATTTTAACCTTTAAAATTCACTGTTTACCACCCGTAACTTTTAATATTTTTACTTTAACCACTCTAACTTTTAGAAATTACAAAATAACCCCTAAACACCAAAATAATTACTTCCTTGCCCTTTTAAAATCTAAAGCCTGTTCTTCATTGTTCTTCACCACACTCAAAGTGTTCTTCGTAAATTCTTCAGATTCTTTCTCTGTTTTTACCCGTTTTTCAATCTTTTCAGTAACTGATTTGTACCATAATTCAAAATAAAATTGCAACAACTAAAGCCCCATATTTTCCCCTTGATTAAAACACAAATTCAACCCCAATATAAGGATTAGGGTTCAAAATCCCAGCAGCCACAAGAACATGCATTCATAGCTTGAATATCATTAAATTTCATCAAATTTTCACCAAAATTTCAACAAGAATCACTCATATAAACAATCAATTTCAAGAATAACCAAACCATATCAAAATCACACAACTCAAACACAATTAATCAAGATTAATTTTACCAAACCCTACCTTGATTTGTTGCCTCAAATCCGGTTATGCTTTTAGGTGTTCGTTTTGCACTTTTTCCTCCTAAAACACATCAAGAACAACTTTGAATCCATAAAACCCCAACTGACCAAACCTTAATCAACTTGTTAGGAAGGGATTCCTCACCTTAAACCTGCTGGAAATTAATGTTTCTTGGCCTACAAGTCAAGCTAAGCATTATTCCTAAGAAAGAACATCAAGAAAACACATGTTTAATCATGTTTCCTTGAAAACCGAATTGAAGAGGGAGGGAGACAACCATCTCACCTTATTTCCAGCCTTGATATATTATATGGTTATGTAGAGAAAGAGGAGATCAAGCTTTGAAGATTAAGAACCAAGAACCTTTCTCTCTTTTCTTTCTCTCTTATTTTCGGCCATTCAAGGTGAAAATGAGCATCTTTGAGGGTCTTGGGGGGGTGAGGGAAAAACGTGCTTGATGATGATTGGCTAGTTTGGGAGAGCTTTGAAGATTAAGAACCAAGAACCTTTCTCTCTTTTCTTTCTCTCTTATTTTCGGCCATTCAAGGTGAAAATGAGCATCTTTGAGGGTCTTGGGGGGGGGGGGGTGAGGGAAAAACGTGCTTGATGATGATTGGCTAGTTTGGGAGGTTGTTGAAAAATATCTCAGGTGTATAATTACTAAAACTAGATGTATCGAATCACTCCGAAAAACATCTCTAAAAATTATTTTCTGAGCTACTAGCATAAATGACACTAGTAACATATATCATATGAGAATAAAACATGTATGATGTGGTACTAGCATTGCTAAAGTCATCTGAGAGTGCTGGTGTTAACCTGCACCAGCAGACTGTAAATCCGGTTAAACCGATTTCCTATTTTTAACTAAAACAGATCAAGTAATATTATAATATTAATCAAGCATCTCTAATATTAATATAATAATAATATTATATTACTATTTCTCTTCTCTCATGAATCCAGTCTGGTTCATCAAACTAAGACTAATTACGGAAACCAGATTCAAAAGCTCCTAACCGATATGGTTCAAAAACTAGGTTCTCCGCGACTGTGTCGTCAAACTTATCTCAAAAGAGGTTCTTGCTTATTGATGACATAACGATGATATAGATTGAGGTGCTTGATGATATGTCAGAGATGATCCCTTTACTGATCTTTCGGAAAACTCCGTATCTTAAGAAAAGATCTTGTGTACCTGAAAACTGGGTTGTTACATTCTACCCTCCTAAAAGAAAAATTTTGCACTCAAAATTTTAGCCACATGCAGAATCCATCTTCAAGCAGTCTATTTCCCTCTAGCTATCTTGACGAAGAGATCGGTCCGTTCCTTACAGCACCCAAATCTCACATAGTCATAGCAACAAAGATCATAACTGCTATGAAGATAGCTGTGCCTCGCATCGATTCATCATTCGGAAGTCGATTAAACCATGTCTGTTCACAATCATTGAGGTCTTATCCGCACCCAACAATCAACATTAAGGTGATCAGTCTTAATATCTCAAGTTAAGCATGAACATTCCCATAATGAGTGCTCATAGACATTCATGCCAAATGTATCTTAAAGATACCCTAACGGCATGAGACACACAAGCAGAGTATGCAGTAAAGTATAGTCAGTTCACTCCCCAGGCTCTACTGGGAATGAACTACTCTGATCCTAAATTGTAACGACCCAATTTCAGGTACATCATGATCATACTAGAAACTGAGCGCCACCAACTTGTCTTCCTAATTATTATCTATTATTTATTGTATGAGCCTAATTCATTGTTAAAAGTGTAGTTATTTTGTGAGGTACCTTTTTTTTTAAAGTTTGGATTAATAAACAAAATCATTCATAATCAGTTCACAAATGTTAACAGATAAAATAGTTATAAACAACCACACATAAATACATCTCAAGCAGTTTGCAACATGCAGTGATCCAGCCTTTATTAGAGTATAGACTTTTAGTTAGAACACCCTAGATATAGCTAAATAATAACTATATATAAAGCTGAAGATCCCCCCTTAAACAAGGATGATCTTTCTTCTATATATACTAAACTAATAATTAAGAATTACAAAAATGATGTAAACTAAGTAAAATGATGCAAAAATCCACTTCTGGGCCTACTTGGTGAGTGTTTGGGCTGAGCTTGGCTTCTAACTTGAAGGAGTGGGCATTGGACGCCCACTAGGAAGTGTCCATGCTGCTTCCTTGCTCCCTTTGGGGCGTTGAATGCCAGAAAGGGGGTAGTTTGGGCGTTCAATGCCCATTTTAGGCAGTCCAATCTGAAGAAAATTATAGACCGTTATATATTGCTGGAAAGATGTGGAAGTTATATTTCTAACACCGTTGAGAATGCATCATTTTGACCTCTGTAGCTCCAGAAATGCTTGTTTGAATACACAAAGGTCAGATTCTGACAGCATCTGCTATGCTTTCCTTGTTTCTAAATCAGAATTTTGCCAAAACTTGCCAAATTCACCCAAAATTTACCTAAAATCATAAGAAAATCATAAAAGCTCAAAGTAGCATCCAAAAAGTGAATTTTGTATAAAAATCTACTAAAACATAACAAAACTTAACAAAACATACTGAAAATACTAAGAAAATGATTCTAAAAAGTATATAAAATATCTGCTCATCAGAACACCAAACTTAAACTATTGATTGTCCTCAAGCAACCAAAAACAAGTAGGACTAAAAAAAGAGAGAGATACAATAAGTTTCAAAGTTTTCAATGAAGCCTAGTTCCAATTGATGAGCGGGGTTAATAGCTCTTTACTCATGAACAATTTTGGCATCTCACTTTCCTTTGAAATTCAGAAGTATTGACATGTCTTGGAACTAGAATCCAGATGATATTATTGATTCTCTTAGTTTAGCTCTTCTTGATTCTTGAACATAGCTTCTTTTGGTGTTTTGCACCTTTTTTATCCTGGTCGTGACTCTAAGGGTTTTGTTTTTCCGTATTACCACCGGATACATAAACGCCACAGGCACTTAACATGGGGAACCCTTTGGATTCAAATTTAGCTTTGCTTAAATTCCCAATCAGTGGTGCCCAGAGTTCTTAAGCGTACTCTTTTGCTTTGGATCACGACTTTAACTGCTCAGTCTCAAGCTTTTTAGTTGACACCTTCACACCACAAGCATTTAGTTAGGGATAGCAACTCATTTGAGTTTTTTAGGCTGATTTTGGCCCTCCTAACCATTGATGATCAAAGCCTTGGATCCTTGCTCTTTTGATTTTTCTTTTATGAGCATATTTTTTTTCTTTTTTTCTGCTGCTTTTTCTTCCTTCAAGAATCAATATTTTTTTTATTTTTCAGAGAGTCAATAATATTTCTCTAAACTCACTGTTCTTTCAAGAGCCAACATTCTCAATTTCAATATCAATTATGCACTGTTAATTCATACATTCAGAAGAAAAAAATGCAAGGCCACCATATCAAATTGATTGGAATAACTCATGATATACTTAAAATTTATGCATCTCACTATTTCTTTTTCAAATAATTTTTCTTGTAAGCATGGTATTGACACAATGGATATTTTATAACAAAAATAAAATAGAAGAACTAGAAAAAGACTACTTGTGATCATGACTTAGAAAAGAAAATAGAAAGTAAACTAAAGTACACTAAAAACATAAATAAAATAGAGATATATATTCGGACTCAACAACCTCAGTGGCGGCGGCTACTACTTCCTCTTGAGAATACAATGGAGCGTTTGATCTCCTTTATCTCACGCCCCTGCCTCTGCTGCTCCTCCATCATCCTTCTCTGATCTTCTCTCATTTCATGGAGGGTAGTGGCGTGCTCAGTGTGCTCCATCCTCAGCTGCCCCACATTTGAGCTCAACTCCCCTATTGAGAAATTCAATTGATCCCAATAGTCACAAGAAAGAAAGTACATCCCTTGAGGCATCTCAGGGATTTCTAGTGGAGATGGCTGCACAGGCTCTTGTTGTGTTCATGTGCCGGCTCTCTAACATGCTCCATCCTTCTTTTCGTGATGGGCTTGTCCTCCTCAATAGGGTTGTCTTCTTCTATGACAATTCTAGCTGAATTGCATAGGTGATAGATGAGATATGGGAATGCTAGCCTTGCTTGGGTGGAGGGATTTTCTGCCTTCTTGTACAATTCTCGAGGTATCACCTCATGTACCTCCACCTCATTGCTAAGCGTAATACAATGAATCATTATTGATCGGTCAATAGTAACCTCAGATCAGTTACTTGTAGGGATGATGGAGTGTTGGATAAAATCCAACCATCCCCTAGCTACAGACTTGAAGTCAAGCCTACTCAGTTGGTAGGGCCTGCTGTGCGCATCTAGCCTCCATTGAGCTCCCTCCACATAGATGTCAGTGAGCACTTGCTCCAACCTCTGATCAGAGTTAACTCTTTTGGTGTAAGAGTGTGGGTCTCCTAGAATTTGGTAGTTTGAGCGCCACTCTTATACTTTCCAGGCTAAAGTCCAGGAGTTGCTCCCTCACCATGGTGCGCCAGTTCTTGGGCTATGGGTTTACACTAGTATCATACTTTTTGGTGACCCACGCATTGGCGTAAAATTCTTGCACCATTAGTATTCCAACCTCCGGGATAGGATTGGTTATTACTTTCCAATCTCTTCTCCAGATTTCTTGTTGGATTTTGGGGTACTCGTCCTTTTTTAGCCTAAAGGGGACTTCTGGGATAGTGCGCAAAATTGAACTCCGCACAACTGAACCGGCAAGTGCATCGGGTCGTCCAAGTAATACCTCAGGTGGGTGAGGGTCGAATCCCACAGAGATTGTCAGATTGAGCAAGAAATGGCAATCTTGTAGATCCTAGTCAGGCGATTAAGAAAAAGATAGTTATTTGTTTGAAAGCATAAATGAAATAGTAAAGAATGAAGTACCAGATTAGTGTAAAAGCAATGATAGATAATTAGTTAAGACTTTGGAGATGCGTATTCTTTCCAGATTAACTTTTCTTATTGTGTACTTATATAACGAATGACTCATTCAATGGCAGCCGTAATTGACTAACTCATGTAGCATCCTCATCAAGTTAGTCTCTTCTAAGCCATAGCAGTCCACCATATCCGAGCAACTCATGTAGCATCCTCATCAAGTTACCTCATGGCTTCCCACCATAGCCGAAGGTGAAGACCTAAGCAATCTACTCCCCTTCACGATCCTACTCAAAATGCCACAGACAAGGTCGGATCTTCTGAATCTGGGAACGCTGCTTCTCCGACTCTAGCCTTAACGCCACAGAAAACTCAGTAACCCACGGTTAACAGAATTATATGTCACGTATCCAAAGTCGCTCAAGCACGCTCTTGGAATCCGTAATGCACTCTCTAGCTGTGGTTCAATACTATCCGGGTCAGGACTCATATAGAACCCATGTAGAACAAGGATGATTGTCACGGGTCATCCTCAATTCATGAGATGAAGAACGAAAATGTACAAGAGAATTGAATCAAATGTGTATTTAAATAGAAATAGTAATATTATTAATCCATGAGAATCAGCAGAGCTCCAAACTCTAACTTAAGAGGTTTAGTCGCTGAAAGCTTACAGAGAAATAATATAATTCGAAAATAATGTGCAGAGGAGGAAGAAGATCCTAAAAAAGGGTGATCTTCTTCTTTAAATACTAATATAATATTTAGGGTTTACAAAATTAACATAGACTGGTCTCTTAGTGCGAAAATCCACTTCCTGGTGATGACAAGTCATCTTAGCCTATTTTAACTAGCCTTTTTCTTTTGTTTTTAATTGAATTATGCACTTTCTTGAGCCATAAGCAAGCCAATTGGGTAGATTTTTATGTTTCCTTTGATTTAATCAACCATGTATGAATTCATGCTATTTCATGAGGTTTTATGCTAAAATTGTCACATATTATGAAAGAATGAATATCTCATGATTTTGAGCATAGCTTTGATGTGTTTGGTTGATTAATGATAGGTGAAGAAAGCTTGGAGAAAGGTTGAAGCAAAGAGGAATGGCTAGGAGTGAAGAGAGGAATAAGTGAAATTGAACCTGGAGGCATGAAGTTAGCCCCAACGTTAGCCCCCTAACTTGGAGGCTAACGTTGGGCATGAAGATTACTCCCTGGGCTCCCCACGTTTGAGCCAACGTTAGCCCCCTAACTTGGAGGCTAACGTTGGCACATGAATTCCTCCCTGGCCATCCAACGTTTGCGCCAACGTTAGCCCCCTAACTTGGAGGCTAACGTTGGCACATGAAGACATAAGGGAGAGGGGCCAACGTTTGCGCCAACGTTAGCCCCCTAACTTGGAGGCTAACGTTGGCGCCACACACCACAAGGCATACAAGGGGTATACTTCCAACAAGAATAACTTGAGCTACAGAGCTCCAAATGAGGTGATTCAAGAAGCATTGGAAAGTAGGAATCAAGAGATTTCCAAGAATATATGGCACTGCATGGTGGATACTAAAATTGAGGGAGAAAACTGCCCCGCAATGTGCATAAACGAACATGGTGGCAACCTGCAGTGAGGCCAACTGACCTCTGCACCTTCAAAGGAGTATAACTCGAGCTGTAGAGCTCCAAATAATGTGCTCCCAACGGCATTGGAAAGTAGACATCCAGGGCTTTCCAACAATGTATAATAGTATGGGGTGGACAATAAATTTGAGCCTCCAGAACTGGCGTTTTCGCCAACATTTGAGGGCTAACGTTACCTCAAACGCTGCACACCAAAGCCAGCGACCATGCCCTCTTCAAATGATCATAACTTGAGTTGTAGATGTCCAATTGAAGTGATTCTAAGTGGGTTAGAAAGCTGACATTCAGAGCTTTCCAACCATATATGATAGTCTATATTGGGCATAAAATTGGCAACATGACAAGAGGACAAAGTTGGCCCCATAAATGTGAATAAGGGAGGCCAACGTTAGGGTCAAAGTTAGACCCCTAACGTTGGCACCAACGTCCATACCAGTAGAATGTTGCTTGCTGCTATGAAAAGTTGGAGCCAAAGTTAGACCCCTAACTTTGGCTCAAACGTTAGGTCCAACTATGGCTAATTTCAAAACCGGTTCAATTGGTTCACTTTGGTTCTTCTTCAAACTTCAAGAGCAATCAACCAAGGCCTCTTTCAACCCAATTCCACCAAGAACAAAGGCCCATGATCATCACTCAAGGGCACAAGAGATAGTTAGAATAGGAATTTCATTTAATTGTAATTTGTTTTTAATTTCATTTTCATTTCCATTTTGTAAAGCCTATATAAGGCATCATTTTCATATTTGGGGGGAAGCTGGCTCCATAAGGGAGCACAAGGATTCAAGAGCTCTCTTTAAATTTTCTTTTCTTTGTTTTTGAGTCTTGGGTGGAGAATTGAAGGTGTTCTGTTTCAATCTCAACCTTGAGATTTCTCGCTGCTTTATTCACTGTTTAATTAAATTTCATTTTCTGTTAATTGCTCTTCATATACTTTCTTTGCAATTTACATTTCCTTTGCAATTATTCTTGTTGGATCAAGGAAGGCATTGAGATCTAGACTTGGTTATCTAGTCTCTTGGGTCCTGAGATCTTAATTCCAATTTTACATTCTCTGTTTATTGCTTTTCATGTTTATTTACATTTCTGTTTTGGTTCCGAATCAATCAAATCCATCTTTTACTTCTCTGCTTGTTGCAATTTAACTTTTCCTTGTTTAATTTCTGCAAATCCAATTCCCACTTCCCTTTACATTTAATGCAATTTATATTTCTTGTCATTTAAGATTCTTGCAATTTTAATTTCTTGCTCTTTAAGCTTCCGCCCATTTACATTCTGCAACTTTAATTTCCCTGCAATTTTTACCTTCTGTTGCTCAACTTCACACAATTCACTCTATGTTAGCTTGACTAAACTAATCACCCACTAAAGTTGCTTGATCCATCAATCCCTGTGGGATCGACCTCACTCCCGTGAGTTATTATTACTTGATACGACCCGGTACACTTACCGGTTAGATTTGTGTGTTTTGGGAGAAATTTATTTTTCCTCCAAAATACTCATCAAGTTTTTGGCGCCGTTGCCGGGGATTGATTAGATCGACAATGATTAAGTGGGTGAGAAGTCTAGATCAAGCATTTTCTTTGTTTTTGTTCTCTGCTCTAAGTTGAAACCAAGGTGTTTGAGTTATTGCCTCACTAAGAAATTCTCATCTCTGATATGAGTAATTTCAATTTTCCTTGGTTGTGTGTTTTACAAAACTCAAATGGAGTTCAACTCATCTTATGATCAAACAAATTCTATGGGATATCACCCACCATCACCAATCTCTAATGATGGATGGGAATATCACCAAGAAACTTCAAATTCTGGGCTCTCCAATTCATGGAGCCATGCTTCAGAACCACAAGATGAGAAAGAAAATCATATGGGATACCAACCACCACCACAAAATAATTCATATCATTATCCTCATGGAAGATGGAAGCATCGCCAAAGAATGGAAAAGCATCCACCCTCACGTCCCAGTTTCTCATTTGAAAGTTCTTCATCACTTAATTATGCCTCAACACAAAGTTTCCTCCAAAGTCCATACCAGTCATCCCATCAATCACACAACTCATTCCACACCCCTCAACACAACTTCACCACAACACATTCACGTCACCAGAATTACTCTCAACCTTCATCCCTTGGATTTACAGATGAGGAATACCTTGAAGCCATTGAAATACAGAGAAAACTAGTGGAAATACACACAAAATCCCCATCTTGGAAAGAATTCGTATTCAAGAAGATGAATGAGTCCTCAGAGCAATCAAGGGGGGACTTAGAACCATCAAACAGTGAAGATGAAGACCAATTTGTGAGTGAGGAAGTGGAAAACCAAGATGAGGAGGCTACTGCATCAAGTGAACTTTCAATAAAGAATGAGGAGGTTGAAAATGAAACTACACTTGAGGTGACAAAAGAACCTGAACACTCACAACCTCCACAAACTTTCATGAACCACTCAAGGCTTTCAGAGCTTGAGTCCAAGCTCGAAAAATATGCGAAAGAAGCACAAATGTTCGAAAAAAGGCAAGAGGCTGTCTTCAAAAATATGAATGGAGAAGTAGAGAAAATAAGGAGGAGCTTAGAACCACTGAGCAAGAAAAATGAAGGCCAATTGATGAGTGTAAAAGAGGAAGTGGAGGAGCAAGAAAGTGAAGAAGTCATTCCAAACTCAAGTGAGGCAGAAAAGTACATAAAGGAGGAGTTCATGGAACCACCAATACAAGAGGCCCTGAATGAAGAAATCACTCCAATAATCACACAGCAACCATGTCTTGACATCCAAGAAGTGAAGGCAATTAACAAAAGCACCAAGAAGAGGATTGTGACCAAGACACCAAGGACAACATTCATGAGAAGGTCAACTGCAAACAATCCTCCCCCTGATCCAGCAAGCAAGATCAATCAAGCCAATTTCACAAGGAAGCTTGCTGAGGAGAGACCAAGACAGGGGGCACTAGCCGAAACTTCTCCTCCTTTGAAGTCATTTCTCTTAACAAATTGGAAGAAAAGCAAGAAAGTAAAGAACAGGTAGACAGTAGGTACAATTCTTCTCCTTGCTTTGTTTAAATTTCAATAAATTGGCATATGATTACATTCTAAGTTTGGTGTTGCCCTGCAACAAACTGTTTTCCATTTTCATGGATGATTGCATCAATTTTACATGAAAGTGACACACCAAGATTCTAAGTTTGGTGTGCCACCTATTTTTCTATGCAATTCAATCCAGCAACATCACTTGTCTGCATAATCATATTGCCTTTTACAGTGTTATTTTTCTTCTTAGTTGGATAAATTTTGTTTTCCCTTTGTTTCATTTATTTACTTGTTTTTAATGCTTTCCTTCATTAACTGTTTTTGTTAATACATCACCAAGACATCCTTATTCATAACAGACTCTTCATTTGGTGATTGTATTTAACATATAACAGTTTCTTTTGTTTAGTTTTAGTTCAAATAAATTGACATAGGATTGCATTCTAAGTTTGGTGTTGCTATGCAACACAGTTTGCTTCAAATCTTTACTGGATACTTGCATTAATTCCAAGTAAAAGTGTCACACTAAGTTTGGTGTGCCACTTATCTTTTATGCAAAGTATTATGCTCACCTTCTTAAGCTTGCAATCACAATGTCTCTGTCTCTTGTGCCTTGATTATTATCTTTAATTTTGCTTTCTTGAAACACATGTACTACTAACATTCCTTGTGAAAGACATTCATGATCCATCTTAGCCCCATAGCCACGGTTTTAATAGTTGCTTGAGGATGAGCAAGCATTCTGAGTTTGGTATGGGAAGGAGGAGAATGGGAGGAAATTGACAACAATAGAGAAGATGAACTACAAGGATGTAAAGCTCCTTTTCCTCTCATTTGTTTAAAGCACTATAAACTGCATGATTGTCTTTACCTTCTCTGTATGCATGTGTGTATGAAAAGGCATAGTTTGATGTCTAAATTGCAACATGGTGCTATGTCATTATGATTACCAACTTGAGTTTTGTGAATTCAAAAGCAACAAAGTATCATGATCATAAACAAACAAGGCATTAAAGAAGATTTTAGCATGTGCATAAAAGTATTGGTAAGCTAGTATGTTTGATTGTTGCTTAATTGCATTAGATTTTATTTAATTGAAGTTTTCATCTAGGACATTTTGTAAAATCTTTTAAAATCATGAAAACCTTGAAGAAGCAAATGCAAAATAAAGCAAGAAAAGAAAAAGGGAAAGAATGAGAAAGCTGAAGGCTCTGAGTACCAATGGCAATTCATTTGTTAAGTACTTGTGGTGTTTATGTATCAAGCCAAATGCTTGAAAACAAAACACTTAGAAGTCAAGGTTAGGCTCAAAGTGCAAAAGCACTCCCTCAAAGCTCAAGACTCTGAGCATCAATGATTAGAGAGTCAAGAAAAGAAAAGAAAAATGAGCTTAATGAAGTCCTCTAATCAAATGCTTGTGGTGCTTATGTATCAAGTGGTAATACTTGAAAACAAAGCATTTAGAAGTCGTAGCTTTGTTATCAACTCATGGGGCAAAGCACCCAAAAAGGAGAAGCTAATAAGAAAATCAAAAGCTTGTTTCAAGGAAGAAATATAAGAAAAAGATTTCATAAATTGAGCTAGATGGAAGCATCAATCATTTACATTTCTTTTGTGATTGTAGTATGCTTAAAAAACTAGCTTACCGTGAACATTGAGTTGCTATTCTTCTTGCCTTGGATTGTCAATCTTTATTGCATGATTCTTTTCTTGCTTGGGGACAAGCAAGCTTTAAGTTTGGTGTTGTGATGACAAGTCATCTTAGCCTATTTTAACTAGCCTTTTTCTTTTGTTTTTAATTGAATTATGCACTTTCTTGAGCCATAAGCAAGCCAATTTGGTAGATTTTCATGTTTCCTTTGATTTAATCAACCATGTATGAATTCATGCTATTTCATGAGGTTTTATGCTAAAATTGTCACATATTATGAAAGAATGAATATTTCATGATTTTGAGCATAGCTTTGATGTGTTTGGTTGATTAATGATAGGTGAAGAAAGCTTGGAGAAAGGTTGAAGCAAAGAGGAATGGCTAGGAGTGAAGAGAGGAATAAGTGAAATTGAACCTGGAGGCATGAAGTTAGCCCCAACGTTAGCCCCCTAACTTGGAGGCTAACGTTGGGCATGAAGATTACTCCCTGGGCTCCCCACGTTTGAGCCAACGTTAGCCCCCTAACTTGGAGGCTAACGTTGGCACATGAATTCCTCCCTGGCCATCCAACGTTTGCGCCAACGTTAGCCCCCTAACCTGGAGGCTAACGTTGGCACATGAAGACATAAGGGAGAGGGGCCAACGTTTGCGCCAACGTTAGCCCCCTAACTTGGAGGCTAACGTTGGCGCCACACACCACAAGGCATACAAGGGGTATACTTCCAACAAGAATAACTTGAGCTACAGAGCTCCAAATGAGGTGATTCAAGAAGCATTGGACAGTAGGAATCAAGAGCTTTCCAAGAATATATGGCACTGCATGGTGGACACTAAAATTGAGGGAGAAAACTGCCCCGCAATGTGCATAAACGAACATGGTGGCAACCTGCAGTGAGGCCAACTGACCTCTGCACCTTCAAAGGAGTATAACTCGAGCTGTAGAGCTCCAAATAATGTGCTCCCAACGGCATTGGAAAGTAGACATCCAGGGCTTTCCAAAAATGTATAATAGTATGGGGTGGACAATACATTTGAGCCTCCAGAACTGGCGTTTTCGCCAACGTTTGAGGGCTAACATTACCTCAAACGCTGCACACCAAAGCCAGCGACCATGCCCTCTTCAAATGATCATAACTTGCGTTGTAGATGTCCAATTGAAGTGATTCCAAGTGGGTTAGAAAGCTGACATTCAGAGCTTTCCAACCATATATGATAGTCTATATTGGGCATAAAATTGGCAACATGACAAGAGGACAAAGTTGGCCCCATAAATGTGAATAAGGGAGGCCAACGTTAGGGTCAAAGTTAGACCCCTAACGTTGGCACCAACGTCCATACCAGTAGAATGTTGCTTGCTGCTATGAAAAGTTGGAGCCAAAGTTAGACCCCTAACTTTGGCTCAAACGTTAGGTCCAACTATGGCTAATTTCAAACCGGTTCAATTGGTTCACTTTGGTTCTTCTTCAAACTTCAAGAGCAATCAACCAAGGCCTCTTTCAACCCAATTCCACCAAGAACAAAGGCCCATGATCATCACTCAAGGGCACAAGAGATAGTTAGAATAGGAATTTCATTTAATTGTAATTTGTTTTTAATTTCATTTTCATTTCCATTTTGTAAAGCCTATATAAGGCATCATTTTCATATTTGGGGGAAGCTGGCTCCATAAGGGAGCACAAGGATTCAAGAGCTCTCTTTAAATTTTCTTTTCTTTGTTTTTGAGTCTTGGGTGGAGAATTGAAGGTGTTCTGTTTCAATCTCAACCTTGAGATTTCTCGCTGCTTTATTCACTGTTTAATTAAATTTCATTTTCTGTTAATTGCTCTTCATATACTTTCTTTGCAATTTACATTTCCTTTGCAATTATTCTTGTTGGATCAAGGAAGGCATTGAGATCTAGACTTGGTTATCTAGTCTCTTGGGTCCTGAGATCTTAATTCCAATTTTACATTCTCTGTTTATTGCTTTTCATGTTTATTTACATTTCTGTTTTGGTTCCGAATCAATCAAATCCATCTTTTACTTCTCTGCTTGTTGCAATTTAACTTTTCCTTGTTTAATTTCTGCAAATCCAATTCCCACTTCCCTTTACATTTAATGCAATTTATATTTCTTGTCATTTAAGATTCTTGCAATTTTAATTTCTTGCTCTTTAAGCTTCCGCCCATTTACATTCTGCAACTTTAATTTCCCTGCAATTTTTACCTTCTGTTGCTCAACTTCACACAATTCACTCTATGTTAGCTTGACTAAACTAATCACCCACTAAAGTTGCTTGATCCATCAATCCCTGTGGGATCGACCTCACTCCCGTGAGTTATTATTACTTGATACGACCCGGTACACTTGCCGGTTAGATTTGTGTGTTTTGGGAGAAATTTATTTTTCCTCCAAAATACTCATCAAGTTTTTGGCGCCGTTGCCGGGGATTGATTAGATCGACAATGATTAAGTGGGTGAGAAGTCTAGATCAAGCATTTTCTTTGTTTTTGTTCTCTGCTCTAAGTTGAAACCAAGGTGTTTGAGTTATTGCCTCACTAAGAAATTCTCATCTCTGATATGAGTAATTTCAATTTTCCTTGGTTGTGTGTTTTACAAAACTCAAATGGAGTTCAACTCATCTTATGATCAAACAAATTCTATGGGATATCACCCACCATCACCAATCTCTAATGATGGATGGGAATATCACCAAGAAACTTCAAATTCTGGGCTCTCCAATTCATGGAGCCATGCTTCAGAACCACAAGATGAGAAAGAAAATCATATGGGATACCAACCACCACTACAAAATAATTCATATCATTATCCTCATGGAAGATGGAAGCATCGCCAAAGAATGGAAAAGCATCCACCCTCACGTCCCAGTTTCTCATTTGAAAGTTCTTCATCACTTAATTATGCCTCAACACAAAGTTTCCTCCAAAGTCCATACCAGTCATCCCATCAATCACACAACTCATTCCACACCCCTCAACACAACTTCACCACAACACATTCACGTCACCAGAATTACTCTCAACCTTTATCCCTTGGATTTACAGATGAGGAATACCTTGAAGCCATTGAAATACAGAGAAAACTAGTGGAAATACACACAAAATCCCCATCTTGGAAAGAATTCGTATTCAAGAAGATGAATGAGTCCTCAGAGCAATCAAGGGGGACTTAGAACCATCAAACAGTGAAGATGAAGACCAATTTGTGAGTGAGGAAGTGGAAAACCAAGATGAGGAGGCTACTGCATCAAGTGAACTTTCAATAAAGAATGAGGAGGTTGAAAATGAAACTACACTTGAGGTGACAAAAGAACCTGAACACTCACAACCTCCACAAACTTTCATGAACCACTCAAGGCTTTCAGAGCTTGAGTCCAAGCTCGAAAAATATGCGAAAGAAGCACAAATGTTCGAAAAAAGGCAAGAGGCTGTCTTCAAAAATATGAATGGAGAAGTAGAGAAAATAAGGAGGAGCTTAGAACCACTGAGCAAGAAAAATGAAGGCCAATTGATGAGTGTAAAAGAGGAAGTGGAGGAGCAAGAAAGTGAAGAAGTCATTCCAAACTCAAGTGAGGCAGAAAAGTACATAAAGGAGGAGTTCATGGAACCACCAATACAAGAGGCCCTGAATGAAGAAATCACTCCAATAATCACACAGCAACCATGTCTTGACATCCAAGAAGTGAAGGCAATTAACAAAAGCACCAAGAAGAGGATTGTGACCAAGACACCAAGGACAACATTCATGAGAAGGTCAACTGCAAACAATCCTCCCCCTGATCCAGCAAGCAAGATCAATCAAGCCAATTTCACAAGGAAGCTTGCTGAGGAGAGACCAAGACAGGGGGCACTAGCCGAAACTTCTCCTCCTTTGAAGTCATTTCTCTTAACAAATTGGAAGAAAAGCAAGAAAGTAAAGAACAGGTAGACAGTAGGTACAATTCTTCTCCTTGCTTTGTTTAAATTTCAATAAATTGGCATATGATTACATTCTAAGTTTGGTGTTGCCCTGCAACAAACTGTTTTCCATTTTCATGGATGATTGCATCAATTTTACATGAAAGTGACACACCAAGATTCTAAGTTTGGTGTGCCACCTATTTTTCTATGCAATTCAATCCAGCAACATCACTTGTCTGCATAATCATATTGCCTTTTACAGTGTTATTTTTCTTCTTAGTTGGATAAATTTTGTTTTCCCTTTGTTTCATTTATTTACTTATTTTTAATGCTTTCCTTCATTAACTGTTTTTGTTAATACATCACCAAGACATCCTTATTCATAACAGACTCTTCATTTGGTGATTGTATTTAACATATAACAGTTTCTTTTGTTTAGTTTTAGTTCAAATAAATTGACATAGGATTGCATTCTAAGTTTGGTGTTGCTATGCAACACAGTTTGCTTCAAATCTTTACTGGATACTTGCATTAATTCCAAGTAAAAGTGTCACACTAAGTTTGGTGTGCCACTTATCTTTTATGCAAAGTATTATGCTCACCTTCTTAAGCTTGCAATCACAATGTCTCTGTCTCTTGTGCCTTGATTATTATCTTTAATTTTGCTTGCTTGAAACACATGTACTACTAACATTCCTTGTGAAAGACATTCATGATCCATCTTAGCCCCATAGCCACGGTTTTAATAGTTGCTTGAGGATGAGCAAGCATTCTGAGTTTGGTATGGGAAGGAGGAGAATGGGAGGAAATTGACAACAATAGAGAAGATGAACTACAAGGTTGTAAAGCTCCTTTTCCTCTCATTTGTTTAAAGCACTATAAACTGCATGATTGTCTTTACCTTCTCTGTATGCATGTGTGTATGAAAAGGCATAGTTTGATGTCTAAATTGCAACATGGTGCTATGTCATTATGATTACCAACTTGAGTTTTGTGAATTCAAAAGCAACAAAGTATCATGATCATAAACAAACAAGGCATTAAAGAAGATTTTAGCATGTGCATAAAAGTATTGGTAAGCTAGTATGTTTGATTGTTGCTTAATTGCATTAGATTTTATTTAATTGAAGTTTTCATCTAGGACATTTTGTGAAATCTTTTAAAATCATGAAAACCTTGAAGAAGCAAATGCAAAATAAAGCAAGAAAAGAAAAAGGGAAAGAATGAGAAAGCTGAAGGCTCTGAGTACCAATGGCAATTCATTTGTTAAGTACTTGTGGTGTTTATGTATCAAGCCAAATGCTTGAAAACAAAACACTTAGAAGTCAAGGTTAGGCTCAAAGTGCAAAAGCACTCCCTCAAAGCTCAAGGCTCTGAGCATCAATGATTAGAGAGTCAAGAAAAGAAAAGAAAAATGAGCTTAATGAAGTCCTCTAATCAAATGCTTGTGGTGCTTATGTATCAAGTGGTAATACTTGAAAACAAAGCATTTAGAAGTCGTAGCTTTGTTATCAACTCATGGGGCAAAGCACCCAAAAAGGAGAAGCTAATAAGAAAATCAAAAGCTTGTTTCAAGGAAGAAATATAAGAAAAAGATTTCATAAATTGAGCTAGATGGAAGCATCAATCATTTACATTTCTTTTGTGATTGTAGTATGCTTAAAAAACTAGCTTACCGTGAACATTGAGTTGCTATTCTTCTTGCCTTGGATTGTCAATCTTTATTGCATGATTCTTTTCTTGCTTGGGGACAAGCAAGCTTTAAGTTTGGTGTTGTGATGACAAGTCATCTTAGCCTATTTTAACTAGCCTTTTTCTTTTGTTTTTAATTGAATTATGCACTTTCTTGAGCCATAAGCAAGCCAATTGGGTAGATTTTCATGTTTCCTTTGATTTAATCAACCATGTATGAATTCATGCTATTTCATGAGGTTTTATGCTAAAATTGTCACATATTATGAAAGAATGAATATCTCATGATTTTGAGCATAGCTTTGATGTGTTTGGTTGATTAATGATAGGTGAAGAAAGCTTGGAGAAAGGTTGAAGCAAAGAGGAATGGCTAGGAGTGAAGAGAGGAATAAGTGAAATTGAACCTGGAGGCATGAAGTTAGCCCCAACGTTAGCCCCCTAACTTGGAGGCTAACGTTGGGCATGAAGATTACTCCCTGGGCTCCCCACGTTTGAGCCAACGTTAGCCCCCTAACTTGGAGGCTAACGTTGGCACATGAATTCCTCCCTGGCCATCCAACGTTTGCGCCAACGTTAGCCCCCTAACTTGGAGGCTAACGTTGGCACATGAAGACATAAGGGAGAGGGGCCAACGTTTGCGCCAACGTTAGCCCCCTAACTTGGAGGCTAACGTTGGCGCCACACACCACAAGGCATACAAGGGGTATACTTCCAACAAGAATAACTTGAGCTACAGAGCTCCAAATGAGGTGATTCAAGAAGCATTGGAAAGTAGGAATCAAGAGATTTCCAAGAATATATGGCACTGCATGGTGGACACTAAAATTGAGGGAGAAAACTGCCCCGCAATGTGCATAAACGAACATGGTGGCAACCTGCAGTGAGGCCAACTGACCTCTGCACCTTCAAAGGAGTATAACTCGAGCTGTAGAGCTCCAAATAATGTGCTCCCAACGGCATTGGAAAGTAGACATCCGGGGCTTTCCAACAATGTATAATAGTATGGGGTGGACAAAACATTTGAGCCTCCAGAACTGGCGTTTTCGCCAACGTTTGAGGGCTAACGTTACCTCAAACGCTGCACACCAAAGCCAGCGACCATGCCCTCTTCAAATGATCATAACTTGAGTTGTAGATGTCCAATTGAAGTGATTCCAAGTGGGTTAGAAAGCTGACATTCAGAGCTTTCCAACCATATATGATAGTCTATATTGGGCATAAAATTGGCAACATGACAAGAGGACAAAGTTGGCCCCATAAATGTGAATAAGGGAGGCCAACGTTAGGGTCAAAGTTAGACCCCTAACGTTGGCACCAACGTCCATACCAGTAGAATGTTGCTTGCTGCTATGAAAAGTTGGAGCCAAAGTTAGACCCCTAACTTTGGCTCAAACGTTAGGTCCAACTATGGCTAATTTCAAAACCGGTTCAATTGGTTCACTTTGGTTCTTCTTCAAACTTCAAGAGCAATCAACCAAGGCCTCTTTCAACCCAATTCCACCAAGAACAAAGGCCCATGATCATCACTCAAGGGCACAAGAGATAGTTAGAATAGGAATTTCATTTAATTGTAATTTGTTTTTAATTTCATTTTCATTTCCATTTTGTAAAGCCTATATAAGGCATCATTTTCATATTTGGGGGAAGCTGGCTCCATAAGGGAGCACAAGGATTCAAGAGCTCTCTTTAAATTTTCTTTTCTTTGTTTTTGAGTCTTGGGTGGAGAATTGAAGGTGTTCTGTTTCAATCTCAACCTTGAGATTTCTCGCTGCTTTATTCACTGTTTAATTAAATTTCATTTTCTGTTAATTGCTCTTCATATACTTTCTTTGCAATTTACATTTCCTTTGCAATTATTCTTGTTGGATCAAGGAAGGCATTGAGATCTAGACTTGGTTATCTAGTCTCTTGGGTCCTGAGATCTTAATTCCAATTTTACATTCTCTGTTTATTGCTTTTCATGTTTATTTACATTTCTGTTTTGGTTCCGAATCAATCAAATCCATCTTTTACTTCTCTGCTTGTTGCAATTTAACTTTTCCTTGTTTAATTTCTGCAAATCCAATTCCCACTTTCCTTTACATTTAATGCAATTTATATTTCTTGTCATTTAAGATTCTTGCAATTTTAATTTCTTGCTCTTTGAGCTTCCGCCCATTTACATTCTGCAACTTTAATTTCCCTGCAATTTTTACCTTCTGTTGCTCAACTTCACACAATTCACTCTATGTTAGCTTGACTAAACTAATCACCCACTAAAGTTGCTTGATCCATCAATCCCTGTGGGATCGACCTCACTCCCGTGAGTTATTATTACTTGATACGACCCGGTACACTTGCCGGTTAGATTTGTGTGTTTTGGGAGAAATTTATTTTTCCTCCAAAATACTCATCACCTGGGCCCACTTGGTCAGTGTTTGGGCTGAGTTTAGGGTGAATTCCATGAGTTGGTACTCCCTTTTGACACCATCCTTGTGCCCTTTTGGGCTTCCAAATGCCAGCTGCTCCCTTTTGGGCGTTGAATGCCAGAAAGGGGGTAGTTGTGGGCGTTCAACGCCCATTTTGGGCCTTCATTTCCAAAGAGAAGTATAAAGTATTATATTTTTTTGGAAAGCCCTGGAAGTTAGCTTTTTAAAGCCGTTGAGAGCACGTAATTTGGACCTTTGTAGCTCCAGAAATGCTTGTTTAAATGCATGGAGGTTAGAATCTGACAGCATCTGCAGTCCTTTCTCAGACTCTGAATCGGTCTTTTCCAAAACTTGCCAGAATTACCCAAAAATCACCTAAAAACATAGAAAAACCACAAAAACTCAAAGTAGCATCCAAAAAGTGATTTGTACACTAAAACCTACTAAAACTTGATAAAACTTAACAAAACATAACCAAAAATAATAAGAAAATAGTGCTAAAAAGTTTATAAAATATCCGCTCATTAGAACACTAAACTTAAACTGTTGCTTGCCACCAAGGAACCAAAAACAAAATAGGATAAAGAAGAGCAGATTACGATAAATCTCAGAGCTCTCAATGAAGCTTAGCTCCACTTATTGGATTGGGGCACTTAGCTTCTTGATTTCTGAGTAGGTTCGTCATCTCACTTTCCTTTGAAGTTCAGAAGCATTGGCATCTCTTGGAACTGAAATCCGGAAAATATTATTGATTCTCCTAGTTTAGCTTTTCTTGATTCTTGACCCACAGCTTCTTTTTGTGCATTGCACCTTATTGAGCCTAGATGTGACCCTAACCGTTTTGTTTTCTAGTATTACCACCGGATACATAAACGCCACAAGCACTTAACTGGGTGAACCTTTTAGGATTGTGATTTAGCTTTGCTAGAATCCCTAGATAGTGGTACCTAGGATTCTTAGTCGTACTCTCTTTTTTTTCTTTTGCAATGGATCACGACTTTAACCGCTCAGTCTCAAGCTTTTCACTTGACACCTTCATGCCACAAGCGTATAGTCAGGGAAAGCAGTTCATTTGAACATTTTAGGCCTTTTTATAGTGAAGCCCTCCTAACCATTGATGCTCAAAGCCTTGGACCCTACCTCTGCTTTTCCTTTATTTTGAGCTTTATTGGATTTTTCTTTTGTTTTTTTTTCTTTCTTTTTCTTTTTCTTTTCTTTATGCTTTTTGCTTTTTCTGTTGTTTCTCTTTCTTCAAGAATCAGTTTTTTTGGTTTTTCAGAGAGTCAATAATACTTCTCTAAGTTCACTATTCTTCAAGAGCCAATATACTTAACTTCACTATCAAATATACACAGTTAATTCATACATTTAGAAGATCAATGCAACGCCACCACAAAAAATATTTGGAGATAAGTCATGATATACTCGAAAATTATGCATTCACTACTTCTAAAAAATAAAAATTTTCTTTTAAGCTTGAGGAGGATACATTGGATATCTTATAACCGTGAAGTACTTGAAAATAAACTACTAAAGTAAAATCCTAAGAGTGATCATGAAAAAGCCGGAATAAAAATAAAAAAAATTAAATAAAATAATAAAAAACAGAAAGAAAGGGGGAATGAAACTCAACCACCTTAGTACTGATGGTTGCTCATGCTGTGCGCTTCTGTGAAGATGATTCAGCTTCTTTTGGTGCCATTGATGATAATATAGACCTAGAGCTCGCTTTACAACACCAAACTTAAAAAGTCTGCTTGTTCTCAAGCAAAGAAAACTAAAAACAAAAGGTAAGAGTGTTAGAAAGGGATGACAAATTCGGGCGTTCAACGCCAAGAATGGGGGTTGAACGCCCAAAAGGGACCAAAAATTGGTCCAGAGCTCCTCCTGAATGGGCGTTAGATGCCCAAGTTGTTCCTATTCTGGCATTCAACGCCAGCAAGTACTCCTCAGTGGGAGTTGAACGCCCAACCTCAACGCCAGCTTTCTGCTCCATGTAGGGGGTTGAACGCCCTAGTAACTCCTTCCCTAGCGTTCAACACCAGCTTGCTTTTCCTCTTTGGGTGTTGGACGCCCATGTCTCCTTCCTTGGCGTTCAACGCCAACTATGCTGCTCATCATGGGCGTTGAACGCCCACACTTCTTCCTGTATGGTGTTCAACGCCAGGTCTTCCTCCTTGTCTGTCGTTCAACGCCAGCAAGGGGATCTCCCCAGGGTGTTCTGTTTCCATCTTTGAATATTTCTATTTCTGTTCTGATTATCTAATCATGGTTGGGTTGCCTCCCAACAAGCACTTCTTTAATGTCATTAGCTTGACACTTGATTGTTGACTTTCTTTCTCTTCTTCCAGTTGGCTAACAGAAAGGACTCCAAGGGGAAAGAGGAGAAGATTAGTGCTCTTAGAATTGAATTCCTCCTAACAAGCTTTCTTGTTTTATTGTCATCATCTTGATTCTCCTTGCTTATTAGGGTAGGGGTTGTATTGTTTCTCCATCCCATATGCATTTTCCTCTTGGGACCTTCCTCTTTGGTGGGTGGTGACTACCCAACACCAAACTTAAGTTTGATGTCTAGGGAAACTGTATGAGTTTTCACCAAGGGAGGAGGTTTCAATACTGTACTTTTCATGGAATTACCTCCTTTATCAAGGGGTAGTGGAGGTTTAAGGACCTTGAAAACCATGTAATCCTTCTGTAACCTCAGCACTAATTCTCCTCTCTCAGCATTAGAGAGGTTTCTTCTAGTAGAGAGAGACCATTGCTCCAAAACCTCAGCAAAAAGAATATTAAATTCCAGCTTCTCATAGCCTTCTAATGATTGTGAGCAGTGCTTATCCTTGGTCTCCTTTTGGGGCATCTGAGGGTGTGGTACTTCAGGCTTTCTTCCCATAAGAGGGATGTGCAACAATGTGCTTCTAGCTTTTTCTTGATTTAGTTCCTCAACAGTGTGTACCACCTTAGGCTCAGCCTCCTTGGTCCTAATCAGGGCCTTACACTCTTCTCTTTGATTCACTTCTGTGTCTCTGAGAAGAGTGTTAGGGTGTCTCTACAGTTTCTGAGGAAGGTTCCTCTGAATGGATGCACTGCACTTCTTAGTAAGCACCACTATCTCTACTTCCCTCCAATCCCTCTTGTTATTCAGTATTTCCTTCATGAACTTAGCATATGAAGGCATTTGTTCAAGAGCCTCTGCAAAGGGGTTTTTGATCTCCAGCTTCTTGAAAGCTTCTAAGAATTTGGCAAATTGCCTATCCTTTTCTGCTTTCTGGAGTCTTTGAGGGTATGGTAACTTGGCCTTGTGCTCAAGGGCCATGAGTGGTGCAGGTTGAGTGTCCATAGTACCTAAAGAAGGGCTACCAACTTGCTTAGGAGAGGTGTTTCCATCACTTACACAGGTCTCGTCTCCCTGTATCTGGTGTTCAATGCCTGGGCGTTGGATTCCCATGCCATCCCTTTTTGGGCGTTCAATGCCCCTGATGGTACCCTGGGCTGCATTTTTTTCATCTTCTGCCATTTCTTCCTTTCCCTGCCTCTTACTGTTCTGAGGCTGGGTGTTCAAGGTACTCCCTAATTAGATAACTTGGTACTCTTCTCTTATCTGTTCAGACAAGAGCTATTTAGCCTGGTCCAATCGTGCTTCCATATTCTTGCTGGAGGCTCAAGTCTTTTGCACTTCTTCTTGCAAGCTTAGCACTTGTTATGTGAGAAAGTCCAGCTGCTTGGTTAACGACTCACTTTGCTTAAGAGGGTCTGATTCAGTGGACACTTTCTTGACCTCTCCCTTCATTGAAGTCTCACTAGATGAGTACAGATGCTGATTGCTGGCAACTGTCTCAATGAGTTCTTGAGCTACCTCAATTGTCTTTCTCATGTGAATTAAACCACCAGCAGAATGATCCAAGGACATCTTAGCCATATCTGTGAGTCCGTAATAGAAGATGTCTTAGCCATATCTGTGACTTCGTAATAGAAGATGTCTAACTTTACCCATTCTAAAAATATTTCAGTAGGGCATTTTTGTAGCATCATCCTATATCTCCCCCAAGCATCGTAAAGAGACTCATTAACTTCTTGTTTGAATCCTTAAATGTCCAGTCTTAGCTGGGTTAGCTTCTTTGGTGGAAAGTATTGACTTAAGAACTTATCCACCAGCTGAATCCATGTTTTCAAGCTTGATTTGGGTTGATTATCCAACCACCTCTTTGCTTGGCCTTTCACAGCAAATGGAAAGAGCAACAACTTGTAGACATCCTGGTCTATTCCACTAGTTCTTACCGTGTCAGCTATCTGCAAGAATTCAGCAAGGAATTCTGGGGGCTCCTCTTGTAGAAGTCCCTGAAACTGGCAGTTTTGCTGCATTAGAAAGATCAACTCTGGGTTGAGCTCAAAATGAGCTACTCCAATAGGAGGTATACTAATACTCCTTCCATAGAAGTCAGGAGTGGGAGCTGTATAAGACTCCAAAGTTTTTTTGGGTTGTGCTTCTCCCTCTAGATCCATAGTGAATTCTTCCTGTTCCTGCATACACAGATAAGAGACAAAGAAAAGTGAGAGTCTCTATGTTAGAGTATAGAGAGCTTCCAATGAGATACCCAAAAAGAAACAAATTTTTTTTTAAATTCAAAATTAAATAAAATAAAAATAGACAACTAAAAATAAATTAAAAATTTCGAAAAAAAAATAATAAACGAAAAGATTAAGAAAAGATATGACAACCACTTAACTAACAAGATTAAAAATTAAAAAGGATATTTTGGAAAATTGGAGAGAAAAAGTCAAATAAAGATTTTAAAATTCAATTTTTTTTAAAAGAAAGTGAAGATTTAAAATTTAGAAGTTTAAAATTTAAAAAGAAGATAAGGATAAGGAAGTTTTAAAATTTTTAAATTTAAAAGAAAAATAAGGTAAAGATTTAAAAGTTTTGGAAAGAGAAGATTGAACTTTACTAACAAGAAAATACCAAACTTTTAAAATTTACAATAAAACAAACAATTAACTAATAAAGATTTGAAAATAAAGATAAAAGATTTGATTTGAAAATTTTTTGATTTAAAAAAAAAAAGAGTCAATCAAAGATTTGAAAAATTAACTTAGAAAAGAGAAAGTCAAACAAGATAAGATAAGATTTTAAAATTTAAGACAAAAGATTTGATTTTGAAAATTTGAAATTAAAAAGAGAAAGTCAAAGGAAGATCTTGAAATTTAAAATTTGAAAGAAAAAGTCAAACAAGGAAAGATAAGATTAGAAAGATTTTGAAAATATTTTGAATTTAAATTTTGAAATCTTGAAGTTTGAAAATTAAACTTGAATTAAGATAAGATAAGAATTTGAAATTTGAATTTTAAAATTTGAATTTAAAACAAGATAAGATAACAAAATTTGAATTTCAAAGAACGATAAAAAGATAAGATAAAGATCTAAAAAGATAACAAGATAAACACTAAAAGATAACTATCAAGACACCAAACTTAAATTTTGAAATTAAATCAAAATAAGATAATTAATTAAGACACCAAATTTAAAAATTTTAAATTCAAATAAAGGTAAATACCAAGAACAACTCAAACTCAATGAAGAAGACAAAGAACAATTTGTCAAAAATGTAAGAAGGGAAAAACACAAAGAGACACCAAAATTAAAAATTTTAAGATCAAAGACACTAGTTTTTCGAAAATTTTTAAAAGAGAAACACTAAAGGCTACCAAACTTGAAAATTTTGAAATCAAACAAGAAAAATTACCAAGAAGGTTTCGAACACCAAAAAAGAAAACAAGAAGAATTTCAAAAATTAAAGAAAATATGAAAACAAAGGGGACACCAAACTTAAAAACTGACACAAGACTCAAACAAAAGATAAAGATTACTAAAGAAAAGAAGAGGTTTTGAAAAGTTTTTGAGAAAGAAAACAAGAAAAACAATTAAAAGAGCAAATAAACCATAAAGACACACCTAATCTAAGCAACAAGATAGTCTGGTAGTTTGTCAATCTCGAACAATCCCTGGCAATGGCGCCAAAAACTTGGTGCACAATATTGAACTCCGCACAACTGAACCGGCAAGTGCACCGGGTCGTCCAAGTAATACCTCAGGTGAGTGAGGGTCAAATCCCACGGAGATTGTTGGATTGAGCAAGCAATGGCTATCTTGTAGATCCTAGTCAGGAGATTAAGAAAGGATAGTTGTTTGTTTGAAAGCATAAACAAAATAGTAAGGAATGAAGTACAAGATTAGTGTAAAAGCAATGATGGATAATTAGTTAAGGATTCGGAGATGCGTATTCTTTCCGGATTAACTTTTTTTACTGTGTACTTATATAACGAATGACTCATTCAATGGCAGCCGTAATTGACTAACTCATGTAGCATCCTCATCAAGTTAGTCTCTTCTAAGCCATAGCAGTCTACCATATCCGAGCAACTCATGGCTTCCCACCATAGCCGAAGGTGAAGACCTAAGTAATCTACTCCCCTTCGCGATCTTACTCAAAATGTCACAGACAAGGTCGGATCTTCCAAATCAGGGAATGCTGCTTCTCAGACTCTAGTCTTAACGCCACAGAAACCTCAGTAACCCACAGTCAACGGGATTATATGTCACGTATCCAAAGTCGCCCAGGCATGCTCTTGGAATCCGCAGTGCACTCTCTAGCTATGGTTCAATGCTATCCGGGTCAGGACTCACACGGAACCGATGTAGAACAAGGATGATTGTCACAGGTCATCCTCAATTCATGAGATGAAGAACGAAAATGCACAAGAGAATTGAATCAAACGTGTATTGAAATAGAAACAGTAATATTATTAATCCATGAGAATCAGCAGAGCTCCTAACCCTAACTTAGGAGGTTTAGTCACTGATAGCTTACAGAGATACAATATAATTCAAAAATAGTGTGTAGAGGAAGAAGAAGATCCTAAAAAAGGGTGATCTTCTTCTTTAAATACTAATATAATACTTAGGGATTATAGAATTAAGATAGACTGGTTTCTTAGTGCGAAAATCCTCTTCCTGGGCCCACCTGGTGAGTGTTTGGGCTGAGCTTGGGGTGAATCCATGAGTTGTGTGACACCCTAACTATCAAAATGTCACGCTTCCGGTTGCCCCAATCTGATAGCTCGAGTATTACGACGACTCTTGTAATATTTAATACTAAAATATGAGCTTGTCTAAAAAATTTAACCGAATCTTTCAAAAACATACATCCAGACTTACAATATAAATTACACTACTCACATGGATTTCATATATATATATATATATATATATATATATATATATATATATATATATATATATATATATACATACATATTAATTTACAAACATCTCATCACAATCCTATCCCTCTTACAAGACTTGCAAAATTAAAGGCGAGGGAATCATAAATACTAAAATAATACAAACATATCGTCTGACAGAAAATAAATAATATCTTCTGAACTTCGTCGTCTGTAACCTGAAAAGAGAAGATCTGTAGGGGAGTGAGAACATCATCCTCGAAAGGGTTCTCATTATAGGGTTACAGAATTACTATAATAGGATACGCGAGATAAAAATCGTTACAGTAATTAATAACCGCCTTATGCATATTTTCAAAAGAAAAGGTTTACTATAAAAGAAAGATCTGGAATCTTTTCTGAAAGAGGAACTGTTCATTTCTTAAAATTCAAAAGCCTTTCAAAAGGTTTATCTATGCTGAGCCAGATTAGTTTTTCATACTTTTCTAAACTAGAAATATAAACCAGACATGGCCTTTGGCCCACCTCATGATCAACCACGGCCCTAGGCCCAAACAACAAACAATCACCACATTCCAACCGAGTCTCAGTCGCAAACACAAATAAGAAGTTCAAGCACAAACAAATAGTTACTGCAAGTAGAACAATTAGCAGTTAATCACAAGTAATCATAAAGGCAAATCAAGTACAATATGCACACCCAAATAATGTCACATAGATGCATATGATGAATGCCTGTTGACGATTGAATTTCTGCCGGTAAAGAATTTCATAAAATAATCACGTTGTAGGTATAGTTTCTAAACCAACAGAGAATTTTTTTCGTACAAAGTTTGGTTGTCACAAGTAACAAAACCCAATAAAATTTATAACCGAAGTATTTGAACCTCGGGTCATCTCTCAAGGAATTACAGGGTAGTATGATTTATTATTGGTTATGGAAAAAGCTATATTTTTTGGTTTTTGAAATAAGGAACAAGGAAATAAATTGGCAAGAAAGTAAAGTAAATTAATTATCGTGAAAACCATTGCACAGTATAAGAACTGGAAATCCCATCCTAATTATCCTTATCAGGTGTGATGAGAATTGTTTATTGCTCCCACTTAGTTAACCCTTACTAAATAAAGGAAAGTCAAGTGGACTAATTAATTTGATTCTTCAAGTCCTAGTCAACTGATAAACCACTATTTTACGGTTTATCTTGTGCTCAATTGAGTGGATTTTATCAATCTTTCATACACTTATCCATACAAAATGCATGGTTTTACAATTTCCTTCTTGATTTTGTGCTATGATTGAAAACATGCTTCGTGCTCTTAAATTTTAATATGTTTAATCCTCTCTTATTACCATTCGATGCCTTGATATGTGTGTTAAGTGTTTTCAAAGATTATAGGGCAGGGATGGCTTAAAGGATGGAAAGGAAGCATGCAAAAGTAGAAGGAATACAAGAAGTTGAAGAAATTCCTAAGCTGTCCAGCCTGACCTCTTCGCACTCAAACGGTCATAACTTGAGCTACAGACGTCCAAATGAGGCGGTTCTAGTTGTGTTGGAAAGCTAACGTCTGGCGCTTCAAAATGATATATAATATTTCATAGTTGCCCTGAGGAAAAGTGACGCGCACGCGTAGTTTTACGCGCACGCGTGGATCTGCAGAAAATCAGCGACCTGCACATGGCAAAATTCGTCCCCAGCGATTTCTGGGCTATTTCTGGCCCAGTTCTCGGCCCAAAAAATACAGATTAGAGGCTATAAAGTGGGATAATCCATTCATTCAATCATAAGACATTAATTATTCATAATTTTAGGTTTTAGATGTAGTTTTAGAGAAAGAGAGAGAGAGAGGCTCTCTCCTCTCTCTTAGGTTTTAGAATTAGGATTCCTTTTAATTTTATGGTTATTTCTTCATTTTAGGTTCAATGTTTCTTTAATTTATGTTTCTCTTCTATTTTATTTATTCTAATGCTTTTATTTGTTAATTACTTATGTTGCCAAATTGGCATATGAACCTTCCCATGTTAGATTTGAATTTATGTTTAAATGCAGTTTGAGGTATTTCAGATTTAAGATTGTTTCCTTCTATTTATGATATAAATAATTTAGATTTTTCTCTTTTGGCTTTGGTTGAGTAATTGGTGACACTTGAGTTGTCAAACTCAGCAGTTGATTGAGAATTGGAAACTGTTGATTGATTTGGATCCCTCTAAAGCTAGTCTTTCCATAGGAGTTGACTAGGATTTGAGGAATCAAGTTGATTAGTCCACTTGACTTTCCTTTATTTAGTAAGGGTTAACTAAGTGGGAGCAATAACAATTCTCATCACACCTGATAAGGATAACTAGGATGGGATTTCCAGTTCTCATACCTTACCAAGAGTTTTTATAATTATAAATTTATTTTTCTTGCCAATAATAAATCATACTTCCCTGTAATTTCTTGAGATATGACCCGAGATTTAAATACTTCGGTTATAAATTTTATTGGGTTTTGTTAGTTGTGATAACCAAAGTTTTTGTACGAAAGGATTCTCTATTGGTTTAAAAACTATACTTTCAACGCGATTATAATTTTATAAAAATTTCTTTACCGACAGAAATCAGTTCGTCATCAACTTCTATGAAAAGACTAGCTTTAGAGGGATCCAAATCAATCAGCAATTTTCAATTTTCAATCAACCGCTGAGTTTGATAACTCAAGTGTCACCAATTACTCAACCCAAGCAAAGGGAGAGAAATCTAAATTAAATTAAAAGCATCAATAATATAAATTGAAGAAAGAAATCATAAATCTGAAATACCTCAAATTGTATTAAGTAGAAAATCAAATTAAACATAGGAATCCATAAACCAATTTGGCAACATAAGTAATTAACAAGAGAAATAGATAAACTAAAGTACTAGAATAAATAAAAGTATAAGAGAAACTAAATTAAAGGAACATTGAACCTAGAATGGCGAAAACGAAGAAATCCTAATCCTAAAACCTGAGAGAGAGGAGAGAGCCTCTCTCTCTCTATAAAACTACATCAAAAACCTAAAATTGTGTATATCAAAGTTGTGTTTTTGAATGAATGGATTCCCCCACTTTATAGCCTCTAATCTGTGTTTTCTGGGCCAAAAACTGGGTCAGAAAAAACCCAGAAATCGCCCCCAGCGATTTCTGATACGTCCAGCACGCGGCAAAGTCACACGTACGCGTCGTCCACGCGTACGCGTGGATTGACTTTTCTCTAAGTCACGCGTGCGCGTCGCCTATCTTCGTAGCAGCTATAGCAAATTATATATCATTGCGAAGCCCCGGATGTTATCTTTCCAACGCAATTAGAACTACCTCATTTGAACCTTTGTAGGTCAAGTTATGGTCGATTTAGTACAAAGAGGTCAGGCTGGACAGCTTTAGCAGTTCCTTCAGTTTCTTGTATTCCTTCCACTTTTGCATGTTTCTTTTCCATCCTCTAAGCCATTCCTGCTCTGTAAACTCTGAAATCACTTAACACACATATCAAGGCATCGAATGGTATTAGAAGAGGATTAAGATTAACAAATATAAGGCCAAAGAAACATGTTTTTAATCATAGCACAAGATTAAGAAGGAAAATGTGAAACCATGCAATTAGTATGAATAAGTGTGAGAATAATGGATAAAATCCTCTCAATTAAGTACTGAATGTACGACGAAATAGTGATGCATCAAATCTCCCCACACTTAAACACTAGCATGTTCTCATACTAAGCTCAAGAGAACTAAAATAGTGAAGAGGAATGGTAGAGAGTATGAAATGCAACCTATCTATGTGAATGCAACTACATGCAAAATACTTTTACCTACTTAGTAAAAAGTAAATACATCTTTCAAGAACAAATATGAACTGGATTTCACTAATTCAAATCATAAAAATGAAGTACAAATAGACTTGCAAGAAGAAGATAGCTCATGAAAGCCGGGAACAAGAAATCGAGCATCGAACCCTCACTGGAAGTGTATACACTCTAATTGCTCAAGTGTTTGAGGTTTGATTCTCTCAATTCTCTACTAATCTTGCTTTCTAAGGCTTGCACTTCTTCTATCAATCAACAAAGAATTTAATGCACAGATACACATATCAAGAGGTCTTTTAAGGGTTGTAATGGGGTTAGGGTCAAGGTAAGATTGTATTTGGTCAAGTGGACTAAAATCTAAATCCTTAATTAACCTAAACTTCCCACCTAACTTAAGACAATCCATGTAATTACAATGCAAAATCTAACTGCTCATTAACTATGTTTACCACATATTCATGCATCCCAACTTTAGTACAACTCATATGCATTGCTACCAACATTTACTTTAGGGCATTTTGTCCCCTTTTTGTTATTTGCTCTTTTTCTTTTCTTTTTCTCCTTTATTTATTTTTTTTCTCTTTTTCTTTTATATATATATATATATATATATATATATATATATATATATTTTTTTTTTTTTTCGTTTTCTTTTGTTTTTCTCAATGCATATGATTAAATTATTGGATGAATGAACATGTCCTAAACATTTCTTTCACATTTTCATAAAGATATATAACACCCAATTCTTAAACCAAATATTTCCAAACCCAATTTCTCCACACTTAAATCATAAGCACTCTCACTAGTCTAAGCTAACCAAGGATTCAAATTAAGGATATTATTATTTTCCGCTTAGATTTAATGATGTGCTAAACTAAAGAATAAAATGGGTAAAATAGGCTCAAATTGGTTTGCAAAGGATAATGAAAGGTTAAGGCCATATGGATATGTAAGCTCAATGAAACAAGGCCTCAATCATATAAGTGCATGCATCCATCAAATTCTGGAAATATAGAATTAAGCAAGACAAAGATCATAATTTTAGAGAGAAAAATACACACCAAAATAAAATATTGGTTGATAAAATGCAACCAATCAAATAGGCTCAAAATCTTACTAGGTTTTGTGTGTTCGAGCTCTAAACCATGTTCCAAATTAAAATTTCTTCAAACAAGTTTTTCAAAAAGTTTAATTCAAATTAGTGAAATTTTATAAAAAGTTTCTTGAAAAAGAAAATATTACTTCAACCAAGTGGTAAAATATGCACAAAATCAAACAAATATGCAACCAAACATGCAAATGCAACAATGAACTAACAAATAAAGTAAAATATTGATGTTGAGAAGAAAATAACTAACCCTTGGAGATCGGTATCGACCTCCCCACACTTAAAGATTGCACCGTCTTCGGTGCATGCTGAGATGTGCAAGTGGACGGGTGGTTATAACTAATGCTTTTCCTCCAAAGATTGTGTGGCAGACTTATTTATTGCTCTAGTTAGAAACTTTTTCTTTTCCCTCGCGGTGGCCAGCCTGAAAAGGGAGAAAAGAAAGGTAACATGCAATTCAAAGGGATAGAGTAAGGAAGAGGGCAGTACAAGTGATAATCATGCTAAGGTAAAGAAGAATGTCATTAACACATGGTCGCGACTTCATGTAATTAGGACATCAACGGAAATATAGCAAGAAATATGAAGGCAATTAGATGCAAGATGTTTATTAGCATGCTGGCAAAGGCATGCGTAGCATAGATCAAGCATTAATTGCTAAAATGTATTATCACTCGTAACAAACCAACAATCACATTTGTATTGACAATTATAATTAATTAATAAAATATAGGAAGGTTTTGTGAAAAGCAGGCATTAGAGTATAAGAGTAGAATAATTAAAAATGCACAATGCTATACAGGCTTATTCACAAATACTTGGTATGCATGTTTAATATGAAAGGGAAAGTATTAAATTTGAACATGCAAATAACCCAAAAATAATAATTAGTGATAATTGTCAAATAACTCCCTAATAATCCACAAGCAAATATGGAAGAAAACAATCACACAATTAGATTTCTAACACCAAGTAAAATAATGCAAAAATAGATAAATAATAAAAAGAAGAAGAAAAAGAAAATAGAAAGAAAGAACCTTGAGAAGAAGGTGATAAAGAGGGGTAATGAAGAACGTGATGTGAAGAAAATATGATGGAAGGGAAAAGAAGAAGAGAAGAGTAAAGAAAGAGAAAGAATGGAAAAAGATGGGAGAATAAAGAAGAAAGAAAAGAAAGAAGAAAGAAGAAGAAAGAAATTGGGATTTAGAAAGATAAGATATGAAAACCAGGGCTGCGCAGGGTTCAGGAGAGGATTCGCGAATGACGCGTACGCGTGGGTCGCGCACTGAGGGGGGTGACGCGTAGGCGTCGGTCACGCGTACGCGTGACTATGTTTGTGCTATTCGTGCGAGGGCATCGTGGTGCTCGCACAACCCTCTGTTTGTTTTGGGATATGTGCCAAAATGTCATATGACGTGTGCGCGTCAGGCACGCGCACGCGTGGAAGTGCAAAAGTGGAAAATGACGCGCACGCGTTAACGACGCGTACGCGTGGGTGGGTTTGTACCTCTAGCACAATTCCAGCACCAAGCCAGCATAACTTTCGGCCAATACATCTTTTACGTCGAATTCGCAAGGTCACGCGTGTGCGTCATTGACGCGTACGCATGAAGTGCCAAATTCTCAGATGACGCGTACGCGTGAGGGACGCGTACATGTGGTGATGCTTGTGCGATTGGCACACTTTTTGCACTATTCCCACGCAACTTTCTGTTAATTTTTTTATGCATATGAAAATGCAGACTATATGCAATACTAATGAGAAGAGTCACTAAAATAAAACTAAGGAGAGAAAAGAAAGAACGATCATACTATGGTGGGTTGTCTCCCACCTAGCACTTTTAGTTAATGTCCTTAAGTTGGACATTTGGTGAGCTCCTTGTCATGGTGGCTTGTGCTTGAACTCGTCTTGAAACTTCCACCAATGCTTGGACTTCCAATAAGCTCTATCAATACCAAGTAAATTTCTCAAGCTTTGATGGAGTTCTTCACAAGCTTTGAGCTCCCAAATTTGATTCTCATATATTCTCGGATCCCAAATCTTGTTTCTACACCCGTCTTCAAGTGGATCATGATGATTCCATCCGGGTGGTTCAGCCTTAGAATTCTCATTTAAGCACCCAAACATCCTCCTAGACCCAATTAATTGATAATTATGCCAACCCTTGCAATCAGGCCTTGAGCTTCCAACCATAACGAACCTAGGATGGTGTTGCCAACCACTACCCATCTCCCTTTTACTCTTAATGCCACAAAGAGCTCTAAGTTGACCATCTGTCTCAAGTAAACCATATTCAAGTGGAAAAGTAAAGGTCAAGGATAAGAATTTTACCCACTTGAATGTTGTATTGGATGGTAATGGCTTTGGAAGAGGTGTTTCTAATGATCTTGCAAGCTCCACTCCCTTGTGCTCTTCTTTGAATTCTTCCACCTCCTTGTAAGCTTCTTCAATTTCAACCTCTTCCTCTTGGAAGCTTTCTTCCAATTCAATCTCCTCTTTATTGCTTTCCAAGTGCATGGGAGGTTGTGCTTCTTCTTCTTTAATCTTCATGTCAAGTCCAATGGGAGAGGATTCAATTGTAGATAAGGATTCATCAATGATTGAGTCCATCTCTTGATCAACCTCTTCAAAGTCTTCAACCAGGCTATGTCTTGGAGGTTATACACCCTCCTCAACATCAACATCAAACACCTTGGAAGGAGGCTCTATGACTGGACTTTCCCATGGAGGTTCCGCATCTCCGAAGTCTGCAACCACTTCTTCCTCTTCAATAATTGCTGCTTTGTCCAGTTATTTTAGTATAAAATCGTACTCCTCCTTGATGATTTCCTTTCCATGACAACTCCCTTCAACTACTCCTTCATCTTCAAGGGTCTATCCTATCTCCACATTTTGGGCCTCCTCTTGCTCTAAGGCAAAATCAGACTCCTCCTTGATGTCTTCCTTCACTAATTCTTCAACCACTCCTTCGACTTCAAGGGTCTCTACTACCTCCACCTGTAGGGCCTCCTCTAGCTTCTTATGAAGTATGAATTCGCGAAGATGATCCATTCTCTCTTGTTCCTTGTCAATAGCATGACTGGGATCATCTTGCTCTTGGATTGATAGATGTGGGTGCTCTTCCATGGAGGGTGGTGATGGGATGGGAAGATCATTATGTGGTTGAGAAGGAAGCGCACTAGAGTTTGAGGGTTGAATATTGGAAGTAGAGGGTTGGTTCATGTGGGATATAAGATTTTGGAGTGTAGAGGTGAGACCAATGATGTTAGAGATGAGTGTGTTATTATCCAATGGAGGTTGGGGTGGATAGGAGGGTTCATTTGTTGGGAGAAAGGGCTCATAATACGGAGGCGGTTCTTCTTGATAAGAATATGGAGATGGTGAATATTGAGGTGGTGGTTCTGGGTGTGGTTCATATAGTGGTTGGTGTGGTGGATAAGGATTAGGGTCATATGGAGGTGAATGGTAGAAATGAGCTTGTGAGTATGGTGGTTCAGAGTTATGTTGAGGAGGGGATTCATAAGCATATGGTGGTGCTTGTTGGTAACTACAAGGGGGTCCACCATATTCATCATCTTGGTACGCTCCCTGGAATTTTGTGGAAGTGGTTTGTCACGAAAGGGTCCACCATAACTATTGTCTTGGTATGCATCACAGAATGGTTGTCGGTTATAGCGCATTGGAGGGGGTTATTGCCAAGAAGGTTGATCAAATCCTTGTGGCTCCTCCCATTTTTGATTCTTCCAACCTTGATGCCTGTTCTCGTTATAGCTTCCATTCCTTACAACAACATTGGAACCAAACTTGAAACCAAAGGGGTGAGAATTCATAGTAGCTAAAGAAAATAAAAATTAATAAAAATTAATGAAAATAAACTCCTAAAACTAGAAACACTAACAAATAAGCGAAAAAAAATAAATATTTACAATAACCAATAATAAGGCACACGTTTGCGATTCCCCAGCAACGGCGCCATTTTGACGATTGAATTTCTGCCGGTAAAAAATTTCATAAAAAAAATCACGTTGTAGGTATAGTTTCTAAACCAACAGAGAATCCTTTTGTACAAAAGTTTGGTTGTCACAAGTAACAAAACCCAATAAAATTTATAACCGAAGTATTTGAACCTCGGGTCATCTCTCAAGAAATTGCAGGATAGTATGATTTATTATTGGTTATGGAAAAAGGTATATTTTTTGGTTTTTAAAATAGGGAACAAGGAAATAAATTGGCAAGAAAGTAAAGTAAATTAATTATCATGAAAACCATTGCAAGGTATAAGAACTGGAAATCCCATCCTAGTTATCCTTATCAGGTGTGATGAGAATTGTTTATTGCTCCCACTTAGTTAACCCTTACTAAATAAAGAAAATTCAAGTGGACTAATTAATTTGATTCCTCAAGTCCTAGTCAACTCTTATGGAAAGACTAGCTTTAGAGGGATCCAAATCAATCAGCAATTTCTAATTTTCAATCAACCGCTGAGTTTGATAACTCAAGTGTCACCAATTACTCAACCCAAGCAAAGGGAGAGAAATCTAAATTACATTAAAAGCATCAATAATATGAATTGAAGAAAGCAATCATAAATCTGAAATACCTCGAATTGTATTAAGTAGAAAATCAAATTAAACATAGGAATCCATAAACTAATTTGGCAACATAAGTAATTAACAAGAGAAATAGATAAACCAGAGTACTAGAATAAATAAAAGTAGAAGAGAAACTAAATTAAAGGAACATTGAATCTGGAATGGAGAATGAATGGATTTCCCCACTACATCTAAAACCTAAAATTGTGTATATGAAAGTTATGTTTTTCAATGAATGGATTTCCCCACTTTATAGCCTCTAATCTGTGTTTTCTGGGCCAAAAAATGGGTCAAAAATAGCCCAAAAATCGTTCCTTAGCAATTTCTGATACGTCCAGCCCGCGGCAAAGTCACATGTACGCGTCGTCCACGCGTACGCGTGGATTGATTTTTCTCCAGGTCACGCGTGCGCGTGATCCACGCGTGCGCGTTGCCTATCTTCGGGGCAGCTATGGCAAATTATATATCGTTGTGAAGCCCCGGATGTTAGATTTCCAACGCAACTAGAACCACCTCATTTGGATCTCTGTAGCTCAAGTTATGGTCGATTTAGTACGAAGAGGTCAGGTTGGACAGCTTTAGCAGTTCCTTCAATTTCTTGTATTCCTTCCACTTTTGTATGCTTCTTTTCCATCCTCTAAGCCATTCCTGCTCTGTAAACTCTGAAATCACTTAACACACATATCAAGGAATCGAATGGTAATAGAAGAGGATTAAGATTAACAAATATAAGGCCAAAGAAACATGTTTTCAATCATAGCACAAGATTAGGAAGGAAAATTTAAAACCATGCAATTAGTATGAATAAGTGTGAGAATAATGGATAAAATCCACTCAATTAAGTACAGAATGTACCATGAAATAGTGGTGCATCACCTGTCCTACTGGCTAATGATATCATCTGTCGGTTATAAAGCCAACCCGACAAGTCCTGGTAGCTAACCATTGGACTGTCCCTCTGTCGTGCATCCCCAACTCGTGTTATTCACAATCAAAATCATAATTCACATCCAACACCCTCACTGGTGTATATTCACGGGGGCGAGCTCATCCAGAACTTTCACAGTGTCCAGCCATTGCTTTCACCTAGGGAAACTCGTATCTTAGATAATTGGAAGTGCAACAATCACTTTATCAGCTCAAAATCATTCATATTCATACTCAGCCATCCGGCTCATAACATATTCCACATTCAGCCATAATTCATTATCATATACAGCCATTCCGGCTTATAACATATTTCATAATAAGCCATAATTCATTATCATATACAGCCATTCCGGCTCATAACATAAAAGCACTTCCACCATCCAACATCATCAAACTCATAAAATCATCATTCAAGCCATAAATCACTTTTTCTCAATTCAATTTACTTTGAAATCGAAAATTAATTCTTTCTAGCCTTGGCTTTAAAATCCCCATTTCACAAATCTTTTCAGGCTCATAGCCACTTTTCCTCAAAGGTAACTTTCTCTTTTCTGAAACAAAGTCACCCTCAGCCTTATATTTCCAAAGTTCCAAAACCCAGGCTAAATTAAAATCTCCTTTGAAGAATTCAAAAATCCTTCATCCTAATATAGGATTCAATAATAAAATTTCTTAGCCGAGTCTCAAGACTTTAGGGAAGGACAACCTATCTCAATTTCTTTAAAATTTGTTGAAATTCTTAAAATCATATATCCTTGGTTTGAGCAAATAAAAATAGTGTTTATTATAAAATCGGATCATTGAAGTCACAAGTTCCAACCCGATCTAAAGTCAATTCACTTGAAACGGATCTGATTCATTTAAATTAAAAGCACTTTCAAGTTCCTCCTTAAAACAAATTCCTTGACTTCTTCCAAAATATCACAAACGCAATTATTTAGTCGAAGTCCAATTTCCTTTAAAATCACTAAAGGCTCCTCTGAACGAAATCTTTAAATCTAACCAGAAGCAAAAGTCCTTTTTATATTAAAATCAATATTATAACCTAATACTTTCCTTCAGTAAATCAAATGGTAAAATAATTCATTTCCAAATAAATCGAACTCAAGGCATATAGTTTACTTAAATAAATTAATCTCAAAAACATAAATATTTTCTTAATAAATCAAATAATACAATTTTTCAAATCCAAACCTTTTTAAATAACTTTTCAAACAAAGTCTAAGATTTTTACAGAAATTTTAGCAACACCTCCCCTAAAACTTGGACTTTGCCACCCGGTTCGGGTCCCAACTAAACCATTCCACAATCCTTTTCAACGGTCCAAAATCCAAAATCAGTTCAAAAGCAAGCTAAATCCAATAGTCATCTCGTTTTCATATCTCAAGGAAACCGTTTCAAAATCAAATCATTATCAACCGATTAACTCATTTCCAAAACTTTAAAGAAACAGTTTGGCGACAATTCATTTGTTCGGAAACAATTCATTTATCAAAACCAAACAATAATCTAATCAAAACATATAATCATATTCGTCCAAAGTAGCCAAACAATACATAAGACTGGTACAATCACTAAAAGTATATAATTCCCACACCATTATCCATTTATAGCAATTCCAGATATAAAATAGCTCTTTAGAAAAGCCCCTACCTCAATACACAAAACTATAACCCAAACGCGTCACAGGAACCTTCTCTCTCAACCCGAAATCACCGACAGCCCCAACCAACGCAGATAACTCTGACAACAACCATCGAGGCAAAAGTGGAGCCAGAACAGGCAGAGTCCATCGGAGGGACAGTGGCTCCCGCGACGGTGGTTCTCCGGTGACGACGCCAGCCGCAACAGGGATGGCGACGGTGAGACCCCAGCAGTACAGGCGTGGCTCCCTCATTTCTTCCCGTCGTGGTTCACCGCTCCTTCCATTCGGGCTTCTCCCTTCAGACTGACCATGGTTGACGAGGACTTAGATTCCATAGTGAGGATGACGACAGCGCGAGCACTACAGTGGCGGCGGCAAGCTAATCGGTGACGAGGAGGACAACGAAGGTCCCACGCTTGGCCTCTCTCTCTCTCTCTTCGGCGTTGCTCTCTCCCGGCTACCGTCCTGCGTTTGACGCGACGGCGATTAGGGATGGCTCGTGGCTCCATGGACGACGGGGAGGTGGAATGGCGACCCAGCAATGGTGGCTCCCTCTCGTGCACCCTGTCTCGCGCTCGCCTCTCTCTCTCTTCCCTCCATGGCCCGACGGCGGCGATGAGGCCCAGCACACCGGTGCGACCTTCTTCCTCTCTTCCTCCCTTCCTCCGCGGCCCCTTCCCCTGCTTCTCCCTTCTTTCTTTCTTTCATTCACTTTGCAGCTACTGCTGCTGTATTGTTAGGGTGTGTTTGTGTGTGTTGGGTTGTGGAGGAAACGGGTAACCGGGTTAGGGTTTCAGGTTTATGGTTTTTCCTAATTTGGGAATTAGAGTTTGGATAAAATTAAGTTTAACAATTGTTTTGTAATTTCAAATAAAATTAGGGATAATATAGTAATTAGAAATGAATTTTAATCCAACAATAATAATGTAAAAAAATACTATTTGTTCATCAATTTTATAATTATTTTCAATAAAATGTTCAAATCCAATAATTAGAAATAATATAATTAAATCCTTTATTTTCCCAAAACAGCAGTATTAATATTTTAAAATATTAGTTATTTAGTCCAAATCATATAAAATCCTTATTATTTCATAACTAACAACTTTATAATTTGAATATAGAAAGTAATTCAATAATTGTAAAATTGGATAATAATCTTAATTTATTTCAAATTCAATTAATCGAAACTTGTTTTAATATTCTTTAATAAAGAAATTTCTGAAATTAAAGTTACAAAAATACTGAATTTGAAATTAGCTCATGATAGCCCTTTTTCAACAGTTCTGGGTCTTACAAGTTGGTACTGCCTTTTGGGCGCTGGACACCAGCCTTGCTCCCTTTTGGGTGTCCAAACGCCAGCTGCTCCCTTTTGGGCGTTGAACGCCAAAAAGGGGGTAGTTGTGGGCGTTCAACGCCCATTTTGGGCCTTTATTTCCAAAAGGAAGTATAAACTATTATATATTGCTGGAAAGCTCTGGAAGTTAGCTTTCTAAAGCCATTGAGCGCGTGTCATTTGAACCTCTGTAACTCCAGAAATGCTTGTTTAAATGCATCGAGGTCAGAATCTGACAACATCTGCAGTCCTTTCTCAGCCTCTGAATCAGTCTTCTCCAAAACTTGCCAGAATTACCCAAAAATCATCTAAAAACATAGGTGTTCCGAGGGTTACCTGAAACTATAGGTCGATCTCGGTCGAGATCCGCGGTGGTGACCAGAGCTGTCGTGTCTGACCTGATGGCCTTGATAGTGCTACTGATCTGTAATCACCAGAGGGTGGTGGTACCTGCAAGGGACTCCGATGCCTAAGTTAGCATGGGCTTTAAGCAGGTATTTGGTAGAATCAGAGTATGAGTTATACCTGGGTGCTCCAGTGTATTTATAGTAGTATGGACTGACCTTCTAAGATAAGATAAGTTAGTTATCTTATCTTATCTTTGAGTGAAGTCATCTTATCTTTAAAAGGAACCGCCCTTATCTTTCTAAGCTTTAGGGCCTTTAGATTGGGCTATGTCCCTTTGTTTGGGCCATCTTGGGCTTCTTGTGACAATTTGGCCGACCTCTTTTAAAGAAGAGGTCGGGGACCTGAACTGAAGTGGTCGGTTGCTTTGTCTTCAATCAGCCCAGGTCAGATAACTCGACCCAGGGTATGAACAGTGCCCCTGCTTGAGCTCGGTTTTTTCTTTCTATGGTTATGTCTTCAGACCTCGACCCTTTGAGAAGTCGAGCTCGAGCATTTTGTCTTTAGGTTGATCTCTGGTTGAGGCTTCTTAGATGCGAAGCGTTTCCCTTCTTTTTAATTGTAGCTCGTGCTTGCGCTTTTCTTGGAAACGTGCGAGGGTTTTAAAAGCTCATAAATATCCCTTCGTCATTTCCTTTTTCCCTCTTTGGTGCTTTACCTTTGAAATTTTTACAAAGTGTCACATTCTCTAATTCATCTTCGTCCTCTTTTGCCCCTCGTTTGCAAGGCGTTTCTACACCCTCTGTTCTTACATTTCTGTGCTTCCCCTTTTCTCGTTTTGAAAAGCGGTTATTGGTGTGGGTTCATTGGCGTTGCTTCCTGATCCTCCCCTTGCGCTTGCTTCTTCTTCTTCAGGTTGGTGTTTTTCGTTCCTTTTTATGCTTTTGTCGCCTTTTGTATGTCTTTCATTGATTGCATGCGATTTTCACTGATTTTATCTCCGAGGATCTTGACTTCCTTCGAAAAAGATTGTGTCTTTCTGCGCAACTTTTTGCTTTTCTTGTTTTTCTGAAAAAAGCTTGCATCTTTGTGGTGATCTCTGCATTCCTTTGCTACGATGCGTGCTTCCTTAGGGTTTATTATTTTGAACTTGTTGGTAGAGAAATGATAGTGGCTTGCTGGTAGAGAAAGGTTCCTAGCTTTTGATGATTTTTGCGTGGTCTATTTGATGATGATGGCTTTCTTGCTTGTTCTGTGTGGAGTGTCATTGTTAGGAAAGGATTTTTGTTTTCTTGCTGAGGAGTGTTAAGGGATAGACTTGTCGATTTCTTTCTTTCTGGGATCTTGCCTTGTTACTGCCTCCAAAGGGTGCCCCTGGACTTTAAGTGTGAATCCTGGGGTTTCCCTTTTTATGCCGTGTCTGACTCTTGACATTCATATGTTATCGTCCGAATTGTTTCTATATTTGTCCGAGTTGTCTGGTAGTAACCCCTTTTCCTTTTTCTTACTGTAGGAATAGTTGGTCTATGTCTTCTCGCAAAAACATTGTTGCGATGTCTACTAAGGTCCCGGATGGCATGTCTGACTGGCTGGACTCCATTGTGTTGATGTGTGTTATAGTCCTTGACTCTGAGTATTGTGTGCGACTTAGGAGGCACCACAGGATTTGTAGTGATAGGGATCAAGAGAAGAATTATAAGTTAGTGTCACCTGACCCTGAGGAGAGGGTTAGCTTTCCCACTGTGACTCAAGGAGAACGTCCCTTTTTCTATGCTTACGACTATTTTTTTAGTCAATTGAATATTACCATTCCTTTTACCCCTTTTGAGACCGAGTTGATGTGGTCTTGCAACGTAGCTCCTTCTCAGCTCTATCCGAATTCATGGGGCTTCATAAAGATCTTCCAATTACTGTGCCAAGAACTGGATATCTGACCTACCCAAACTCTCTTCCTTTACTTTTTGTGTTGACGAATCCTGGGGTAGCGAAGAAGAAAGCCTCCTGGGTTTCTTTCCGAGCTACTCAAAGAAAGAAAGTTTCTTCTATGTATGACGAGTCCTTTAGGGACTTTAAAAACTACTATTTCAAGGTTCGGGCTGTTGAGGGAGCTCGGCCCTTATTTTTGGATGAAAATGATGAGCTTACCTTCCCTCTTTGCTGGAAGAAGAATGTAGTTGTAGCTAAATACTCCTGGAAAGTCTAGATGAGGTTGAGCAGGCCTTCGTGAATGTGTTGGAGGAAAATTGGGGAGAGCCTCCCCATCTTGATACGAAAAAGTTTCTAGGGGATCCTTCCCTTCTTAAGGCTGAATTGGGTAGTTGTTCTCATCCTTTTGGATTTTCTGTATTTGTTTTGCTGATCTATACTTTTCTTATTGGTGATTTAATTTTAGTGTTTCTCATTTTCAGAGATGGTGAAGCATGCAGATTCCATGAAGGCCTATCGTCGGGCAAAGAAGGCAACAGCTGCCTCCAACATCTCGGCCAAGACTGCGGAGGGAGAGTCTTTTCAGGTTCCACCACGGAAACCAACATTGAGTGCTTCTGGGACGAGGAACGTTATTCCTACCCCCCATGTCCAAATTATTCCTTCTGACCCAGTTCGACCATCCACTGGTGCTATCGCTTCTTCTACTGTTGGCCCACCTCCTAAAAAATAAAAAACTACTGAGCCTTATGACTTGGATGCCCCAGATTTTGATGCCGTGGGATTTGTTGATAATCAGATTGCCCCCTTTGGTCGACTTCCTATGGATGATGTGTCCATCCTTCACCATTTGGATTTTATCACCAGTAACGGTATTCGGATGGCCCATATGGGAACGACTCTGTTCTGTACTGTTCAGGGCTCCCCAATTCATGCTACAAAAGCTTTTCTTGAGGATGCCAAGTCAGAATTCAATAGAGTTAACGGGTTGAAGGATGAGCTTGACGCTAGGGTGGCCAAATTGGAGCTCGATTTGAAGAAGGAGAAGTCGCGAGCTATCGAGGCTGAGGCGACTGCAAAATTGGCGGAGGAGATGATGAAGAAACACAAGGAAAGTTATACCCGTACTTACGCCGAGGTGTTGGAGCTAAGGGAGAGGCTTGAATCTGCTCTTGTGAATTACGCCGATCTCCAAGGCCATCTGGTGGATTCTGTGACTGGTGCCTATGAGAATCTAAAGGCTCAAGTCCAAGTTCTTGCTCCTGAACTCGACCTGACGCTCTTTAGTCTGGACAATGTGGTAGAAGATGGTAGAATAGTGCCCGCCCCAGATGACGAGGATGATGAGCCTCTAGCTCCTGCACCACTAGCCAAAGTCTCCGCAGCTACGATTTCTTCAAATCCTTCTACTAAGGTCGACCATTCTCAACCTGATCCGGATTGTGAATTTCTTAATCGTGAGGATGGGACCGTGGATGCCATCCCTGTGAATATCATTCCACCTCCTTCGGCTACTGATGCTACTACTGAGGAAACTTTGGACCCCTTATGATATTTCTGTTTTATCTGTACTACCCGATTTGTGGGCATTCTGAACTCTGTTCTTTTGTAATTTGTTTATTGGTTCCTGTGACTTTTAGTTGCTTTTACGCAACTTTATTAGGTAGAAAAACAAAATACTTTGAACTTTTGAGGCCCTCTTTCCGGTCGCCTTCTGAGTCTTTTAATGATGATTGTGTTTTTTGATATATCAATTGTTCTTTTTTGCAACCTTAGCAAATTTTGTAGATTTTTATAGAGTGTGGACACTCTGCTGTCTGACCTCTTTTTAGATCTTGTTTTACTCGTCTTCTGATTTGGCGAAATGATCCTTGGGGCCGAACAACTTTGATAGTCTTGTCAAGAAGCTGTGGCTTTTTGGGTAAAGCTGTGTTCCCTTTAGCGCACGCTTTTCGTTGGTCTGACTTCTCTTGTTGGTCCTTTCCTAAGTTATTTTTAGTAATCCATTTTTAGTAAGACCTCGTCAGGTTACTTTTTATGAATTACTTTCTATAACTTTTTTGGTTGATTTGGTCCGACTTCTTCTTTGTCGGTCCTTCTTAAGTTATTTTTAGTATTCCATTTTTAGTAAGACCTCGTCAGGCCACTTTTTATGGATTACTTTCTATAACTTTTTTGGTTGATTTAGTCCGACTTCTTCTTTGTCGGTCCTTCTTAAGTTACTTTTAGTAATCTATTTTTAGTAAGACCTCGTCAGGCCACTTTTTATGGATTACTTTCTATAACTTCTTACATTAATCTGTTTTTGTTGCTTTGACCTTGCCGACTTCTTCGCAATTGGCTGATGAATTTGGTTTTTATTCTGCCGATTTTGTCGTGATCGGGTGATGAATTTAGTTTTCATCTTGCCGATCTTGTTGTAATCGGACGGTGAATTTTTGCACTCAGATTAATGCGTCTTGGTAGGTAACCTTTTATGAAATCTGAAAAACTTTATTCAAGTATAAAATAGACAAGAATATATACATATAAGAGCTTACCCTTCTAAGGCGGACAATTTCGTAGATCTTGGCTTGGCACCTCATTAAAAAATCTTTTCAGGAAAAAGAGTGCACCTTGGCCTAAGATCTTTATCACTTTCTAACTATAATACCTTCTTAGGTTGCAGGCATGCCATGACCTTGGTAGCTCTCGCCCTTCAAGATCGGACACCTTGTAGTAGCCTTTTCCCAGTACCTCTACAACTCGGTAAGGACCTTTCCAGTTTGCTGCTAGCTTTTCCTCTCCTGATCGACCTGCTCCGATGTCATTTTAGATTAGGATGAGATCGTTATTGAGCTCTTTCTCGGACCTCGGGTAGTAAGTCGAGCTCTTCCCTTTAGTTTTGGTAGTTGGCTTCCTCATTGTAGAGGATTGTTCTGGGGGATCCTTCCTCTATCTCCATTGGGATCATTGCCTCCATTCCATAAGTGAGTCGGAAAGGAGATTCTCCCGTGGTGGAGTGCGGAGTTGTCCGATATGCCCATAGGACTTGTGGAATCTCTTCTGCCCAAGCTCCCTTTACGTGTTGTAGTCTCCATTTTAACCCGACCAGTATGACTTTGTTGGCAGCTTTAAGCTTGTGGGTATTCTACGGATGTGAATTCGTGCTTTATTTCAAGTCGGCTACCAAGTTCCTGAAGCCCGTATCAGTAAATTAAGTGGCATTATCTGTGGTAATGGAGTAAGGGATGCCAAACCTTGTAATAATATTCCTGTATAGAAATTTTTGACTTCTTTGAGCAGTGGTATTGGCTAGGGGCTCTGCCTCGATCCATTTTGTGAAATAGTCCACCCTTACGATGAGGAATTTAACTTGTCCCGATCCTTGGGGAAAGGGTCCAAGAAGGTCTAGCCCCGTTTTTGTGAACGGCCATGGTGACGTGACACTGATGAGCTCTTCTGGTGGGACGACATGGAAGTTAGCATGCTTCTGACATGGTGGGCATGTTTTGACGAATTTTGTGGCTTCTTTTTGTAAGGTCGGCCAGAAAATCCAGCTCGTAGTACCTTTTTGGAAAGAGCTCGTGCCCCCAAGTGGTTGCCACACATGTCACTGTGTACTTCTTCCAGGGCTTCCCTGGTGTTGGAGGTCAGTATGCATTTTAGGAGGGGTGTTGCGATCCCTCTTCTATATAAGATGTTGCCTACTATGGTGTAGTGTTGTGCTTCTCATGTCAACCTCTTTGCCTCCTTCTTATTGTGGGGAGCGCCTCTATCTTGAGGTAGTTGATTATGGGGGTCATCCAACTCTGAACCTGACCTGCTATGGTTAGGACTTTTTCTTCCTCTAAGATTGATGGATTTTGCAATGTTTCCTGGATGAGGCTTCTATTATTGTCCCCGGGTTTGGTGCTGGCTAGTTTTGAGAGTGCATCAGCTCGAGCATTCTGTTTCTGAGGTATATGTTAGATCTTATATCCCCCGAGTTGTCCGAACTATTCTCTGGTCTTGTCCAGATATTTTTTCATGGTGGGATCCTTAACCTAGTAATTCCCTTCTATTTCGAGGTAACTATTTGTGAATCACTGAAGATGGTTAGCTTTTGGACCCCTATCTCCTTAGCCAGCCTCAAACCAGCCAGTAACGCTTCGTACTCGGGTTGATTATTTGAAGTAGGAAAGTCAAATTTTAATGAGAGTTCGACTTGGGTTCCCTGATCGCTTTCTAGTATCACGCCTGCACCACTCCCAGTTTTGTTCGAAGAGTCGTCCACGTAGAGTTTTCATTTTGTGGGATTTCCCGGGGTATCTGTGTATTCAGCAATGAAGTCGGCCAGAGACTGGGACTTGATGGCTGTCCGAGTTTCATATCGAAGATTGAATTCAGACAACTCGACTGCCCACTATAGGATTCTTTCCGCTAAGTCTGTTTTCTATAGAATGCTTTTTATGGGTTGGTTGGTCCGAACCTTGATGGTGTGCACTTGAAAGTACGGGCGGAGTTGGCGAGAGGTGCGTATGAGTGCGTAAGCGAACTTTTCTATCTTTTGATAGTTCAGTTCGGCCCCTTGTAAGGCTTTGCTGATGAAGTAGACGGGTTGTTGCCCACTTTTGTCTTCTCTGACTAGTGCAGAGGCTATTGCCCGACTTCCTACTGCGAGGTATAATATGAGTGCTTCTCCTTCCTGTGGTCAGGTAAGAACGGGTGGTTTCCCTAAGAACTTTTTGAAATCTTAGAAGGCTTGCTCACACTTTGTGGTCCATTCGAACATCTTTCCTTTCCTTAATATGGCATAAAAGGGGAGAGATCTGATGGCCGATCCAGCTAGAAATCTGGACAAGGCTACGAGTCTTACGTTGAGTTGTTGTACTTCCTTAACGCAGGTCAGACTTTTCATGTTGAGTATGGCCTGACACTTATCTGGGTTCGCCTCGATTCCTCTTTGTGTGAGCATGAAGCCCAATAATTTGCCAGCTTCTACCGCGAAAGTGCACTTTGCGGGGTTAAGTCGCATACCATGCTTTCTTATGGTGTCAAATACTTTAGTGAGGTCGGACAATAATAACTCCTCACTTTGTCTTTTCATTAGCATGTCATCTATATAAACCTCCATTAGCTTTCCAATATGGTCGGCGAAGACTTTATTCATTAGTCTTTGATAGGTAGCTCCTGCATTCTTGAGTCCGAATGGCATGACGATATAGCAGTAATTTGCTTTTAGAGTTAGGAACGAGGTCTTTTCTTAGTCGGGTGGATACATCGGGATTTGATTGTATTCTGAGTAAGCATCCATGAAGGAGAGGTACTTGTATCCAGAAGATGCATCCACTAGAGTGTCTATACTGGGAAGTGGGTAGGGATCTTTTGGACAGGCTTTATTAAGGTCGGTATAGTTAGTGAACATCCGTCATTTTCCATTTGACTTTTTTACCAATACGACGTTGGCTAGCCATAGCGGGTATGTTACTTCCCTTATAAATCCTACTTCTAATAATGCCTGTACCTGTTCTTCCACGGCTTGAGATTTTTTCGGTACGAGCTTCCTGCGCTTCTGCTATACTGGCCGTGATCCTGGATACACTGCCAATTTTTGGCACATTAGTTTGGGATCTATGCTTGGCATATCTGTTGCCTTCCATGCAAAGAGGTCAACGTTATCCTTGTGGAACTGTATCAGGGACTCCTTTAAATCTCCCTTTAAGGTTGCCCTGATATTTGTTGTCTTATCCCATGCGTCACCGATTTGGACCTCTTCGGTCTCACCTTCGGGCTACGGACGAAGTTCTTCGCGAGCTCAAATTCGTCCTAGTTCGATAGTGTTGACTTCTTTTCCTTTTGGGTTCCCTTTAAGGTTCAGACTTTCATTGTAACAGCATCACGCAATTCTTTGGTCTCCCTTTATGGTAGCGATCCCTTCCGGAGTTGGGAACTTCATGCATAGGTGTGGAGTTGAGACTACTGTAGCAATCTGGTTTAGTGTAGTCTGACCTATTAGGGCGTTGTAGGCTGAGCTTACGTCGACTACAATGTAGTCTATGTTAAGTGTCCTTAACCAAGTTCCCTTTCCAAAGGTTGTGTGTAGTGAAATATACCCTAGTGGTTGGATTAGAGTATCTCCTAGTCCGAACAGGCTATTCGGATATGCTTTGAGTTATTTTTCTTGCAGGCCGAGTTTGTTTAAGGCGGTTTTGAATAAGATGTCGGCGAAACTTCCCTAGTCAATTAATGTTCTGTGGAGGTTAGCGTTAGCTAGTATGATGGTGATGACCATGGGATCATCATGTCCCGGGATGACGCCTGTTGCATCTTCTTGGGTAAAAGTGATAGTGGGGAGGTCGGATGTCTTCTCCCCTTCCCCTACATGATATACTTCTTTAAGGTGTCTTTTGCGAGATGACTTAGAGATCCCTCCTCCTGCGAATCCTCCATTTATTACGTGAACATGTCTCTCTGGAGTGTGAGGTGATCGCTCAGCTCGTCCAACCTCTTCGTCCCTTCTTCTTTTCCTTGGTTCTTCCATTTTGTTGGCTAATTATCGATCTAATTGCCCTTCTCTTGCCAACTTCTCGATAACAGCTTTTAGGTCGAAGCATTCATTGGTGGGGTGTCCGTAAATTCGATGGTACTCACAGTACTCCGTCCGACTTCTCCCTCATTTTTTACTTTTGATTAGGCGAGGTGGTGGGATCTTCTCGGTGTTGCATATTTCTCGAAAAACATCTACAAGGGATACCCGAAGAGGAATGTAATTGTGGTATTTTCGGGGCTTCTCCTTGAGTTGATCTTCTTTTTTCCTGGATTCTTTATCCTTCTCCCGAGAGGGATAAGAGGGTCTAGGTCTTGATGTTTCCCCTAATCGCGAATTCTCTTCCATGTTGATATACTTCTCTGCCCATTCTTGTACCTCGTTCAGGGATGTTGGATACTTTTTTTATATGGAGTGGCTAAAAGGTCCTTCTCTTAGGCCATTGATGAGACCCATGATGGCTGCTTCTGTTTGCAGACTTTGTATGTCCAGACATGCTTTGTTGAATCTTTCTATGAAGCTACAAAGACTCTCTCGATCACCTTGTTTGATTCCTAGCTTTGTCCTTTTGGGTGGAAAATCTGGAAAGGAATTTTTTGGCTAGGTCGTCAAAACTTGTGATGGATCTGGGAGGCAAACTGTCGAACCACTTTATTGTTGTCTTTGTTAGGGTAGTTGGGAAGGCTTTGCATTGAACGGCGTCTGAGGCATCGGTGAGATACATTCTGCTTCTGAAATTGCTGAGATGATGGCTCGAATTCGAGGTGCCGTCATACGAAGTCATGTCGGAAGCTTTAAAATCTATTAGAACTTTAGCTTTCATGATCTCTTTGATGAAGGGATCTTGGTCCTTGAGGGAATTATCTTCCTGGTTGGAATGAGCAGATTTGTTTTTGAGATCTACTTTGAGCTTCAGGAGCTTGTCTTCTAGCTCTCGTCGTCGCTTAGTTTCCCTCCGGAGGCTTCTCTTGATGTTCAGCCTATTTTTCGAGTTGTTTGAGGTGTATCCTTCGGGGTAATGTCCGGGTTCTTGTTTGGCGTTCTATCCACCAAACCAGAGTTGTGATCGTTGTCATGGTCGTCCACCATGGTGATGGGATAACTTCTAGTTTCCCCGGCAACGGCGCCAATGTTCCAAGGATTACCTGAAACTGTAGGTCGATCTCGGTCGAGATCTGCGGTGGTGACCGAAGCTGTCATGTCCGACTTGATGGCCGTGATAATGCTGCTGATCCGTGATCACCGGAGGGTGGTGGTACCTGCAAGGGACTCCGATGCCTAAGTTAGCATGGGCTTTAAGCAGGTATTTGGTAGAATCAGAGTATGAGTTATACCTGGGTGCTCCAGTGTATTTATAGTAGTGTGGGCTGACCATCTTAGATAAGATAAGTTAGTTATCTTATCTTATCTTTGAGTGAAGTCATCTTATCTTTAAAGGGAATCGCCCTTATCTTTTTAGGCTTTAGCCGCCTTTAGATTGGGCTATGTCCCTTTGTTTGGGCCTTCTTGGGCTTCTTGTGGCGATTTAGCCGACCTCTTTTAAAGAAGAGGTCGAGGACCTGACCTGAAGTGGTCGGTTGCTCTGTCTTCAATCAGCCCAGGTCGGATAACTCGACCCAGGGTATGAACAATAGGAAAACTACAAAAACTCAAAGTAGCATCCAAAAAGTAATTTGTACACTAAAACCTACTAAAACTTGATAAAACTTAACAAAACATAACCAAAAATAATAATAAAATAGTGCTAAAAAGTGTATAAAATATCCGCTCATCAGGGGATCACCCTTTTCTTTGCCACCACATCATAGAAGTGGTCTTGATGAGCCTTGGTGAGGAATTGCTTCTTTTTCCAAGGTTTAGAAGAAGAAGCGGAAGCCTTTCCCTTTCTCTTCCTTGAGGCTTCACTGACCTTGGGTGCCATACTTGTGAGTGGTAGAAGTCAAAAAGCAAAGTTTCTGCAACACCAAACGTAAGAAGTTTTCTCATCCTCGAGCAAATGAGAATGAAAAGGAAAGAAAGGAGTAGAAGAATGAAGAATTATAGAGGGTGAAGGGAGAAGAGAAGCCTTCGGCCAAGTGGGGTTGAGAAAGGGGAGGAGTGCTTAGAGTGTATAAGGGAAGAGGAAAAGAGTGATTAGGTGTGAGGGTGATGAAAGGAATGAAGGGGGTATTTATAGGGGTGGGAGGGTTAGGGTTTCGATTATGAGGGAGGGAAGAATGGGTGGGAATGGTTTGAATTTGAAGTGGGTGGAGTTGGTGGAAATTGAATGATGGGAGTGAGGAAGGGTTTTAAGAAGAGAGAAAGGTGATGTGGATGTGATTGGTTGAAGGTGTATGGGAAAGAGTATGTGTGGAGAAGAGGGAAAGTAGGGGAGAGAAGAAGGAGGGGTAGGTGGAGATTCTGTGGGAGCCACTTAGCTGAGAAGGTTGCAGAACTCACGCTGCCTGCCCCCTACCTGGAGTTCAATGCCAGGAATGGGCATTGAACACCCATAGCGGGTGAATGGTTGGGGTTGGCTGCCCCCTGTAGGGTGTTGAACGACCAGTTCTGCCCTCTGGCTGGCGTTCAACACCAGAGCATGCTCCCTTTTGGGCGTTGAACGGATAGGATACTCCCTTCCTGGCGTTCAATGCCGGGTCCTTTCTCCTCTTAGGGCGTTGGATGCCCAGAAACGCCAGGCATTGCTCCCTGGCTGGCGTTCAACGCCAGCATTTGCTCCCTGTAGGGCGTTGAACACCCAGAGGAGACTCTCCCCAAGGTGATCTGTTTTCAGTTCTGAATATCGTTGTCACTGTTCTGTTTTCAGTTTTGAAGAATGAAAATGTTTGAAGTATGAAGGAGGGCTTCGTATTGAGATGATGCACTCATTAAAGCCTTTGGAGCTTCGGAATGTTTCAAAACTCGTCAACAAGAGCCAATATATGAGGATATGGAATTCCAAGTGTGTAAGGCTTCACTGTCTCCTTCTCCTTGGTAGAATAGATGTAAATGCTCCTCCTTCCTCTTGTTTGTTGGCTTTTTCAGTGACCTACACTTACTCTTCATTGCATGTATCCTCCTTTCCCGCTATCTTACCACCTCTCAGGGTAGCTTTGCATTCATCTCTGGAGTTGGGCATTGTATCACTGAGAAAGCCATTAGTGGGATTCACAGCAACTTGCTTTGCCAATTACTCCATTCAAATTTCTAAGTTTCTGAAGAAGGTTTTAGTTTCGTGTATGAAGGTTCGTAAGGCAAGTTCCATGGCAGGGTAAAGAGATGATGGTTCTTGATAAGAATAAAGAGAGGATGATTCTTGATATGAATAGAGAGATGATGGTGATGGAGGATAAATGTCAGTAAAGAATTTCACACAAATATCACGTTGCAAGTATAGTTCTAAACCAACAATCAATCCTTGGTCAACGTTTAATTAAGTTGTCATAAGTACAAACCCCAATAAAAGTAAACCAAAGTATTCAAACCTTGGATCGTCTCTCAAGGAATTACAGGGAAGTATGTTTATTATTGGTTACGATGTACCTCTTTTTGGGGTTTTGAAATAAGGAACAAGAAATGTAAATAGCAAGACGGTAAAGAAACCTCAAATGGTAAAAAGATCTTGGCAAGGGTTAATAGTTAAGGATCTCTATCCTTGTCACTAACCACAATATGATAGTTGTAGGGATTAATCTCATTTAGTCATCCTCTAACAATTGAAAGAAAGTCAAATGAGCTTCATCAATCCTAATCCATAAGTCCTAGCCACTCACTAATCGAATTAATGAAAGCTAGTGTCAATGGACATCAATCATCAATCACTTGGACATTAGCAACTCAAGATCACCCAAGTTACCAACCCAAGCCAAGAACAGAAAAATCTACTCTATAGCTAAAAGAAATATTTCATTAAACACATAGCATATAATAAAAGTAAACATCACAAAATGCAAGAAGTAATAAAGGTTATGACTAACATAAACAAGAAATATCAATAACAGTAACTAAGGCAATTATCAAGAGACATGAAAACATAAAATTACAATGAAAGGAAATTGAGAGTAACAAAAGGACTCATAAACTAAAATTGCAAAATAAATAAATTAACAAGAGGAGTTGGTGAACTAAAGTGCTAGAACAAATAAAAGTAAGAGAAAACTAAATTAAAATAAGACTGAAACCTAAACCTAAATGTAAGAAGAAATTGAAAGAAGAAACCTTAAAACCTAGAGAGAAGAGAGAGCTTCAATCTCTCTAGAATCCTACATCTCAAACTAAAATGTGTGAATGAATGATGAATCCTGGTGCGTGGCAGAAGTTAGGCCAATTAAGAGATTTTAAATAAGAGAGTAGCGTTGCAAGTATAGCCCTTAACCAGCTAAAATCCGTCTCACCAATTTAGAAAGGTGTCACAAAAATTTAGAATAAAAATACTGGGAGTATGAATCCCAGGTCGTCTCCCAACGAGTTGCGAGAAAGTATGCTGTTTTATTAATTAGGAATTTCCACGAGAGATTGAGAGTTGAATAATGAGCAATTAAATAATTGTAAATTAAAGTAACAAAAACTAAGAATGATTATTAATATTCTAAATAAAAAGCCTTGACTGGGGGAATGATTAATTGGAAGTTCTATCCTTGTTGGGATCTCTTAAGTGTAGTATTAAAAAGGTTGTTGTTTTCACTTAGTTAACCCTTACTAAATAAAGGAAAGTCAAGTGATTGAGCTAACTCTTATTCGCAAATCCTATTCCTCTCCCTTGGGAAGGTCTAGCGTTAGTAAATACAGAACTAGCCAACAATTTCCAGTTTAAATAGCACTTAAGCCTTCCAACTCAAGTGTCTCTTTTTAATCAATCCCCATGTCAAGTATGGAGTCTACTCCATTGACATGAATATAATGCTCATAAAAATAATAGAAGAAGACATGATGAATTAAATAAAAATAAGAATTCAAAATTAATTAAAAATAAAAGTAATTCTTTGCATTAACAATCCATGAAAATAATCCAATTACTACTCTAAGCAAGAATTAAAAATATGTTATAAATAAATAAAAGAGTATGTAAAGAAACAAACTAGAATAATGTCTTTAACAGAGGTAATGACTTCTTCAATATCCAAAAGCAAAAGTAATGAATGAAAAGTGACCCTAGAGGGAAAGTAATCCTCTCTAAATTCAGATCTAAAACTAAAACTATCCTAATGTGTGAATGTATCTAAAATTGTGTTGTGTATCTAATCTCTGTCAAGTCTCTACATGTTCCCTGGCTTTATTCTGTGTTTCTGGGCCAAAAACTGGGTCAAAACGCGGCCCGAAATCGCCCCCAGCGTTTTCTGTTAATTATGCAGATCGCGCAGGTCACGCGTACGCGTCGTCCATGCATTCGCGTCATTCAGCGATTTTTCTTGTCACGCAAGCGCGTCGTCCACGCATTCGCATAATTCGTGCAGACTCCAATCCCCGCGTACGCGTCAGGCACGCGCACGCGTCGCTTCAATTTCTCCATTCCGCGCGCTCGTGTGAGCCATGCACGCGCGTCACTATTCGCTGGTCATCTCCTTAGTTTCTTGTGTTCCTTCTATTTTTGCGAGCTTCCTCTCCATTTCCTAAGTTATTCCTGCCCTATAAAGCCTAAAACACTTAACACACGGATCACGGTATCGAATGGTATAAAGGAGAATTAAAGTACATAAATTAAAGATTTCTAGGAAGCACGTTTTCAATCATAAAATAATACTAGGAAGGAAAATGTAAAGTCATGCAATTAGTATGAATAAGTGGGTGAAGACTTTATGAAACCACTCAATTAAACACAAGATAAACCATGAAATAGTGGTTTATCAACCTCCCCACACTTAAACATTAGCATGTCCTCATGCTTAGCTTAAGCAGATAAAACAAATGAGTAGGGAAAAGTAAGACTCATGCAATGCAATACAACCTATGTATATGAATGCAACTATATGATTTTGTCTACTTGGTTAAAAGTAAATAAGTTCTTCAAGACAAAAATAAATCAAATTCCACTAATTCAAATTATATAGTAAAAGCAATTAAACTTGTAAGAAGACAGCTCATGAAAGCAGGAAACATAGAATTAAGCATTGAACCATCACTGATGGTGTATATGCACTCCAGTCACTCTAGTGTATAGGGTAATCAGTCTATTCTTCTCTAATCATGCTTTCTAAACCTTGTTCTTCACCTAACCAATCAACAAATATTTAATGTACCAATGCAAACATCATGAGGTCTTTTTAAGATTGTAATAGGGCCAAGGTAAAGGTGATGGTATATATATGGCTGAGTGAGCTATAAATTGAATCCTTGATTAACCTAAGCTCTTACCTATACATACATTCTATACTTTTAAATTCATGCTTAGTTACCCAAAGTTTTCCCACTTTTATATACTCATGCATCAACACTTCTTTTAACTTGTATCACATGTGCATTGATTTTTCATTAGGCTTAACATTGGGGTAATTTTGTCCCCTTATTCATTTATCTAATTACTTAATTATTTGAATATTTTTTGATTTTTTTTTTTGCAGCATAAAAATAACATTGCCAATGCACATGGATTTATAATTATTTTTAGTTTCACATGAGTATGTACGCAAATTCCCAATATTTTATCATGACACATTTCCTTATTAACCCATATTTCCACAATTTCTCCATACTTAATTGACACACACTTTCTATCTTAAGCTAACCAAAGATTCAATTTGGGGTATTACTTGTTTTTCTGCTTAAGGCTAGTAATGTGGTAAAATATAGAACAAATGGGATTAAAAGGTTCAAATTGGCTAACAAAGGTAAATGGAAGGGTAGGCTATTTGGGGTAAGTGAGTTAAATAAAATAATGGCCTCAATCATATGCATGCATATAACACATTAAATATTGGACATATAGGATGGAACAAAATATATATCACAATCATAGAGAAGCAAACACACAAGAATAGAATTTTATGGTTAAATATTGTAACCATGTCATTAGGCTCAAGTCTCACAGGTTGTGTGTTCTAGCTTTTAACTCTGTTCCAAATACAATTTCCAAACAAGTTTAACACAAAAGTTTTGATTTAAATTAGTGAAATTTTTCAAAAATAGCGTCTTAAAAAGAAACTTATTATTTTCAACTAATTAGAACATGCATGCACAAATTCTTATTACTATGCTATTTATCCTATCCTAATAAAAGAAAAATAATTAAATATCCTATTTATTGGTGTTTAAGGAAAAGAAATTACCTCTGGAAGTCAGGTACTGACCGACCTCCCCACACTTAAAGCTTGGCACTGTCCTCAGTACCATTAGTCAGGAACAAAGGGGGGCTGGTAGCAGTATCTCCACAACCGGGACCATCATGGCTCCCTGTGCTGGTAAATAAAGTGGAGTCCGGGGTGTCTGGGTCTTCTTTAGGTGGGTGGTTACCAACAATCAGCTCCTTGAGGTTTGTAAATCGGCGCTTGTTACGGCGCTCCCTTTGCTTTCCTTTCCATTCAATTCGGTCTAGCCTCTCAAGTATTTGATGGAGCAGTTGGTTTGTTGAAGGTGCTTGTGATGTGGAAGGAGAAGGAATGTCCTCGGCCTGGTCTGTAGGCCGAATAGTAGTGGCTGCTGGAGGTCTGATATACTTTCCGTTAGGGACGTACTGATCATCTCGTGGAATCATGGCCTTGGTGTCCCCAGCGCTATAGGAGACTCCGGCTGCTGAGACTAGATCTGAAACTAAAGCGGAAAAAGGTAGGTTACCCGCAATCTGTATGTGTCTCATAGCATGCCGAATGTGTCTTGGTAAATTGAGGTGCTGATCTGTAAGGATACACCAGAGTAGAACAGCCATGTCTGCAGTGAAGGAGGACTCGTGAGTGCTCAAAAAAATGTAATGGGACATAATCTGTGCCCATACTCGAGCCTCCACGGTGAGTGCTGAAGCCAATATGCTCTTAGGTCGAGATCGATGGTATCCATAGGTCCATCTGCTGCCAGGTTGTGCTATAACTCTGAGAACGGCGTTCCAGTCAAATTGGTATGTCTGGAGTTTGAATGAGGCTTCTTGGAATGCGTCCAATCCTTCTGGTGCAGGGGGAAGATCTAAAGCTCGTTGAATGGCCTCTTCTGTTATGGGGACTTGCTTCTGATGGACATAGACAGACTGCATGGTTGGCATGTGAAAATTGGAGTAGAATTCAACTACCCATGAAAGATTAACCTGTCGTGACTATCTCCGTAGGAATCCCCATTGTCTTCGTTCAATTCGCGGCTCAACAAATTCAACAATGTTGGTCGGGAGGATGAGAAGGTATTCGTTATTATAATTTCTCTCAGCCAGGATGGGGAATATTTGCTCACAGTAACGGTTAGTGAACTGCGCAGTATCCTTTGATGGAAAAGCTTTCTCTTTTTCATCGACCTTGATGATCCTCTTGATTCGTTTTGTTGAGGGCTTTACTGCTGTTGAAGATGGCTCTGCCACTAGTGCTCTTTTGGTTCCTTTCCTTGCTGGTGATTTGGGAGTAGCTTTCTCTTTTCCTTTCTTGGTGGCCATCCTGAAAATGAAAAAAGAGAGTAATATGTAAAGCTAAGGGTTCGAGCAAGGGAGAGGATAGTATAGGTGATAATCAATGCACGGTAAAGAAGGATGTCGTTAACACATGGTCATGACTACATGTGAAAAGTTCATCAATGGAAATATAGCAAGTGCATTTGATGGCAATTAAATGCAAGATGTTTATTGGCATGCCGGCAATGGCATGAGTAGCATAGATCAAGTATTAAATGTCCAAGTTAGATTATCAACCCTTTCAAACTAATAACCTGTTTGTATTGACAATTATATTTAATTAATAAAATATAAAAGGGATTATGTGAAAAAAATAGGCATTAGAGTAGTAGAATAGAATAATATAAAATAATGTAGAATCTCATACGGGCTTTTTCACAAACACATAGCATGCATGGTGAATATGTTATTGAAAGTATTAAATTGAACATGCAAGCAACCCTTTAGGAAGTAATATTAATTGTCAAACAATTCCACAACAATTAATAAGCAAAATATAGAAGAAAATAATCACCCAATTAAATTTCTAACACCAATTAAAGGAATAAAAAGAAAAGAAAAAGAAAAAAAAAGAAAATATAGATAATGAAAGTAAAAAAAAGAAAAAGAAAACATAAATAAAAATAATAAAGGAAAAGTAAAAAGTAAGGAAAGAAAGAAAAGAACCTTGATAATGAATGTGAAAAATAAGGGAGGAGGAAGTAAAAAGTGAGAAAGAATAAAGAAGGAAGAAGAGAGAAGAAAAAAATAAGAAAGAAAAGAAAAGATTTAGATTTAGATTTGGAAAAGAAAAGATATGATATTTGGCACTGATTTGGATAAGCCGTGCACCGCATGTGACGTGGACGCGTGGGTCACGCGATCGCGTGGTGGGTGATAAGTTCAGGTGATGTGGACGCGTGGGTCACGTGATCGCGTGGCCTGATTTGTGCTATTGGCACGAGTGTAGCCTCGCGTACGCACGACTTTCTATTTTAAATGCATTTTGCCAAAAATCTGGGTGACGCGTTTGCGTGGTTGACGCGATCGCGTAAATGGCCATATTTTGAAAACGACGCGGACGCGTGGGGCACGCGTTCGCGTGATAGGGCTTGTGCTTCCAGCACCATTCCAGCCCAGCTCCATCATAACTTGCTGCCATATACCTCTTTACATTGATTTTGCAAGGCCACACGGTCGCGTGGGTGACGCACACGCGTGGGAGGCTATTTTTCAAAATGACGCGATCGCATAGGGCACGCGTTCACATGGGCATGCTTGTTCCTAAGGCAAACCTCCAGCCACGCTTTCGCGTGACTCTCTGCTTCTTTTCTTCCATGTTTTGAATGCACATATGACGCGGACGCGTCGCGTGCTTTTTTTATATGCAGAATGCAAATGCAAATGCAGGCTATATGCAGAGATTATAAGAAGAGTCATTAACAAAAACAAAAATAAAACTAAGACTAAAACTGAACGATGATACCATGGTGGGTTGTCTCCCACCTAGCACTTTGCTTTTATGTCCTTAAGTTGGATGTTTTTCAGGCTCATTCTGCTTCAGTTGGTGGGTCTTCCAAGAGGAAGACCTCTAGTTCTTTGTGATCCTTTATCTTTTCACCATGATAAAGCTTCAGGCGATGTCCATTAACTTTTAGGAATTTGGAGCTAGAAGGATGACGCAGGTGAAAAACTCTGTATGGCTCTGCCTTCTCTACTTTATAGGGACCTTCCCATCTTGATCTTAGTTTGCCTGGCATAAGCCTCAGTCTGGAGTTATAAAGAAGAACTAACTCCCCTGGTCTGAATTATCTCCTTTTTATGTGCTTGTCATGGACAGCCTTCATCTTTTCCTTGTATCACCTGGAATTGTCATATGCTTCTAGGCGAAGATTCTCAAATTCTGCTAGTTGCAGTTTTCTTTCAGCACCAGATTCTTCAAAATTCATATTGCATTCCCTTACAGCCCAGAAGGCCTTGTGTTCCACCTCTACTGGAAGGTGGCAAGCCTTTCCATATACCAAGCGGAAAGGGCTCATTCTAATGGGTGTCTTGTACGCTGTTCTATATGCCCAGAGTGCATCTTGTAGCCTGGCACTCCAGTCTTTCCTATGAGGTTTTACTATTTTCTCCAGAATGCGTTTAATTTCTCTGTTAGACACTTATGCTTGTCCATTGGTCTGGGGATGATAAGCTGTTGCTACTTTGTGAACAATTCCATGCTTCTTCAGTAATCCTATTAGTCTCCTGTTACAAAAGTGAGTGCCTTGATCGCTCACGATTGCTCGTGGTGATCCAAAGCGGCAAATAATATGGTTTCTAACAAAGGAAACAACAGTGTTAGCATCATCAGTACGGGTAGGAATTACTTCCACCCATTTAGAAACATAATCTACAGCTAACAGTATATAAAGGTAACCATTAGAGTTTGGAAATGGACCCATGAAGTCAATGCCCCAAACATCAAAAATTTCGCAGAAAACCATAATCTATTGAGGCATCTCATCCCTCTTGGATATATTACCAAACCTTTGGCATGGGGAACAAGATTTACAAAATTCAGCAACATCTTTAAAAAGAGTAGGCCACCAGAATCCACAGTCTAAGATTTTTCTAGCTGTTCTTTGAGGGCCAAAATGTCCTCCACTCTCAGAAGAGTGGCAGGCCTCTAAAATTGACTGGAATTCTGATTGGGGCACACATCTTCTAATTACCTGGTCAACACCATACCTCCATAAATATGGGTCATCCCATATATAATATTTAGATTTGCTTTTCAGCTTGTCCCTTTGATGCTTAGTAAAATTGGGAGGAAAAGTATGGCTAACTAGATAATTAGCTACAGGTGCATACCAAGGAACTACTTCAGATACTTCTTACAAACTATCAAATGGGAAAGTATCATTGATAGGGGTGGAGTCATGCTTAATGTGCTCAAGGCGACTCAAGTGGTCTGCTACTAAATTCTGGTTACCACTCCTATCCTTAATTTCTAAATCAAATTCTTGTAGCAGCAGTATCCAACGTATTAGCCTTGGTTTGGACTCTTTTTTAGCTAATAAATATTTTAAAGCTGCATGGTCTGAGTATACTACTACCTTAGTACCAAGTAAATAGGCTCAGAATTTATCCAGAGCAAAAACAATAGCAAGAAGCTCTTTTTCAGTAGTAGTGTAATTAGACTGAGCAGCATCTAAAGTCTTAGACGCATAAGCAATTACAAAAGGGTCTTTACCTTCGCGCTGGGCCAGCGCTGCTCCTACTGCATGGTTGGAGGCATCACACATAATTTCAAATGGCTGGCTCCAGTCTGGTCCTCTTACAATCGGAGCTTGAGTCAGGGCGATCTTCAGCTTGTCAAATGCTTGCATGCAATCCTCACTGAACTCGAACTCAATATCTTTCTGCAGCAATCTGGATAAAGGCAATGCTACCTTACTGAAGTCCTTAATGAATCTCCTGTAAAAACCTGCATGGCCAAGGAACGAACGGACTTCCCTCACGGAGGAGGGGTAAGGTAAACTAGAAATGACATCCACCTTTGCTGGATCTACTGAAATACCAGTTTTAAAGACAACATGTCCTAGAATTATCCCTTGTTTTACCATAAAGTGACATTTTTCAAAATTCAATACAAGGTTTGTACTAACACATCTGTCTAATACTCTAGCTAGACTATCCAAGCAAAGGTCAAATAAATCACCATATACGCTAAAATCATCCATAAATACTTCCATACAGTTCTCAATAAGATCTGAAAAGATACTCATCATGCATTTTTGGAAAGTAGCAGGTGCATTACATAAGCCAAAAGGCATTCTTTTGTAAGCATACGTTCCAAAGGGACATGTAAAAGTGGTCTTTTCTTGATCTTCAGGAGCTATATGAATTCGAAAGTAGCCTGTATAACCATCTAAAAAGCAATAATGGGATTTACCTGACAGGCGATCGAGCATCTGATCAATAAATGGCAAGGGGTAATGATCCTTGCGAGTAGCTTGGTTGAGACGCCTATAGTCAATGCAAACTCTCCATGAATTCTGCACTCTGGTTGTCAGGAGTTCTCCATGCTCATTCTTTATTGTTGTGACTCCAGACTTTTTGGGCACCACTTGTACTGGACTGATCCATTCACTGTCTGAGATGGGGTAAATAATATCTGCTTCAAGTAACCTGGTCACTTCTTTCTTGACAATTTCTAAGAAGGTAGGATTCAATCTTCTTTGGGGTTGACGGACAGATTTCGAGTCCTCTTCTAAATATATCCTGTGCTCACAAACATGAGGGCTGATGCCTACTATATCCGCCAAGCTCCATCCAATTGCTTTCTTGTGCTTTCTTAGTACACTAAGCAGTTGTTTCTCTTGTTGAGAAGTGAGTTCCCTTGCAATAATAACTGGGAACTTCTGATTATCCTCAAGGTAAACATACTTGAAGTGTGGAGGAAGGGGCTTCAATTCTGATTTAGGCTCTTGGCTAGGCTCTGGATCATTCGGGGCTAATGGTAATGTTAAGTTGTCTTCATTATGTTCAGAGGGTGTCCCCACACTTGGACCTTGCTCTATGTGCTTCTCTTCTAATTCTATTCGGTGAACTTCAGCTATAGTTTCATCAATGATATCGCATTGGAAGATAGAATGATCTTCCGGTGGGTGCTTCATAGCTTCATTTAAACTAAAACTTACTGTTCTGTCATCTATCTCAAAGGAGTAAGTTCCTGAGAATGCATCCAGCTTGAACTTTGAAGTTTTCAGGAATGGTCTTCCAAGAAGAATTGATGATGGTTTTCCTGAGTCATTAGGGGGCATTTCCAGGATATAGAAGTCAATGAAAAATATGAGCCCCTTAATGCTTACTAATACATCTTCAGCAATTCTAACTACTGTAATAATGCTTTTATCTGCTAACACAAAACGAGCTGCCAACCTTTTTAAGGGAGGGAGCCTTAAGGTATCATATATAGACAATGGCATTATACTAACACATGCTCCTAAGTCACACATGCAATCAGAAAATATTACACCTCCAATGGTACAGTTAACCATGCATGGACCTGGATCACTACATTTTTTAGGTATACTTCCCATTAAAGCAGATATAGAACTACCTAAAAGAATAGTTTCTAAGTCATTAATTTTATCCTTATGAATGCATAAATCTTTCAGAAACTTTGCATCTTTAGGTACTTGCTGAATAACATCAAAAAAGGGAACAGTTACCTCAACCTTTTTGAAAATTTCTACCATTTTGGGATCAAGTTCCGTCTGCTTTCTGGGATTTCTTGCAAGGTGTGGGAATGGTATAGGGATGGCGCTACTTGCAGCTTATGTATCCTTTGGTGCTCCATTCCTTGGCTGAGCTAATTCTTCTTCATCCTTGTCTTGTACTTTATCTTCCTCTTCAGCATCTTCCATTTCAGCATCTTCCATTTCAGCATCTTCTGCTTCTATCACATCCTCAGCTGGGGCATGTACTATTGGGTTTGGCTCCTCCTGATTCCTCTTTGGCAGTGTGGTTCCGGACCTCAAAGTGATGGCATTGATGCCACCCTTGAGGTTAGGTAAGGGTTGAGAAGGAATTCCACTGGAGCTTGAAGGTTAGTTGGTGGAAGCAGATAGTGACTCTATCCGGGCGGCGAGAGCTTGTAAAGTGGCATTCAGACCATTTAAAGTAGAGTTCAATGTAGTCTACATGTCTTGTTGTCCTTGTGCAAGAGAATGAAGCATCTCGTCATTTGATGAGGAAGTGGGATAAGTGATCTGTGGGACTTGTTGTTGGTTGTGCTGGAGTCCTTGTGACTATCTTGGTTCTGATTCTGCTGTCTGTTGTTGTTATTCCACCTCTAGTTTCCATTATTATCTCTACTTCCTCTGTTATAGTTGTCCCTCCAGCCATGGTTAGAATTATCTCTCCAACTTTGGTTGGAGTTGTCCTGCCATCTTTGGTTATAGTTTCCTCCTTGGTTACAGTTGCCGCCTTGTTGATTGTATCCTTGATTTGGGCGGTCATAAAAGTTATGAGTAGCTGCCACAGTGTTATCTTCTTGTTGGAGCTGCGGGCATTCATCAGTATAATGATTATAGTCAGCACAGATTCTGCATACTCTTTGTGGGACTAGCTGTTGGCTTTGTTGTGGTGTGGCAAGCTGAGCTTGTTGTTGTTGGTTCAACTGTATTTGCTTTAGTAGGTTGGTCATTTCACATATACTCTGTGTAAGAGCAGAAGTTTCAGTGCTGGAGAAAACTTCTGCAACGGCTTTTGAGTGGGTGCTCCTGTGCCTGTGATTCCTAGTAGACTCAGCTAAGTCGCTGATCAGTTGCCATGCTTCATCTGCGGTTTTGTACTTTTTCAGAGAACCATTACTAGCACCATCTAATGTAGTTTTATCCCGAGGCTTCATTCCTTGAGTGAAGTAGCTGATCAACATTAGTCTGTCAATCATGTGATGGGGACATATGTCCAGAAGGTTCTTAAAATGCTCCCAGTACTCATAGAGAGTCTCTAATTCACCTTGAACAATGCATGAGATCTCTTTCCTTAGTCTGTCTATAACTTCAGCTGGAAATTATTTTTCCAAAAATTTTCTCCTGAGCGTATCCCAGTTAGTAACAGTCGCTTCAGGTTGGGAGTAGTACCACTCCCTTGCCTTTCCCTCAAGAGAAAATGGGAAGGCAGTCGAAAGAATAGAAGTTTCATTCGCACCATAACGCCTAATAGTAGAACAGGCTGTCTGGAAATCCCTTAGGTGCTTAATAGGCTCTTGCGCAGGTAGGCCATGAAACTTGGGCATCAAGTTTATTAATGCAGTCTTCAGCTCAAAATCTGCAGCCAGAGTTGGATATTGCACTTGATACGGCTGTAGTGTAAAATCTGGGGCTCCAGCTTCCTGGAGAGTAATCCTCCGAGGTGCTGCCATGTTATCTACACGTGAATCAACTGAATTAGTAGTAAAGGAGCTTGTTTTGTTCTCAGATGGCAGTTTAGATTCGTCCTCAGATGAGACTGGTGAATCGATAACAATCATTTCACCACCCTCAGAGGCTAACCGACGTTGAGCTCGTCTAATACGTGAAATAGTTCTTTCAATTTTAGGATCAAATGCAGCTAAGCTCGGATCAGGCAGTGAACGCGTCATTCAATGAAAGAAACATATAGCTCATGGTAATAAAATAAAAATAAAATATGCAAATAAAAATAAAAATATGTACACTAATTAATAATTTAGCACACAATTGAAACTCCCCGGAAACGGCACCAAAAACTGGTACATGGCAGAAGTTAGGCCAATTAAGAGATTTTAAATAAGAGATCAGCGTTGCAAGTATAGCCCTTAACCAGCTAAAATCTGCCTCACCAATTTAGAAAGGTGTCACAAAAATTTAGAATAAAAATACTAGGAGTAAGAATCCCATGTCGTCTCCCAATGAGTTGCGAGAAAGTATGCTATTTTATTAATTAGGAATTTCCACGAGAGTTTGAGAGTTGAATAATGAGCAATTAAATAATTGTAAATTAAAGTAACAAAAACTAAGAATGATTATTAATATTCTAAATAAAAAGCCTTGACTAGGGGAATGATTAATTGGAAGTTCTATCCTTGTTGGGATCTCTTAAGTGTAGTATTAAAAAGGTTGTTGTTTTTACTTAGTTAACCCTTACTAAATAAAGGAAATTCAAGTGATTGAGCTAACTCTTATTCGCAAATCCTAGTCCTCTCCCTTGGGAAGGTCTAACGTTAGTAAATACAGAACTAGCCAACAATTTCCAGTTTAAACAGCACTTAAGCCTTCCAACTCAAGTGTCTCCTTTTAATCAATCGCCATGTCAAGTATGGAATCTACTACATTGACATGAATATAACGCTCATAAAAATAATAGAAGAAGACATGATGAATTAAATAAAAATAAGGATTCAAAATTAATTAAAAATAAAAGTAATTCTCTGCATTAACAATCCATGAAAATAATCCAATTACTACTCTAAGCAAGAATTAAAAATGTTATAAATAAATAAAAGAGTAAGTAAAGAAACAAACTAGAATAATGTCTTCAATGGAGGTAATGACTTCTTCAATATCCAAAAGCAAAAGTAATGAATGTAAAGTAAACCTAGAGGGAAAGTAATCCTCTCTAAATTCAGATCTAAAACTAAAACTATCCTAATGTGTGAATGTATCTGAAATTGTGTTGTGTATCTAATTTCTGTCAAGTCTATGCATGTTTCCTGGCTTTATTCTGTGTTTCTGGGCCGAAAACTGGGTCAAAACGCGGCCCGAAATCGCCCCCAGTGTTTTCTGTTAATTCTGCAGATCACGCAGGTCACGCGTTCGCGTCATTCAGCGAATTTTCTTGTCACGCGAGCACGTCGTCCACGCGTTCGTGTCATTCGTGCAGACTCCAATCCATGCATACGCGTCAGGCACACGCATGCGTCGCTGCAATTTCTCCATTCCGCACACTCGCGTGAGCCATGCGCGCGCGTCAGTATTCGCTTGTCATCTCCTTAGTTTCTTGTGTTCCTTCTATTTTTGTGAGCTTCCTCTCCATTTCCTAAGCCATTCCTGCCCTATAAAGCCTGAAACACTTAACACACGGATCACGGCATCGAATGGTATAAAAGAGAATTAAAATACATAAATTAAAGATTTCTAGGATGCACGTTTTCAATCATAAAACAATACTAGGAAGGAAAATGATTACTTGATGAAAATATTCAATTAAACACAAGATAAACCATGAAATAGTGGTTTATCAAATCCCCTTTCCAGCTCTACTACCCAGCCTATTGTCTTTATTTTTGGGCCTGAAATTTGGTCAAAAGTAGCCCAGAAATCGCCCCCAGCGTACGCATCAGCCACGCGCACGCGTTACTTTGATAATTCACTGGCCACGTGTACACGTAATCCATGCGTACGTGTCGTTTGGACTATGGCTTGGTCACGCGTACGCGTCATCCATGCGTACACATCGAGATCAGCTTCTCAAATCTCAAAATTCTTGTGTTCCTTCTAATTTGGCATGCTTCCTTTCTATCCTCTAAGCCATTCCTGCCCTATAAAACCTGAAAACACTTAACACACATATTTCGACATCAAATGGTAATAAGAGAAGATTAAAAGTTAGCAATTTTAAGGCCAAAGAAGCATGTTTTCAATCATAGCACAAAATTAGGAAGGAAACTTAAAACATGCAATTTACTTGAATAAATGTGAGAATAATTGAGAAAATTCACTCAATTCAATCCAAAAATATACCATAAATGGATGAAGAAAGATGGTAGGATTTATTAAATGCAACCTATCTATATGAATGCAACTACATGCTAAATACTTATACCTACTTGGTCAAAAGTAAATCAATCTCCAAGAATATATATGAACAAATAGGGCTAACATAGTATGATGATTAAAGAATCACACTAATTCAAATCACAAAATGAAGCACAAATAGACTTGCAAGAAGAAAGCTCATGAAAGCTGGGAACAAGGAATCGAGCATCAAACCCTCACCGGAAGTGTATACACTCTAATCACTCTAGTGTTTGAGGGTCGATTCTCTCGGTTCTCTACTAATCTTGCTTTCTAAGGCTTGCTCTTCTTCTACCAATCAACAAAAATTTAATGCATGAACACACATATCACGAGGTCTTTTAATAGTTGTAATGGGGTTAGGGTCAAGGTAGGAGTGTATTTGGTCAAGTGGACAAAAATCTGAATCCTTGATTAACCTAAACTTCCCACCTAACCTAAAACAATCCATGGAATTAAAATGTAAAACCTAATTACCCACTGAATATCCCTTTTCCACATATTCATGCATCCCAAATTTAGTATAATACATATGCATTGCTACCACCATTTACTTTGGGGCTTTTTGTCCCCCTTTATTGCTTTCTTTTTTTTCTTTTTTTTTTTCTCAGTGCATATGATTAAGGTATTGAATGTACGAGCATGTGCTCATCTATCTTTTTCACACTTTTACAAAAAGTATAACATACCCAACTCCCAAACCAAATGTTCCCAAACCCAATTTTCCTACACTTAAATCATGCACACTTTCACTAGTCTAAGCTAACCAAGGATTCAAATTAAGGATATTTATTATTTTCTGCTTAGAGTTAGTGATATGCTAAAATAAAGAACGACTGGAGTAAAATAGGCTCAACATTGGTTTGCAAAGGATGATGAAAGGGTAAGGCCATATGGGTATGTGAGCATAGTGAAACAAAGGCCTCGATCACATGAGTGCATGCATACATCAAACAATGGAAATATAGAATCAAGCAAGGTAAAGATCACAATTTTAGAGAGAACAACACACACCGAATCAAAATATTGGTTGATAAGATGGAACCAATCAAATAGATTCAAAAAGCTCACTAGGCTTGCACATTCTAGCTCTAAAACCATGGTCCAAAATAAATTTCTTCAAGCAAGTTCAAAAATTTTAATTCAAATTAGTGAAATGCCCTAAAATAGTTTATTGGAAAAGAAATTATTACTTCAACCAAGTAGTACTTAAATGCAAGCAACTAACTACACATGCAATCTATCATGCAATGCAACAACTAACTAATAAAGAAGATTAAGAATTGGTGTTGGAAAACGAAGTAGTTATCCACAGAAGTCGGTCTTGACCTCCCCACACTTAAAGATTGTACCATCCTCGGTGCATTCAAAGATGAGCAAGGTGGATTAGGATGGTTTGTTACAACTCATGACCTTCTTCAAAGGAATGTGCAGAGGGACTTGTTGTTCGCCCCATTTAAAAGCTTTTCCCTTTCCCCTCTTGGTGGCCAGCCTGAAAGGAGAGAAAAAGAAAGATGATGAAGCCCACAAACGAAGACATCAAAACAAATAGAATATAGGTGGGAGCTAATGCCAAATAAGAGTGGGGTTCTCAACTACATGGAAGCGACAACATGCAAGTGAGAAAGCAATATAAGCAAAGGGCATGTCAACTAAATATCAAACAAGTCAAGAAGCACCAAAATGATTCAAGAATTATCAACAGTTGAGTAGGAAAATTCAACACCAATAGTAAAATAGTAACTTAAGAAGGAAAATAAGGACAAGCTACAAAAGCAAAGTTAAAATGCAATGAATGAAAGTATGCAAACGCAATAAGTAGATGAGAATGAAAGAGAATAAAGATGAGAATTTAAAGGAATAAAGAAGAGAAGAACGAGGAAAGAAATGGGAGAAGAGAAGCGACGCATAAGCATCGTCCACGTGCACGCGTGAGAAGCAGAAAAGAGAAGGTGACGCGTACGCGTCAGTCATGCGTACGCGTGGAGGTGCATCATGATCTTCGAACAACACTCGCACAATTTCAACACAACTCTCTGGTTTTTGTACCAGGCATCAAAATATGGCGTCGACGTGCACGCGTCGGTCACACGTACTCGTGGCATCCCCTCCCCCCCCCCTTTTTTTTAAGAAAACTGACAAGCTACCCAAAGCAATGCCAAATATTATTAAACAAGATAAACCATAACTTGAGCTAAATAAACCTAACTAAAAGTGAAAATTTAACTTATTACCAATATAAATAAAAGGAAAAATTGGAAGAGTTTACCATGGTAGGGTGTCTCCTACCTAGCACTTTTAGTTAAAGTCCTTAAGTTGGACATTTGGTGAGCTCCTTGTCATGGTCGCTTGTGCTTGAACTCATCTTAAAACTTCCACCAATGCTTGGACTTACAATAAGCTCCAAAGTTCAAAATTAATAGCTCCAAGTTTTGATGAAGTTCTGCACAAGCTAAGGGCTCCCAAAATTGATCGTCATATTTTCCCGGATCCCAAATCTTGTTTCTACATCCGTTTTCAAGTTGATCATCATTATTCCAACCGGGTGGCAAGCAATCCGAATTCTCACTGAGGCATCCAAACAACTTCCTAGACCCATTCAATCAAGCTCTACACCAATCTTTGCATTTAGATTTTGAGCATGCAACCATATTGAACCTTGCATGACAACTCCAACCACTAACCATTTCCCTTTTACTCTTAAAGCCACAAAGAGCTCTAAGTTGACCATCTGTCTCAAGTAAACCATATTCAAGTGGGAAAGTAAAGGTTAAGGATAAGAATTTTACCTACTTGAATGTTGTATTTGATGGCAATGGCTTGGGGAGAGGTGTTTCTAATGATCTTGCAAGCTCCACTCCCTTGTACTCTTCCTTGATAACTTCCACCTCTTGACACGCTTCCTTCACTGCAACCTCTTCCTTATCAAGTTCTTCTAATTCTTCCCCATCACTCAACTCATAAGTTGGAGGTTGAGAAAATTCTACCTCAACATCACTTTCAGATTCACTCGGAGAAGGTTCTTCAAACTCAAGGGGTTCAATTGCGGATGCAAGTTCATCACTAGGAGGATGTGATGTAGGATTTTCATCACCAAAGGAACTTGTTTCCTGCTCTATTTTGTCCAATTCCTTGTAGGGACTATGCCTTTGAGGTTGTGCACTATCCTCTTCAACATCAATTTCAAGCTTCTTGGAGAAATACTCTACCACTCTAGATTCCCAAGGAGGTTCAGCATCTCTTAAGTCTTCAACCACTTCTTTCTCTTCAACAATTATGGCTTCCTCCAATTGTTCCAATACAAAGTCACATTCCTCATTTTCCACCAGAGTTTCTAATCTCTCCTTCATGCTATGCACCTCATTAGATTCTCCACATGCGGCCATGGGGTTACTTTGAGTGTCAAAGTGTAGGGAGGCTAAATTATTTACTACCTCGGTCAAGGTAGCCATGAGTTCTAGTGTCGTCCTTTGCATCTCTCCTTGCCTTTGAAGAAGAAGACCAAGGGTGTCATCCATTGGAGATTGGAGTGGATATGAGGGTTCATTGCTTGGGAGGAAGGGTTCATGATAGGAAGGTGGTTCATCTTGATAAGGATATGGAAATGGTATATATTGAGGTAGTATATGTGAGCATGGTGGTTCTTGGGAGTAATTGTGTTGGAATATGGGTGGTTCTATAGGTTGTCTTTCATAGTGGTCACAAGGATGAGGTAAGGGTGATTGGTTGTATGAGGGGTATGGATCATAGGATAGTGTTTGGTAAAATAGGACTTGTGAGGTAGGTTGAGAACTATATTGAGGAGGGGGTTCATAGGCATATGGTGGTGGTTGTTGGTAGTCACAAGGAAGTCCACCATAGCCATTAAATGGGTATGCATCAACAGGAAATTTTTGCTCATAGTACATTGGAGGAGGTTGTTGCCAAGATGGTTGATCACAAGCATATGGCTCCTCCCACCCTTGATTATCCCATCCTTGATGCAAATTTTCATTATAGCTCCCATTTCCTACAACATAGTTGTAACTATACTCATAGCCAAAGGGGTGAGAATTCATAGTGAAAAGACAAAACAAAATCAAAAGCTAATAAGAAATAATGAAAACAAACTCCTAAAACTAGCAACGACTAACAAAGAAGCAAAAGGAAAACATATTCATAATATTCACAATAACCAATAACTTGACGGAACATAAATGTTGGTAAAGAATTTCACACAAATAATCATGTTGCAAGTATAGTTCTAAAACAACAATCAATCCTTGGTCAATGTTTAATTAGGTTGCCACAAGTACAAACCCCAATAAAAATAAACCGAAGTATTCAAACCTCGGCTCATCTCTCAAGGAATTGCAAGGAAGTGTGCTTATTATTGGTTATGATGTACCTCTTTTGGGGTTTTGAAATAAGGAACAAGAAATTTAAATAGAAAGAATGTAAAGAAAACTCAAATAGTAAAAAGATCTTAGTAAGGGTTAATGGTTAAAGATCTCTATCCTTGTCACTAACCACAATATGATAGTTGTAGGAATTAATCTCATTTAGTCATCCTCTAACAATTAAAGAAAAGTTAAATAAGCTTCATCAATCCCAATCCATAAGTCCTAGCCACTCACTAATCGAAATAATGAAAGCTAGTGTCAATGGACATCAATCATCAATCACTTAGACATTAGCAACTCAAGGTCACCCAAGTTACCAACCCAAGCCAAGAATCAAAAAATCTACTCTATAACCAAAAGAAATATTTCATTAAACACATAGCATGTAATAAAAGTAAATATCACAAAATGCAAGAAGTAATAAAGGCTATGACTAACATAAACAAGAAATTAATAATAGTAACTAAGGCAATTATCAAGAGACATGAAAACATAAAATTGCATAGAAAGGAAACTGAAAGTAACAAAAGAACTCATAAACTAAAATTGCAAAATAAGAAATTAACAAGAAGAGTTGGTGAACTAAAGTGCTAGAACAAATAAAAGTAAGAGAAAACAAAATTAAAATAAGACTGAAACCTAAACCTAAAACCTAAGAAGAAATTGAAAGAAGAAACCCTAAAATCCTACATCTCAAACTCAAATGTGTGAATGAATGATGAATCCCCCGTCCAACTTCACTACCCAGCCTCTTGTCTTCATTTTCGGGCCTGAAACTGGATCAAAAGCAGCCCAAAAATTTCCCCCAGCGTTTTCTCTTTACTGAGGCATGTGACGCTTGTCACACGTATGCGTCGGCCATGCGCATGCATCGCTTTGATAATTCACTGGCCACGTGTACGCGTCATCCACCCGTACGCATCATTTGGACTAAGGCTTGGTCACGCGTACGCGTCATCCATGCGTACGCATCGAGATCAGCTTCTCAAATCTCCAAATTCTTGTATTACTTCCACTTTGGCATGCTTTCTTTCCATCTTCTAAGCCATTTCTGCCCTATAAAACCTAAAAACACTTAACACACATATCACGGCATCGAATGGTAATAAGAGAAGATTAAAAATTAGCAATTTTAAGGCCAAAGAAGCATGTTTTCAATCATAGCACAAAATTAGGAAGGAAACTTAAAACCATGCAATTTACATGAATAAGTGCGAGAATAGTTGACAAAATCCACTCAATTCAATCCAAAATATACCATAAAATACTAGTTTATCAGATGGTTCTTGGTATGAGTAAGGAGATGGTGCTTCTTGATGAATGGAATATGAAACACTGAAGTTTTTTTGGTCTTGACTTTCCGAACTAAACTCTAGATAGTTTCTCCATCTACAATAATATGAATCATTCCTTCAGTGTGAGTAGTAACCCATATGATCTCTCTCTATTATTTTTCTTAGCACAAAATACTAAACTGAATTAAACACACTATGTGGTAAAAAGAGAGGAAAATAAGAAAGAATAGAAATAAATATTTTTGTGTTTTATTTTTTTTGAAATAGAAGAGAAATAGAAAAAAGAAAAAAATGTCTAATCTAGCAAAATTAATTAACTGGTAGTTTGTTAATTACAATTAATCCCCGACAACGGCGCCAAAAACTTGACGTGGAATTTTACAAACCACAAACTACCAGCAAGTGTATCGGATCGTATCAAGTAATACCACAGGAGTGGATTATCATTTCCACGAGGATTAACATAATGAGCAAGCAATAGTCAATTGATTACTCTAGCCAGACAATCCAAAATAAGGGTTTCGATAGTAAATAGCATGAAATTAGAAAATTAAACAAGAACAAACAAAAATTGGTTAAGAAAATAATATGATAAAGATAGTTAAGGTGTAAAAGATACTTAAGTTTCCAGATTAATAATTATATTTATCTACTTTGATCATGTAAAGATAAAATTCATGGCAAACCCTGAGTAATTGAATTCTAATTCCTTGGCAATTCAATTTCTCCTAACTTAACCAACCATCAATTCCTTGATCAATTAATTGTGTTATAAGGTTAAATCCAATTTCTGGTTTAAAGGCCACACAATTTTCAAAAATCCAAAAGAAATCTGATTATATGTCACGTATCAAATTAAATCTAGATAATTGAAGAATCATGAGAAAATGGTTTCAAGCTTAATTCTAATGATTTTAACTTCTCCAAGATTCAAAGGAATTCAATTCAGAAAAAAAGTTATTTTCCAACATATTCTAATCCTTAGAATGAAGAATGAAACTCAATTCTTAAATAAAAATCAACGCATTAATCAAAATAGAAGAATAATAATATTAATCCATCAAAATAAATAGAGCTCCTAACTTTAACAATGGAGGTTTAGTTGCCCATAGTGTAGCAAATTCAAATTCTAATTTAATATGTAAAACCTAAAACTAACAAAGAAGAGAGAAGAGGAGCTGAGCGGACCCCCAGAACATCTAACTTCCTTCTTAAATACTAACCTAAAAGAAATTCAAAATTCAAACTTAAAATTAAATTAAATTAAAAAAATTAAATATAACTCATAAATATTTTCCTCCAGCCAAGCTTGGATCTTTTCCCCTTGTAGTTCTTAATCAATGCTATGATTCATGGGCTTAAGTTGAGCCTTGAGTTAATCACTTAAGTATTGCAGAATTAGAGGACTTAGTGGGTGATTTAAGGCCCCTCGGAGGTGACCCAATTGGTGCATGGGACATGCCCTTCATGCGTGCAACGCGTGGCCTTCAATTTAGGTTGGATAGCTTCTATTTAAGAACTCACGTGCCACACCAAATTTTCCATGTCCCACAGCTAAGGAAATTTGTCTTTAAATGCTCCCTGTTTTGGTTCAGGCATCCCACAGCTGAATTCTCTTGTGGCATGCAAACTAGGTGTCATGCGTACACATGGGAGATGCGTACACACAACCTAGTAGTTTTCATGACTTGTGCATACGCATGGGAGATGCGTACACACAACCTAGTAGTTTTCATGACTTCCTTCTTGGTGTTGGACGCGGTTTAGCATTGGACCCGGTTTAGCGTTGGACGCAGTTTAACGTTGGATGCCAATGTCGCAGCATTTAGGGTTGTGATGACAGAGAGCAAGTATGGACTATTATATATCGTAGAAAAGCTCTGAAAATTGACTTTTTAATTCTGCTAGAACCATATCATTTGACCACTGTAGCTCAAGTTATGCGCATTGGAGTGTGAAGAGATCAGGGTTGACAGCATCCACGAATTCTCTTTGCACTTGTCTTCAATTCTTAGCTCCTCCTTGTGCTTTTACTTCTCTTTTTTAACATTTTTCTACAAGAATCATGAAACCAAAGAAATCAAAGTACTAATAGAATAGCCTTGAAAATCATATAATTACCAAGAAAAAATCATTAATTTTCTATAAGAATTGCCCAAGAAAAGTGCTTAAGATGCTCATGCATTAGTAATCACCACGAACACAATAACCACCACAGCAAGAACAACCACCACAGAAAATACGACCACCATATCCTTCGACATATGCATACCCACCATACACCTACCCATCATGATAGCAACAACCATACCCACTGTTATATTCATATCCACCACAATATCCATATCTACCTTACTTAGAGAAATATACAAAACCTTCCATATAACTTTTTATACCATCTTACTCACATTCATACTCACCATACACATAGAAATATGCACAACCTTTCACACAACCTTCTACACATCCATACGGCCAGCCATCCACCATGTGCGGAGAATACATACTGACATAGCCATATTCATTGTCACAACTTCTAGGCATAGTGGCACAGAATAAGGAATAATATAGACACATTATTGATTGGGTTTAGGGTCTAGAGTCATCTCAGGGGTTAATGATTTATTCTCTACCCAAGATCCTCTACAGGTGCCAATGCCTCAAGTTGTTCCCAGACGATTATCTTTGGATGCGAGACATCCACCCCAGTCCTATTCTAAGCACTCTAGGGCAAGAACTTCTCTTGATTCAGTTAGGAATGTTCATAGGAGGATTAGATGTCGCCAAACCCCAACACGAATTCCTATGCCTAAGGGTGACGAGAAGGAGAACAATGATACGGTTGATGAGACTCATATAAATGAGGAAGAGGTTGATCAGCCTGATTTAGGTGAGGATGTGGTTGATCAGTCTAGTACAGATGATAATGTGGTTGATGCAAATTGTTCAAGTGATGATATGGTTGATGAGTCTAGTTTAGGTAATTTGATTGTCATTATTATCTATTGACTTTGTATTTATGATTGATCAGGATTGGTACTTATATTAGTGTAAATTGATCATGTTGTTATTTTTGCTATCAAGTAGATGCTCACGGTAAGGGTTATGACCTTAGGATTGACCTATAAGGGTCGACCTAGATGAAGCCCATCATGGATCAAGAAAAGGATAAAAAAAAGATGCTATAAAATTGTGCAAACCATGTAGAAAAATATCTTTAAATAAGTTATTATAAGTTTAGTCAGTGGATATGTGCAATGTAATATTCTACGCATTGTGTTGTTTTAATTAATTTTCTATGTGTTGTGTGGCTTTAAAAAATTTTAGCAAAGTGAACTTGAAAAATAATTTTAGAAAAGTACCCATAACATAACAAAATACATCCAAAAGAGACAAACTAAAACTGAATATAAGACTAAATAAAGTACTTCACACATCTGAAATCACAAACTCCTTTAATATGAGAACTACGAATTTAGAGCTGAGCCATTAGCACTAGCTCCACCATGATACGGGCAACTACTTCGACTATGATCCTCACCTCCACAAAGTCTACAATACATAGGAGCACATAGATCACGTATATCCATTTCATTCAGGAAGTAAGTTTTCTTAGGATGACCTTTGGTCACTCGCTTGAGGTGGGGATTAGGTAATACTCTTAGTCTTTGATGCACAGACAGACCATGTTGTTGGATTTTCTAGTGGCCTGAATCAGATTCTATACACCTTTTGGATCTCTCCCATCATATATACCTCATGCACAAACTATTTTCAATCCAAGCGCTGGTTTGCACATCAAGCAAAGACATTGCAATAAGAAATTCGATGCACTTGACAATTACCACAATCACAATGCCAAAGAAATAAATTTATTGCAAACTCCAAACCAATAGGCATCTCGTGTACTTCAAAGAACTCGTTTTGCCTATCAAATAAGTTAACTTGGATGTTTTTCGATGCATGCTAATTTGACCAAATTTTCTCGGTTGTATATTCAGAGAATAGATTACCTGCAGTTATACGAGCTTCAACCTCAGCCTTCTTCCTTGTGAACAATGCATTTAGCCTGTAAAAGGTTTCCTTAACAAGGGCTATGATAAAAAAATTGCGTTCCCTTTTAGTACTCTATTAATGCACTCCACTAGGTTGGTGATCTTATGGTCCCAGCGATGTCCATCATCATATGCCAAGACATATAACGACCGATGGATATTGTCAAGCCACTGCTTGTAAGCCACACCCCCGCTCACATAATCCCTGGTAACACATATTGAATTCATACATTGATCTAGAATAGCGTATGTTGACAATACGCTTATGTATATGCGGTGCCTTAAACCTCCTCAAGAAGTTGGATGCTATGTGTCTAATGCAAAATATGTAAATAGCTCTCGGATATTGCCATGCTTCGTTACTATGACCTACAATTGAGATAATTGACTCGTGTCAATCAGAGATAAGGGCAACACCATCTTGATTAACCAGATATGTCATTTGCAAATGGCCAAGAAAATGTGCCAGGGATCGGCAATATTGCCCTCGTCTAGGGCGAATACAAGAGGAACAATATTCCCATTGCTATCTTGTAATACTTCAACTAAAATTTCCTTTTTATACTTTTCATACAAGTGTGTGTAACCTGGACCAGCGGCTTGCAACTTCTAAATGCTTTAATATAAGGGTAGTAAGCCCAGAATACTCGCGTAAGAATCCGGAGATCATCAACCAACTCAACCCCTTGGTAGCCATATGCAGTTTCGTACTCAACAGTTGTTGATGGTTCTTTTACCACCATTGCTTCAAAACATATGGGCAAAGCTTCATAAGAAGCTTCCCACTCACCAAATATTTTCTCGACTGCCTTTTGCTTGGCCAACCATACTTTACAATAACTTATCGTATAGTTGAACTTCTACTGCACTTCAACAATAACAGATTTCATCTTTATGGATGGGACGACTTCAACCAATGGTTTATTGCTTCTACAATTGTATCAGAATCCAATTTAGCATGATCTTGAGAGATGGTACTTCTGGTGTACGTGTGACTACCATTGTACCTCCTTATCACCCAACAATACTGTCTTTTTATAAGACTAATTCTGATAAGCCAATCATAGCTTGTTTTGTATTTTATGCATTTAGCATAGAATTTCGTCAGTTTTGATTTATACACCTTGTAATCGACGCCTCTCCGGATGGTATACTCTTTAACTACTGCAATAATAGCCTCTCTAAAGTTAAACTCCATTTCGACGACGAATTCACCATCTACGACAACAGTGGCAACTACACCAATAATAAAACAAAAATAAATCAAAATGTTATTCTAAATTTCTAATAATAATAATAATAATAATAATAATAATAATAATAATAATAATAATAATAATAATAATCACAAAATTACCTATATTGATGTCTTTAGAAAATTTTGGTGCAAGCATGGGATTAAGATTTAAAGTACGCATAACAGATGGCTCTCCAGATAGATGCTGGCCCCCTAGTGCATTTGCAACATTAGCCACATCTCCCTCGATCATTATATCATCTTCCTCCACATCTTTAGCTGGACCAAACAATTTCATAATTACTTTCAAACTCTTCGTTGCTTTCAGTATTATAACCCATCCAGTCTATGTTGGGTTCCGGAAAATCAACATCATCAATTTTTTTGAACTTAACATACAACTCGATAAATGAGACATGTGCTCTAGTTTGATGGTAGGTCAAAAATATTCCTTGCATACTAGCTTCATCAATCACAAACATTATTTGAATTGAACCAAACTACCAAATACTAGCACATGCTATCTGTACAAAATATTTGTTACTCTCTATAGTATTTGATCTATACTTTGAGAAAGTACACTCATAAATCCTTCATATGTTATTGAAAGAGGAACAACAATAACACATGGATTTTCAAATAAGAAGCTCACATCTTCATGTGTATGAAGCAAAATCTGATCATTATAGTATATTTTTAAACTAACATAACCTTCTATTTTATATACTCGTCACACTCACTCGCACATTTTTTTCACTAATTTGCAGAACACTCTCAATATGCAAAACAAAACTCTCATTACTTCATTTTTGCATTTTAGCATAATACAACACTCTTTTATAGTTGATTTTATATTTTTTTATTTTTACTAGCACAAAACACCATCTATAATTTCACTTTTTTTGCAACATGTCAATGATATTTTTAACCAGATAATATTTTAAAAATGTCCCATGTAACAAAACATTAATGATGTTTTTAATTATCTTAATTTTAAAAAAAATAAAAATTTAGCAAAATGTCAATGACGTTTTTCATTTTGTAAATTAAAAAAAAATAAAAAATCAAAATAGTAGTGTTGTTTTATGCATAAAAAACTTTTAACAAGTATTTTTAATCAAAACATTGTCGCCGTTTTGTATTTAAATAATTAAAAAATTATTATCACACTTTTGTGCCTTTTAAAAAGTTAAAAACTGCCCCATAGCAATGTAAAACTCATACCAAAATATCAAAACATATCACACAATTGTTTATAGGAGCTTTCTTCGGTAGAAAAAGAATAATCTGGACCTTGAAGGACCAGGTTGTAAACTCCAATAATAAAAAATACATGAGTTGGTACACAAATAAACCAGAGTAACGGTTGGGAGGAATTCAGAAAAAGTTTAGAATTTCTTATTACAAGAAAGCACCAAAATCCATTAACAGGTAGGTTTAAATTAGGTTGGGGTCACTGGCAAGCTTCTTTTGGAACCCATAGAAGGAGATGGTGCTTACGGTGGAGGAGATCGAGTGATTGAACTCCAAAACCCTAATAAGAATTTTTCGATTCTAATGGAGGAGAAACACCACGATGCCACATCTCCAACTCCTCCCACCACCACCGACTCACCCGCATCTGAGCCTATATCAATGTGCCACTGTGTCAGAGCTCTAAAGCACAAGGCAAGCTCCCTCTAACTATGGCGTGTCAAATCCGCACGGTGTCATTGCTGTGTCGTCTTTCCCGGCAAGTTTTGCCGTTTGTTCTGCTTTTGCTCCGATGGATGTGAAGCACTCTGAGTACAGTTTGGGCATGGAATTAGTGCCGCTAGCTGAGGAGATCTGAGAGAAGAGGAAAATAGAGAGATTCAGAGAGGAGAGAGGGCTTGCCTCGCCGTCGTCGTTGCCATCGCCACCGCAGTTCATCGCCTCTCCAGATCTGGTCGCAACGCCCAAGCCTCTGAGGATGTTCCATTACAACCTCCTCGACAAGACGCAGAACAAGATCGATTATATCCTCTCTCTCACTGTCGAGAACTTCCTCAAGCGGCGCCTCCATATTCTCATCTTCAAGTCCGACATGGCCAAGTCCATCCATCAGTGCATATTAGGTCTTTTTACATCTTTTCACATTTTTCCTCAATTTAGGGTTTTTTAATTCCTAATTTTCTATCACTCATATTTCTTTGTTTTTTTGTGCTTACTTTAAAGTTTAGAATCTAATTTCTTAAACATTTAAGTAGCTCAAAATTATAGTCTGATCTCTTCGTTGGTTTCTAGGATTTTAATAATTTATTTAATTATGTATCTTATTATAGCTTGGTTCAAATGATTGTAGATGAAGGATAATTTCAAGAAGTGACACAAATTTTACTGTGAGCAGCATTTTCATAGGCCACAAAGGAAGTTCATTGAGCTGGAGGCTCTAAAGAAAATCATACAGGAAAGAATGGGTTTGTTACTTGCTTTGGACATCTAAATTAAAGAAATATAGTTGTACTAAAGATACTGAATTAGACATGTTTTGGACATCTCACATGTTTATTCAGATTGAGAATTGCTAGTGAAAATAAAATCAATAAACCTTGTCTCCAACCAGATTTCTATTTCCTCAACAAAGTGTTCTGAGGCCATAAGAGAACTAAAATTTGGATACATAATAATGATTCAATATCAACTTCATTTTTAAGTACACCGGATTCTTAACATATCCCTTGAAATTTTCAAATTCATAGGCGACATGATCGAATCAAACTTCTTGTTGTATACATTTTGCTTTCTCAATTTAACATTGCAAATCCCACCACTGGATGCCAAAGGAAGCTCGATATTGATGATGATCAGAAGCTGTAATCTTTTCACTACTTTGTGTTTTGGTCATATGGATTATTTTTGTGGCACGTTGTTATGTTATGAGTTATGACATTCTACTTTGTATTTTAGTTAAGCAATTTTGAGATTGTCCTAATCATCTTCATTACTGTTCTACCAACAAGAATTCAAAGGCCACGTCTACAAGATCACTGGAGGTTGTGAAGCAAGAGTATTGACCCCTAGTTGTGTTCACCTCTTGCACCATAGAGGTAATACACTATACTATTATATGTCTCTTTTAATTTTCTTTGAGACTTAGATTATAATGACAATTAGTATAGGATGCACAATGTATAGAGAATTCATTCAAGTCTTGTGTTCTGTGTTTTGATTCTTCCATATTCAGTAACCTCTCTGATTTGAACTTGGTAATATTGAAAAAGGGTGACAATGATTTATCAAGCCTGATAGACATTGAAAAGACAAAAATGAGGGGTCCAAAGAAAGCCTCTAAAAGAGAGAAGCAAAGGAGGAAATTGGGTTGGACCCTGAACTTGTCAATATTATTACTGTTCTTGAACCATTCTTGTCTAAGGTGTGCTATTTTATTTGATACTTGGATAATTTGATACACAGATTCCTGGCTTTCTTTTGTTTTTAAAGCAAAACTGTGTATTCTCCAGTTGTGTGTGATTAGGATTTTAGCTCTAGAATTCAAACACTTTTAAGAGAATGTTAATTTTTGGTTTCCACAGGTCACTGATTGGTGAAATTCAAAATTCTTGATTTATTTTGATTGTGCAACTAGATGATTTCCAATAAAATAGTAATTGTTAATTAATGTTAATGTGATTACTGTCTTATATAACAATTGCTTCATAAGATACTGATGTCTGTGTAACTCTAATTAGTGGTCAATGGGTTGATAATGAGTGATGACAGGGCATTTTGGCCAGTTTCACTGACCTTTTCTTTATGGTTTTAGGGTAGTTTCATGTATTTTCTTAGGAAATAAGCAAGTTTTGGGTAAATAATCACTTACATCTTGATTCAAGCAAACATTGTAAATTTTACATGATTTCATGAGAATTATGCATAAATTAAATGACAAAATTGAATGATGCATGTCTCATAACTTGGATTAGAGCTTTGATGCACTTTATTGCTTGATTTCAGGACAAAGGAAGCAAGGAAGAACCACGTTAGTAGCCACGTTAGTCTAGCTAACGTGACCGCTAACGTGGAATGGAGGCTAGCTTGTAACGTTAATGAGAAAAGTGATCGCCATTAACGCCTTCGTGAGCCATCATAGCCCACGTTAGTTGCCACGTTAACTATGTTAACGTGGAAGCTAACGTGGAAGAGAAGTAGAACTCCAACGTTAGTGGTAAAAGTAAGTGCCACTAACGTTCCAAAGTGGCAGCTGGCCACGTTAAGAGTCACGTTAACTCAGTTAATGTGAACTCTAATGTGGATGAGGAAGATAATGCCAACGTTAGTGACACTCACCTTTGTCACTAACGTTGGACTAAGCTCATATTTGCCACGTTAAGAGTCACGTTAACCTAGTTAACATGGACTCTAACGTGGAGGGAGCAAGGAATCACCAACATTAGTGACACTCACCTTTGTCACTAACGTTGGATTAAGCCACTATGAGCCACGTTAGTTGCCACGTTAATTACATTAACGTGGAAGCTAACGTGGAGAAGAGGGATGATGAGCCAACGTTAGTGACACTCACCTTTGTCACTAACGTTGGAGATGGCTATCAATACCACGTTAGAAGTCACGTTAACCTAGTTAACGTGAACTCTAACGTGAGAAGTAGGGGCGTTTTGAAGCGTTAGTGACAAAGGTAAGTGTCACTAACGCTCTCGAAGATTTAGCAAGCCTACGTTAAAGGCCACGTTAACTATACTAACGTGAACTCTAACATAGGGAGAAAGCGGTACTCTCAACGTTATTGGAAAAGGTAAACCCCAGTAACGTTTGCGAAGGGCCAAGAAGCAACGTTAGTGGTCACGTTAGTGCCACTAACGTTGAAGTTAACGTGGACCATTTTTTCGGTTAGGAACATTAGTGAAAAAGGTGATTGTCACTAACGTTCTCGACCCCACAGTTTCACTTAACGTTAACACCACTAACGCCCCAAGCTAAAGTCCATACCTACTACACACTTTCTCTGTAAGTAAAGCTGAGCCCACTGAAGAAGATAACAGCTTCAACTCAAGATCCAAAGGCCCATATCCAAGACTTGAAGAAGCAACTAGAAGATCAGAAGAATAGTATAAATAGGGAGAACTTTGAACTAGAAAAGACTTTTGGGCATTATTAGAATTACTCTCTATATTTTTTACTTTCTCTGCAACTTCTAGTTAACTTTTCAGAATGCATTCTCCATCTTTGTTTTTCATTCCCAGAGCTATGAACAACTAAACCTCTTTCATTGGGTTAGGGAGCTCTGTTGTAATTTGATGGATCAATAATAGTTTTCATTTTTCTTCTTCTTTCTTTTCTCTTGATTTTACTAGAAAGCTTTCAATCTTCATCCAATTGAGTAGTTATCTTGGAAAAGAAGCTATTCATACTTGGATCTCTTCGGAACCTTGGAAGAGGAATGAAGAGATCATGTTAGAAATGCTTTCTCATGTTGGACCAAATTGGGGTTTGGATGGATATAGTGAAATATAATCCTACCAACACTTTGATTTGGAAATACATGTGGTATAATCAGTGACCATACCTCATCTCTTCTCATGAGCAATTGGACCAAGGAATTGGCTATTGATCAAGATTTGAGAGATTGAATTACTAAGGAATTGGAATTCAATCACTTAAGATTGACAAGGAGATCAATGAATGCATTGATTGAGGAAGAGATGAAAATGAACTTGATCCGGAGGATGCAACATCTCCTAAGCCCAATGAACTTCCCATTTCTGATCTTACCCATTCTCTTTAATTTCTGCCAATTACTTTTATGATCATCTTCCCCATTCCCATTTAAGATTCTGCAATTTATTTTTCGTCATCTATTTTCAGCTCTTTATTTCCAGCATTTACATTTTCTGCTATTTACTTTCCCGCCATTTAATTTCTTGCAACTCTCAAACCAAATTCTGCTTAGCTCAACTAGAACATTCTTCCAATTAAAGTTGCTTGACCAATCAATCCCTGTGGGATTCGACCTCACTCTATTGTGAGTTTTTACTTGACGACAATTCGGTATACTTGCTGAGGGAGATTTGTTAAGAGACAAGTTTCCGTGCATCAATGAGATACATCTCCTTTGCTATGATTGAGGGGTTATGATTAAGTTCTAATTCAGTCGTTATTTCTGGAAATAGAAATCTATAAATGATATGCTAGAAGGTCCTTATTTCTATGCATATTCCATTTCACTAGTTAGTATAGTCATTAGTTGTTATTTATTCTGTAATTTCACTAGTCAAAGGCACACACTCATCCTTGCACACGACCACATTGAGGTGGAAGCCACCTACACCAGATTTAGTGGCAAACGAGACGGTAACTTCGGGGTAATTTTCAGAGGCTGGGCAAACTTTGTCAGCCTATGCAAATTCAAGTCCAGAGGTGTTGGGGTGTTCGAGATCATCTCAATTGAGCTAGTCACAATACTGCAGGTCCGATGTCGCGATGAAGCTGGAAGATGATCAATCTTGCTATCCTTTTCTTTATTAATCAGACTAGTATTTTGTGGATTATATTGGTATATAACTTTTTAGGAATCTACCTGATGTACTCATTCGGCTCAACACAAGACATTATAGTTTTTGATACACTATTACTATTAAGGGTGTGTTTGGCAAACACATTGAAAAAGATACAAATGCGTTTAAGTTCTTTGAACGCTGTTCTTTGATGTTTGGCAACTTTTTTCTTCTGAACGTAGACATGATTTTATATCCTAAAAGTGCGTTCACTTGAAGCAAGAAATTGTAGCTTCTGCATTCACTTAACGTGCGTTTAGGTTTGTTGCTTGTCATTATTGGTTTTAATAATTTTTTTTATAATTTCTTTTTATCATTTTTAGTACTTTCTTTTATATTCTAATTTTCTATTTTTTTAATTAAATTTTTTATCGTAATTTTGTTATAATATGAATTATTGATTTTATTAAAAATGACAAAATAAATAAAAAAAACTGATCATACATAACGATAGAGTCATAACTAATAAAATGTTATCGTCCAAAATAATATCAAATAAAAAATACTGAGAATATTAAAACAATTACAGAATATTTTTTTTTGATATTGTAAAATTTATCATTATAATTTTTGTGCACGATTTATTATTCTAATTTTTTATAATATGTATTATTGTTCCTATTAGAAATGATAAATTAAATAAAAAATTAATTATAAACAATAATAAAAACATAACTAGTAAAAAGTTAAAATCTAAAATAATAATAAAAATAAGATTACTAAGAGTATTTAAAAAGAGTATTAAAATATGTTATTTTTAATTTAATAAATAAATATTAATTTTTATTATAAAAAAATACTTAAAAAGTTGTCATTTTTTATATGTTATTTTTAATTTCATAAATAAATATTAATTTTTATTATAATAATAAAAAATTATAACATATTAAAATAGAGTACTGTAAAAAGTATTATATAAAAAATACTAAAAGAAGTATAAAAAAAGATTAAATATATTTAAAAAAATGATATTATAATTTAATATTATATTTTTTTAGTAATAAACTAATTATCTTTCTAAAAGTGATTTTAATTAATATTATCCAAATAATATTTATTTTATAAAAATTAATTTTAGTCTAAAATTGCCAAACATAAATCATGTTGGCATAAACTCTCTTTACCCAAAATAGATTCTACAAAATCACTCTCGCTCAAACTCCAGTTTGACAAGTGTCAATCCAAACAAGCACTAAATCACCTATGCAGGTGCTTTGTTTACTAACAATATTAATGGCTTCTACTACAGCCTGAATCGTATTCCAACTTTTCTACTCATACTCAATTCCATCTTCAACTTTCTTCTTTGATTACACTAATTAATATTTGTTTACTTCAATAGTGTTCCCCATTATTAATTTTTTGTAAAGCTATCTCTTTTAAATTTGGTGTAAATTCAAATTACAATAACTTAAAAAAGACCTACAAATATAAATTCAAATTACAATAACTTAAAAAAGACCTACAAATATTTTACATACACCTAGCCCTAAATTATTATAATTCTTGAAATCACTTGAGATTTATTATAAACTTTTTTTCATTTCTATTCCGGGACTTACCTAGAACCGGATGGTGGTCTCCTACTTGGTTTATATCTGGGAGCCGCCGCCCGAGTTGTGTATGTAAAAGGATGGGGGTGGTACCTGCAAAGACACTCCGATGCCTAAGTTAGCAAGGGGGTAGGCAGGTTTAGAGTATTGGAACTTAGTTTTACCTTAGTACTTCAGTGTATTTATAGGTGATGGACCAATAACCACCGTTGAAGTAGTTCCACTTCTGATGGTGGATAACCGTCCCTTTATTTTAGGGTTGTTGGGATCTCCACTTCTAGAAGTGGGTGAGAGATTTAAAGAGGCAGTTACTTATTTGAATAAGTGTCACTTGCCAGCTCATGTCGAGTCCGACCTCTTTAAAGAGGTCGGATGGATCAGCGAAGGTCAATCCTTTGAATTGCGCATTTTTGGACTTAATTAGGCCTGGCCATCGCTTTGGGCCAGGGTATGAACAGTGCCCCTACTCGAGTATGATCTCTTTGGTTATGAGTTGGATTCGAATATTAGTTGAATTCGGAGATGTTTAAGTTGATATTTCTTTTTAAGTCGGGAAACCGACGTGATTTTGAAACCAACGTACCAATGTGATTTTGAATTTTTCAACCGTCGCGTCTAATCAAACTTCTCGTCCGTTTGGTTTTTGCATTTACACGTGGGGGGCGGTTACATTGGTAACGGCCCATTCTTTTAATGATTGTGTCGTTTTACAATTATGTCCCTAGTATCTTATAAATACCTTTCCTTCCTTCTCTCTTTCTTTTCTTTCGTCTTCTTTTTAAATTTCCTTTCTCTGTCCTTTTCGTTTACTCAAATCCTTTTTGACCTTCTTGTTCGTGGGTGCTTCGTTTTCACGTTTCGTCTACGGGAGTTCCTTCTTTCTGTGACTCTACAAGGAAGGTTAGTTCTTATTTCTCTGGCTCTCCTTTATTGTTCTTTCCGTATTTTCTTTCTTTCTACTTGGAATATAGTACGCCGGAAGGGGGGTTTGAGTATGTTCTTGACGCATGTTTGTTGTTTGTAGAGAGAAATTTTTGGGATTTTCGTGTTATTATTTTACAAAAATCGTTTCTTTTATTGATAGTTTTCCTTATTTGCTTTGGACGAGATACCTTATCTCCAGATCCCTGTTTGTTGATGGTTTCTTTTTCTTTGTGCCAATGTAGGTTTTTATCATTCATTCCCCACTTTTGAAAATGTCTTCACGTGTTCCTGAGGCTTTGTTGCAATGGGTAGATTCTTTCATTTTATCTGAACGTCCCCTAGTAGATGATGTCTTTATAACTGAACTTAGGGAACATCATAGGGCTTGTGGCCTTGAAGCTGATGAACCCAAGTATGAGTTAGCAGCCCCAGACCCGGAGGATAGAGTTTGCTGTGGGAGGCTTACTAAGTCTGACCCTCATTTCATTTTTATGTATGATTGTTTTTTCACCCGTTTAGGGGTTACTTTCCCTTTTTCTGATTTTGAGATGGAGGTTTTGTCCCACTGCCGAGTAGCTCCTACCCAACTTCTTCCTAATTCCTGAGGTTTTCTGAAAATTTACCAACTTATCGGCCAAGAGCTTGACTTTCCGATTTCTTTAAAGGTCTTTTTCTATCTTTTTCACTTGACAAGCCCTTTAGTGCTCAGAACAAACAACAGTGGGTCTCCTTTCGAGCTATTCAAGGTCGGAAGGTGTTTTCTATTTTCGACGAGTCGTTTCATGACTTTGAAAATTTCTTCTTCAAATTTTATGCTGTCGAGGGCCATCATCCCCTTTTTTTCTTAATGAAAGCCATGAACCCCACTTTCAGTTGTACTGGGCAAAGGATGCCCCTGTAGAGAAGTACAATTTGGTGGATTTGGATGAGGTTGAGGAGGCTGTGGTGGGGTTCTTTCGAGAGGCTTGGGGACCAGCTCCCAATCTTGACACCAAAAAATTTCTTCTCGGATCTCCGAGTTTTGTTCAGACCGAGCTAGGTAGCTTTTACTTCTGGCTTTAACTTTCGTCTTCATGAATAGATAGCTGGTACTTCCGACTTGTGTGGTAACCCCTTTTATCTCGTTTTTTCTGAAAAAATTAAGAGCGGTTCGAGAGAAGCCTATCAAAAAGTGCAGGAAGCCAAGAGGAATGCTCACGCCCGAGCTGCTACACAAGAGGTCAGGACTTCTGCCACTCCTCCTCGGCGCCAAAGCTCAGGTTTGGGGACTTTTTCTCAGCCAATCTTGGTAAATCCAATTCCTACTCCTTCTCTTCCTCCTCCTACCCCTGTTCCCCCAGTTCTTTCTTCCTCGGAGCCTGAGAAAAAGAAACGTAAGATATCAGAAGCTGGTGCCTCCAAGGTCGGAGACACCAGCTTTGACGGAGTGAAATTTTCTAGGAAGCACATCCTTCCTCATAGCCAAATTGCTATGGATGATGATGCTATCCGTAATCATCTTCAAATTTTAATCTGATGAGGAATTAGGACTGCTGGGGTCTGTACCTCCCTTTTAGATATACTAGAAAAAAAACCCCTCTGAGTGCTACCCAGTCTTCTGTGGAGCACCTTCAAGGGAGAATTGCTTTATATCATGAGGAGGAGAGAAAGTTACAGAAGGAGAATGCTCAGCTGAAGGAAGAACTTGCGCCGGTCCTGGAGAGAGAGAGAAAGTTGATGGGCCAATGTGTAATGGCTGAGGGTCTAAATGAGAATGGTGAACAAAATTATGTTCACCTTTTTTCGGATAATATAGAATTGAAGAAGGAACTGGACAAGCTTAGGGAGGGATAGCAGGAACTGGAGGAGTCTGTGGCTGAGGGGACTGAAGTGATGTTTGAGGTGCTAAAAGAGCAAGTTCGGGTTTTGGCCCCCGACTTGGATCTGTCGCCTTTGCACCCTGACAAAGTTGTTATTGATGGTGCCATAGTATCTCTTCCTCACCCTACTACAGATTCCGAGTTGAAGACGGCGGAGCAGTGTATAATTGAATCCCCTCCTCGTGCGGTTGATATAACGTCTTCCTTTGTTCCTGAGGTGATTCCTGCTCCTAATGCCGAAGAGATTCCTCCAACCCATCCGACCTCTGCGGACGGAGTTTCGACCTCCCCTCCTGGTGATGATTCGAACCCCCTCCTTGGTCCTAAGTGATAAAAGCTATTAAAACCCGGCTTGTAGATCCTTTTCTCAAACAATTTATTTGTTTTTATATTTTGATGATTCTTGACATTTGGTCCTTTTTATAGGGCCTTTAAGCAACGAATTTTAATTTTGGTCCTTTTTGGATAGGACTTTTAAAAAGTAGTTTATTATGCCTATGATGTTGTTTCTGTGCCACCTGGTAAAACTTTTGTTTTGAAAGCTTTTTGTGGGAAATGCCAACTGTTTTGGGTTTCTAAAACTTTTTTGATAGAGCTTTTCATCAAATGGATAATTTTGTTATTATCCAGTGGAGCTAGAAGAAAACCTTTCGTTTTACTCTTTTGTCTTGGTGAGGTTTTTATGAAAGAGCCCTGCTCCTAAGGGACTTTCGTCTCTCTTTGCTTTCCATTAACGTAATCCTATACGTTCAACTGTGCTTTACTTATTGAATCGTAATTTAGGTTATTTTTTGCTTAACGTAATCCTATATGTTCAAATTTGCTTTACTTATTGTGCTCGAGCTTTCCGACTTGTAAGTTGTTAGCTATCTTATTTTCGAGCTGTCGTGATCAACTTTTTATAACCTCTTTACACTGACTTGTACATCGTCGCTTTATCTTGCCGACCGTGTAGGTCAGTCAACGAATTTTTACGCTTTTTCGGCCTTAAGTCAGTGCATATCGTAGTAATGATAAATGGAAATTTTGGAGAGAAATAAAGAAATAGAAAGGAGGAGATATTATTACTAATGAAATGTGACTTCATAAGTGTGCTTTTGCTACTAAGGGAAAAATTTTCTGCTCCTAGCCCTTGCTTTGATGCCTCATTAAAACCCTCTCCAGAAAAAATCACTTTTTGGAAAAAAACCGTGAAGTTGGGAAAAAGAGTACATCAAGGAGCGAGGTTCGCTTCTAGCTATAATATCTCTTCATATTGCAAGCATGCCATGACCTTGGAAGCTCGGATCCCCCTAGGTCGGACACTTTATAGTATCCTTTTCCTAAGACTTCAACTATCTTGTAGGGTTCCTTCCATTTTGCGGCGAGCTTCCCATCGCCCGACTTATTTACTCTGTATCATTTCGGATCAAGATCAAGTCGTTTAGGGCGAAGTTTCTTCGAATGACCTTTTTTTTGTATCTATTCGTCATCCTTTACTTCAGCGCTGCTTCCTTTATCTGGGCTTGTTCTCGGACTTCTGGGAGCAATTCGAGTTCTTCCTTGTGAGCTTGAATGTTACCGACCTCATCGTAAAATCTCACCCTAGGACTTTGTTCGTTGATTTCAACAGGGATCATGGCTTCTATGCCGTAAGCAAGTCAAAAGGGTGTCTCTCCAGTAGTAGAATGAGGTGTAGTTCGGTAAGCCCATAATACTTGAGGAAGCTCTTCAGCCCAAGCTCCCTTTGCTTCTTGAAGTCTTTTCTTAAGCCCTGCCAGTATAACTTTGCTAGCTGCCTCGGCTTGCTCGTTTGTTTGGGGATGTTCTACCGAAGTGAATTGGTGTTTTATCTTCATGCTGGCCACCAAGTTCCTGAATGTAGAGTCGGTGAACTGAGTACCATTATCCGTGATGATGGAGTTGGGGACTCCAAATCTGGTAATGATATTCTTGTAGAGAAACTTTTGACTTCTCTGTGCTGTAATGGTGGCTAGAGGTTCTGCTTCAATCCATTTTGTAAAATAATCTATCCCACTATAAGGTATTTTACTTGTCCAGGCAGTTGAGAAAACGGTCCGAGTAGGTCCAGTCCTTATTTTGCGAAAAGGTCATGGAGAAGTTATACTAATTAGTTCTTCAGAGGGAGCGACATAGAAGTTTGCATGCATCTGGCATGGTTGGCACTTCTTTATGAAGTCGGCAGTGTCATTTTGCAAGGTCGGCCAGAAGAATCCAGCTTGGATAATCTTTCTGGCTAAAGATCTCACTCCCAGATGGTTTCCACAAATGCCACCATGTACTTCATCCAGGACTTCTTCCGTCCTTGAAGTCGGGACGCACTTCAACAATGGCGTAGATATCCCTCTTCTGTAAAGGACATTTCTCACCAAAGTGTAGTTCTGTGCTCCCTCCAGATCTTCTTGGCCTCTTTTTGTTCCTCCGATAAGATGTCAAATTTTAAGCATTTGACCAGAGGAGACATCCATCCGAAGTCTAATCCGGAAGCTTCTAAGACATCTAGCTTGGTTTCTGTCTTCGTGACTAAGGGTTCTTGGAGAGTTTCTTGAATCAGGCTTCTATTGTTTCCCCCTAGTTTGGTACTTGCCAACTTGGAGAGGGCGTCTCCTCTGTTTTTGAGTTTCCGAGTTATGTGTCTGACCTCGGTTTTGGAAAATTGCCCAAGATACTCCATAGTTTTTTCTAAGTACCTTCTCATATTTAGGTCTTTATCCAGATCCTCTCCATTAATTTGAGAAGTCACAACTTGAGAGTCACTGAAGACTACAACTTTGGTTGCACCGACTTTTTTGGCTAGCTTTAGACCGGCAATCAGGGCTTCATATTCTGCCTGATTGTTGGAGGCTGGGAACTCAAATTTCAAGGAGACTTTTATTTGAGTTCCTTCTTGATTAACCAATATTATGCTAACACCGCTTCCGACTTTATTGGAGGAACCATCCACGTACTATTCCCAAGTCGTGGAGACCTCCTCTTGATCTCTTGCATACTCAGCCACGAAGTCGGTGAGGCATTGGGCTTTGATGGCTGTTCGAGTTTTATATTTTAAGTCAAACTCAAATAACTCTATAGCCCATTGAACCATTCTGCTCGTAACGTCTTTTTTCTGAAGAATTTGCTTCATGGGCTGGTTCGTCCGAACTCTTATGGTGTGAGATTGAAAATAAGACAAAAACCTTATAGATGCTATTATCAAGGCATATGCAAACTTCTCATGTTTTTGATACTTTGGTTTGAGGCCTTGTAACACCTTGCTTGTAAAGTATACAGGTTGCAGCCCGACCTCATCTTCTCGTATTAATGCTGACGCTACAGCCTTCTCGGCGACAGCTAAGTATAACACGAGTTCTTCTCCTGCTTTTAGCTGGAAAAGAATGGGAGGTTGGCTCAAATACTTTTTGAACTCTTGGAATGCTTCTTCACATTCTGGAGTCCATTCGAACTGGCATCCTACTAAGGAAAAAGGTGGTAGAGATCTTAATGCTGATCCTGCTAAGAATCTAGATAGAGCTGCAAGTTGGCCATTCAGCTATTGGACATCCTTTAAGCAGGTTGGGCTTTTCATTTCCAGGACCGCTTTACACTTGTCGGGGTTAACTTCAATCCCCCTTTGTGTTAGCTGATGCGTGAGCATCTTTTCTATCTTTTCCTAGTGAATTTGCATTTGAATTATTAAGCTTAATCAAGATTTAATTACTTTTAGCCACTATAAATGATACTTTGAGTTTTTTACAATTTTTATTTATTTCAGGTAGCATTCGGATAGACTTGACAGAGTTTTGTAGCAGAAAAGGAAGAAAGCGAATGATGTTGTCAACCCCGACCTCCTTGCACTCAAACAAGAATAACTTGAGCTACAGAAGTCCAATTGACATGATTTCAATAGCACTGGAAAGCTAACTTCCAGGTCTTTCCAACAATATATAATAGTCTATACTTCCGTCAAAGGAACGCTAGCATAGTGACGCCTAACCTGGAGAATCCCAAGTTAGGCGCCGGAAGAAGCACAAACTCTAAGTTCAAGGCTGCCTGGGTAGTGCCTAACTTCACAAAAGTGAAGTTAGGCGCCAGTTCAATCACCAAGACTCATGTTCAAGACTGCAAGGGTGGCGCCTAACTTCAATTCTTGAAGTTAGGCGCCATTTCAATGCAAAAGACACCCTGGAAGCACTGCAAGGGTGGCGCCTAACTTGGAATTTCCCAAGTTAGGCGCCAGTTCATATGAATCCAAGTGGTCCCGCATCCATCAAGCTATGCAACGAGATTTAATTAGGTTTTAATTAAAACTTTTATTTTATTTACAAATAGGAAAAGATATTATTTAGTTTTAGAAAATATATTTTACATTAATTAGGATTAGATATAAAAGGGAAAAGAATCAGCCCTTCAGACTTCTCTCTTCTCTTTTACCTCATTCCACACTTTAGAGTTTTTCAGAATCCTTGTTTTCTCTCTGAATCATGAGCAACTAAACCTCCATTGTTAAGGTTAGGAGCTCTGTTTATTCTATCAATTAATACTATTACTGTTCTATTTTAATTCATGTATTGATTTCAATTTCAAGAATTATTTTCATTCTTTATCTTATGAATATGGGTGGAACAGAAGTATGACCCTTGTTCTAATTGAGTTCTTGTAAAACTTGGAAAAGCTCTTTGCTTGAACAACATCTTGAAAATAATTTCTCCTAAATTTCTAATTATCTTGTCTTAACGGGATACGTGACATATAATCCTCTTATATTTGGGTAATTAGGATTTCTGTGGCATATAAACTAGAATTGAAGTTAACCCTCTAATTGGAATCAAGTGACCAAGGAATTGGCGGTTGAAGAAGGTTAGAGGAGACTAAAAAGGTCTAAGGAATTAGGGTTTAGTCACATATAGTTTGCCATGAATTGAATCTTGCATTATTAAAATAGTTGGTAAGAAAACTTAATCCGTAAAATAAGTATCTCTAAAACCTTAACTATTTTACTCATATATTTCACAACCCGTTTACTACTTGCTTTTTGATTTTCTGAATTTACTGTTTGATGCAATTGAGACCCAAACACTCTCTTCTGTTTGTCTAACTAAGTAAATCACTTAATCATTGTTGCTTAGTCCATCAATCCTCGTGGGATCGACCCTCACTCACCTGAGGTATTACTTGGTACGACCCGGTGCACTTGCCGGTTAATTTGTGGGTTATAAATTCTGCACCGTTAGCATGAATTCTAGAAATTTTCCAGCCTCCACTGCGAAGATGCACTTGTCGTGATTTAATCTCATCCCATGCATTCTTATGGTGTTGAAGACTTGGGAGAGATCTTTCAGGAGGTAGCCGTCATCCTTGGTCTTCACAGCATGTCATCTGCATATACTTCCATTAGCTCTCCCAGATGAGGTGCAAACACCTTATTCATCAACCTCTGATATGTGGCCCTTCATTTTTTAATCCAAATGGCATGACTACGTAGCAATAATTTGCTCTGGGCATGATAAACGATGTCTTCTCTTGCTATGGTTTGTACATTGGGATTTGGTTATATCCTAAGTAGGCATCCATGAATGATAAGTATTGATACCCCGAGTTGGATTCTACTAGGGTATCAATATTTGGTAGAGGATATGAGTCTTTAGGGCATGCCTTGTTTAAGTCGGTGTAGTCGACACATATCCTCCAATTTCTATTCTGTTTCTTGACCAACACTACGTTTGCAAGCCAGGCCGGATATTTGACTTCTCTAATGAAGCCTGCCTCAAGCAGGGCTCGTACTTGCTCTTAGACCACTTGAGCCCATTCAGGTCCTAGCTTCCGTCTTTTTTGCTGAACAGGTCAGGATCCTAGATGGACAGCCAATTTGTGTGACATGAGTTCTGGATCTATTCTCGACATGTTGGAAGCTTTCCAGACAAAGAGATCGAAATTTTCTTGTAGGAGCTGCACTAGCTTCTGCTTCAAATCTTCTGTTAAATTGGCTCCTACGTTGGTATTCTTCCCAACCTCTTGCCCGATCTGTACTTCTTTGATTTTTTCTTCGGGCTGTGGCCGTAGCTCTTCCTTGACTCGGACTCCTCCGAGGTCAATGACATTGACTTCTTTGTCTTTACCTCTTAGGTTCGGCTTTCGTTGTAACACTTTCTCGCCAGCTTCTGGTCTCATCTGATGGTCGTAATTCCTTCTGGTGTTGCGAATTTCATACAGAGGTGGGGTGTACAAACCACTACTCCCAGCCGATTTAGGGTTGTTCTGCCTATTAGGGCATTGTAGGCAGAAGCTACATCGACAACAATAAAGTCGATGCTTAAGGTTTTCAATTTTATCCCCTTTCCAAAAGTTGTGTGTTGGAAAATGAAACCCAGCAGCTTAATGGGAGTGTCCCCTAATCCGAAGAGGGTGTCGGGGTAGGCCCTTAACTCTTACTCGTCCAACCCCAATTTGTCAAATGCTAGTTTAAACAAGAGGCCAGCCGAGCTCCTTTGATCCACCAGAGTTCTATGAGATGAGCGTTGGCGACAATCATAGTGATTACTACTAGGTCCTCGTGTCCAGGCACAATGCCTTGTCCATCCTCCTTGGTGAATGAGATAGTTGGGAGGTCAGGCCCTTCATTCCTGACTTGGTAGACTTCCTTCAGATGCCTTTTCTGAGATGATTTGGTCAGCCCTCCTCCAGCAAACCCTGCTGCTATCATACGAATGTGTCGCTCGGGGGTCTATGGGGGCGGACTTCTTCGTCCGTGACCTTCGTCATCTTTTTTTCTCTTCCCATGATGGTCTAACCTTTTCATGAGATATCTAACTAGCCGACCTTCCCTGGACAACTTTTCTATCACATTTTTTTAAGTCGTAACAATCGTTAATAGAATGTCCATACAACTTGTGATACTCACGGTATTCATTACGACTTCCCCCCTTTTTGTTCTTGATGGGTCGCGGGGGAGGAAGTTTTTCAGTGGGAAAAATTTTCCTGTATACGTCTACAAGGGAAACTCGTAGAGGAGTGTAAGAGTGATATCTTCTAGGCCTTTCAGATCCGACTTCTTCCTTTTTCTTGGGCTCCTTCTCTTTTTTCCTTTCATTGGTGGGGATGCCCTATCCGCCAACTCGGTTCTCGTAACCTGACGTTTTCTGCCATATTGATGTACTTCTTAGCTCGTTCTTGTACATCACTTAAAGAAGTCGGGTGTCTCTTTAAGATGGACTGGGAGAAGGGTCCTTCTTGGAGTCCATTGACTAGGCACATTATCACTGCTTCAGTGGGTAAGTCTTGGATTTTCAAACACGCTTTGTTGAATCTTTCCATGTAGTCTCTCAGGGGTTCTCCGACCTCCTGTTTTACTCCTAGTAGGCTAGGTGCATGCTTGACTTTGTCCTTATGAATTGAGAAGCGCATGAGAAACTTGAACAAGAGGTCATCAAAGCTGGTGACCGACCTAGGGGGAAGGCTATCAAACCACTTCATGGCCGCCTTAATCAAGGTCGTCAGAAAGGCTTGCAGCGAGTAGCGTCCGATGCGTTGGCTAAGTACATCCGACTTATAAAATTACTGAGGTGATGCTTCGGGTCAGTCGTCCCATCGTACAGATCCATGTCAGGGCTTTTAAAGTTTCTGGGAACTTTAGCCCTCATGATATCCTCAATGAACGTGTCTTCTTCTCCCAATAGGGTGTCTTCTCGATCTCTGCGGGAATCCTTATTTCGGAGATTGGATTCCAGCCTTGAGAGCTTTTCTTCGAGCTCTCTTCGTCACTCGATCTCTCTCCTTAGGCTTCGTTCTGCTTCACACTGTCGTTCCAACTCCTGTTCTAGTTGCTCGAATCGACTTTGGTGACCATGTAATAATCCCATTAGGTCAGCAAAGTGAGGATGTCCATCTTTTCCAGACTGATGAACTTCAAATGAGATCCTTTTTTATCCCTTGGTATTGGAGGGACCTTCGCCATGCTGTCCTTCCGTTCCTTGTAGGGATATTATTGCTCTATCGTTGTTGACCGTGTCCTGGTGCTCTTGCTCAGACTCCGATGCGGTGTGTCCGTCTTCATGTTGGTCGTCCGCCATCGTGCGTTGATCTTCCAGGTCTCCGGCAACGACGCCAATGTTCCGGGACTTACCTAGAATCGGATGGTGGTTGGACTTGTTTGTGATGCCCAAGCACTAGAGGAGGGTGGTCTCCAACTTGGTTTATGTCTGGGAGCCGCCATCCAAGTTGGGTATGTGAAAGGATGGAGGGTGGTACCTGCAAAGACACTCTGATGCCTAAGTTAGCAAGAGGGTAAGCAGGTTTAGAGTATTGGAACTTAGGTTTACCAATAACCACCGTTGAAGTAGTTCCACTTCTGATGGTGGATAACCGTCCCTTTATCTTAGAGTTGTTGGGATCTCCACTTCTAGAAGTGGGTGAGAGAATTAAGGAGGCAATTACTTATTTGAATAAGTGTCACTTGCCAGCTTATATCGAATCCGGCCTCTTTGAAGAGGTCGGATGGATCAACGAAGGTCAATCCTTTAGATTGGGCCTTTTTGGACTTAATTAGGCCTGGCCGTCGCTTTGGGTCAGGGTATGAACAATTTCCTTCAAATTTTTTTAGAAAAAAAATTATATGTCACTATAAAAGATGAAGTTGTACAAGAAAATATGGTTTCATTAAAAATTTGAAGTAGTGTTGGTCATTAAATATGAAATAATTTTTTTGTGGACTGTGGGTAGTAATTCAAGCTATTTTTTGGGGTTATGGGTTTTGTATTACAGTATTTTTTTGGTGGGATGTGGGTGTAACTCATGTTACAAAGTCCAAAAAAAATCAATTTGTCCAAAAAAAATCGGTCATTAAATAGTTGGTCCAACCAAACCAACTTAGACCGATCTACAAATACATTAAACTTTGGATCAAAACTAACATTTTCAACAATTGCTATACGGATGTCATTCCAGTCCTTTATTTGACATCTTATTCTATGGTCCTGCAAAGTCTTGAAAATACTTTTCCCACTAAAGATATTCCCTTGTCTACAATATTAAAAAAAAAAATTGAGCCAACTTTTATATACTATTTTGATAATTTATCCTAAAATTTGAAATGCAAAATAGAATCATCAATTTTCATGAACATGAACTAGCATAAGAGACCCTTAGTTAATTAATTAGCATTGTAGATAATATTTATTCACTCCTTACAACATACATCTCACACCACCCTTCCTTAATACAGCATACACAAACAACATAATTCAGGCGTACATAGACAACACAAACAAACTATCTAAAAGGACACTAAAGATACATTATGGTATTTTTCATATTCAGATCCTCCTGCCTCCATAAATCTCCTCAGCAGTCCTGCTATTAATGATCGGTGCATTTCCATAATCTCTTCTGTTATAATCAACCTCTCTGCCAATGAATGTGGAATGTTTTGGTGGTGTCTTTGGCTTTGATGAGATGTTCAAGTTTGCAAACTGGTTAGTAAGGTCCCTCTTGTCAACAGAAGGAGCCGTCACAATAGACTTCAGCTTCTCAGCTTCCTTCACCAGTTCCATACTCTTGTCGAATTTGCTTTTCGGCGCTTTACCAAGCCCTGCAGCCCAGCTGTTTGAGGAGGCTGATTTATCTGCACCACCATGTCTGAGCAGGTAATCATCACGATTTTCATATGGCAAAGCAGTTGGACTAGCAGCTTTGTGCCCTCCTTTGTTGCTAAGGTCATTAGATGACACCCTCGCCGCTTCCTTCAACAATTCAAGAGCTTTGTCCATATTATTTGTTGGTTCACTCAGTTGAGTCCCTTTTCTTGGTGGATGAGTCCAAGATACACTAATTGGCTTGTGTCGATCTTTGTTGGTGTAATCACCGGCATAGTCACCATAGCCATTTCCACCATAGTTGACACTCTTTGGGCTACTTCCAAATGGCCTTTGCTCTTCTCTGTTGTTGTAGCTACCATAACCACTATTAGGAGCACCATAACCCTCATTACCCCTTATCGGTTTAAGCTCTTCTTTGTTGTGGTTGCCATAATCACCATAGGCATTTCCACCATTGTAGCCCCCATACTTGGGGCTTTTGATCGACCTATGCCCTTCGTTGTTGTCATAGTCACCATAACCAGAGTATTTGTCGTTTCGATTCGGACTGCTACTAGGCCTATGGCCTTCTTTGTTGTTATGATTACCATATCCACCATAGCCATTAGGACCAGCATAACCATCATCCCGAATGGTGCTTGCAATTGGTTTGCGCACATCTTTGTTGCCAACATAATCACTACCATTGGCGTTGGCATAGGAAAAGGCAGGACCATTATAAGATGTTGCCTGAGGGGAATGACGCCAATCATTTGTAGGAAGACTATTCCACTGCGGGCGGCTAGCTTCATTTTGCACCTTGGTGAGGAAGTCATCTACTTTTCGCTGGGCGACATGATCAGGGCTTCTCTGCCTATGATTCCATTCACCGGATGTTGGGGAGCTACGCTTCTTATAATCATCATCATAATCATCATAAGGTCTACTAGCAACTGGAACTATTTTCTTTTTGGTGGCATAGCCATCAGAGTTAGTACTGGGATCATAATTGGAATTGGGGACAAAGGGAACAAATGGTTTTATAGCAGGTCCTCTAGACTCTTCTCTAATAGTATTGTAGGAGGAGGCACTCGTATACATGTAACCATACTGTGCCATGGCTAATAGTTCTCAAAAAGACACACTACCTAGAGATCTATCCCTTGTGTGATTTGGTTCCAAGAACTCTTGGAACTTCTTAAATAGAGAGAAAAAAGATTATCAGATATTAGAACTTAGAAGACTCCAAGTCCCTCCAATGAAAAAGGCTAAAAGATTCAAACTTAGCGTGAAGATTGGAATCAAATGCTACTTTATGTGAAATCAACATGGATAGGATTGGGATTATATTCAAGTTCTTAAATTGACACTATGTGGTATTGTTGTCTAGGAAAGTGCGGAATCATATTCCATTAATTCGTGGATGAAAGGGGAAAAAATGAATTATGGTGCTTTTGGTGTGACATTCGATTCCTTTCTTCAACATTATGTAAACGGAAACGGTTCATTGACGTTGCTAAACAACATTAGCAAAATAAAGCAAACCCTTTTTCAGTAAAGGTTAGAATCTAAAGAAATCTACAGTACAAAGGAGTATCTACATTATAAAAAAGAAGTCTGAAAAGAAGCTTGACATTGAAAATGGCGAATTTCTGTAATAAACTACTGAGTAAACCTACACTGGTCATACATGTTTAATATTTAAACAGGATACTACTTTCATTAACTTCATCATAATCTGATCACAAATAGTAACGAATTCAATATTCTCTAACTTGATATAAAACAATACAAAATAATCACTTCATAAATCACGAAAGGAATATCAAGAATTAGAATATATGATGAAATTGAAAAATACTATAAAAATTACCCAAAAAAAAAAAAAAAAAAACTAAAGAAAAGGCGGTTAGAACATGAACTATGTGCCATAATTTTATCATGAGCTGTAATATTCTAGTTAATCACAGATAGTGATATCCATTTTTTCCATTACCACTGAAATATCAGTTTCCATTCAAAATTTCCAACCATGTTCTCTGCCGGATGATTGATTGGCTACAGAGCAAAAGTAGTATTATTTACTAAAAGTCTAAAACTAGTGTACCTGATGACTTGGTAGCTCAGTTACCAAGTCTCACACAACTCTATTTCACAACTTACCAAAACAAGAATATACAAAAAGAAAACACTTCATTTCCTTCTATATTACACCTTATTTACTAGTTTACTTTATTGCAGATTCAGCTGAATTGGGTGGCCTAGTCACAACATGAGTAGTGGTAAAAACAAATATATTTTAAATTAAAAAGAAAAACCTAAATTAGAATAAAAAATCTCGCAAACATCAGTGGAATGCAATAACATTTTTTTTTTTTAAAAAAAAGTCCCGTGTTATTCCAGTTTCCAGTTACAAATTTCTAGACTGAGAAAACACGAATACACTTTCGGAGTGAAAATTCAATGTATAAACCACAAAGGAACATCAGCACGAGATTAAATCCCATGAAAGAACTGAGGATAGCTGAGAAGAGAAGCCTAGCATTAGCAGTAAACATCAAATGACGAAACTGAACAATTAAATGTAATAATAAAAATTAGAAAAATCGACAAAATTTCAAAACCAAAGAAAGCAGAACAAGTGAAGATATGAAGATACACCTTGAGAACAGAATTTCTATGGCTATGTATTAAGCACAAGTCAAATGTACAATGCTTTCGTTGTCATATCTAAACCTTCTACCTACTTGAATATATGCCAGCTCGAGCATGATCCCCTCTAATCCTCAACAGAGTCCATTAGAAAACATCTTGCAAGGATCAAAACTTCCATGACTCCATCATCTCCATTGAAAGAAAGCAAACCAGCTGGATATATAATTCAAAATTTATAGTAACAGCTCTCTAATAAAGTAGAATCTATCCAAGCAGGTTTGAAGAATACCACTAAAAAATTGATGATCAGTCAGTGTGGATTTGCAAATCTTCCATGAAGCCACAGATCAAAGGGGCCTCCCAAGAAGAATCAATGCTCAGAAGTAGTTTACACAATAGCGAGAAAAGCTGCAAGTATTAATAACAATAGTCTGTAAATCATGACGAGAAAGAAGACCTGCAAATGATATAGAGTCGGTATAATTTAAATTTATACACAATTCATCCTACTAAGACTACATTAATGATCAACACTCTGCCAAAATTACTTCTCTTTCAAAAGCCTAAGTTCTTTTATGACCCCAGATTATTTAACTTGGGAACAACATTTGCATTAGTTAAAAAAAAAAATCGTTTAGCTACTATGTACCTTTGGGCAGTGTTTGGTTAGTTTCCAATTTTCCATGCCCATGAGAGACATAGACACGGTGACACATCCTACTATTTGTCTGCTACTGCTAAGACACAGATTTTTTATGAACGTAGTAGCGCACAAATGCACACAAAATACATATCTTCACTGTCTGCCTTTCAAGCTGAGACACTAAGACACAATTTATAAGACACGAATTTTGACACTTTTATCCCTAATTATTTTCCAAATTGCCAATTTTATCCTAATCCTAACCCCCCCCCCCCCTCTCCTTTTCTTTTTTTACCACTCTCTGCTCTTCCCTCCTCCTTCCTCTACCACTGCCCCTTCCCTCCATCACCCCCACCCCCACCACCGCCATTGCGTCCTCCTCTCTTTGTCCTCCCCTTCTATCACTCTTCGTCCCACCCATTCTCCCTCGGCTCTCTGTCTTTGTCTTTGTCTGTGCCAACTCCTCGCTCTGCCCTCACCCAGATCTGCTGCCTCTACTCCTCCTTCTCACCCTCTCATTGTTCAAAGTCTGTCATCCTTCCTCCCTCCCTCTCACTATTCGCTGCCTCCCTTCTTCCTATCTTCACTCTTTCTCTATGCAGATGTGCTGCGCCTCTGCCTCTGCCTCGGCCCCTGCCCCTGCTCCCTTCTCCCGCTGCCTCCCTCATTTCCCTCCTTGTCTTTCGATTTTTCTGATTTTGGTAGATTGTTATGGTGATTTTTCTGGGCTATGATTTCTTGTTAATTATAGATGATGAAGAATCATGTGATGGTGGTAGTAGTGGTGATGGTGGTAGTGATGAGGGTAAATTTGATATTTTGATGAGTGTAACTTCTGTGTTTTGTCGTGTGTTTTGTTACCAAACAAAATCTAAAACTTTTGTATTTTTATGTCTATGTACTGTTGTGCCTCTATATCTATGTCCACTTCTAGACAACAAACAAACAGAGCCTTCGTGCACATGTTAACTTTCCTACTAATAAAAATTTTTAAATTTTTTACTTTATTGAAAACATAATAAATGCATTGAACACTTAAGAGTAAAGTATATTTTTTGTCACCAATATTTATGATTTTTCTCAAAAATACCTCTAATATTTAATTTCATTCAATTTTGTCCCTATCCTTACAATTCATTCAATTTTGTCCCTAACGTTTTCAATTTATGTCAAAATTACCTCCTGAATGTTTCAATTTTGTCCCTCACATTTTAGATGAAGTTAATATTCAGGGTAATTTTGACATAAATTGAAAAAAAGACAAAATTGAATGAAATTAAATGTTAGGGGTATTTTTGAAAAAAAAAACCACAAACATTTGGAACAAAAAAATTACTTTACCCAAAACTTAACTATTGTATAATTTTTATTAAAAAAATTAATTTATAACCTTAATATGTAGCTTTAGGACATATGTTAGCTAGACTCAAAAAAATATAGATTACAGAATACCATCATACCAAACCTTCCACTTCCACCTAACAGCAAAATTTATAACAATGAATAAACATAGCCACAAAAGCAATAATATCAGATTTAGCTGAGAAAAGCTAAGCAAAGCTCAAAGAAGCTATCCAACCTCTGAAAAGTGCAATTTGCTGTCACCTTCCTTGAACCACTCTGTAATTTAGGACTAGGTCATCTTGTCTTTTCCATATGTAAGTTTTTACTGTAGCTAAGCTCATTTCAGGAGGCAATATCTGGAAATAACAAATAACAGTTCACTAACCATACTTCAATGAAAAATTGATATGATAACAGCAAATAAATTAATTAGTCAATAACGCCATCGATCACTAAACTCTCTCTAGTTTATTTGGGAGAATCAATATAAAAAAGTAATCGGTACGGCAATCATTTGGGAAAAGGTGGGAACTAATTAACATGACTAAAACATATCCAGTAAAAACAGTCAGTATGAACAAAGCTAAAACTAGTACCTACATATGAAATACAATTACTCAGATCAATTTTAAGGCTTCAATTTAAGTGTTCTATGGTTTCAGTTAGACAAATCTACTATACTGGGAAAAAAAAAAAGGCCATTGTGGTACATAAAATGTTTTAGGGGCAAAAAATGCTCTTCAAGTCTCATTTAGCTGGCCCTCTTATCACAAGTGAAAATAAGATCAATAAAGTATTACCTAAAAAAAGTATTATTGTTGACTAGGACTAGGAGCATATTTTGTTTTGCAAAGAACTGAATAGGAACTGACTTTTGCAATAAGAAGGCCAACCACATCAAAGCTATTGATCATCCAATATCGAAGTTTATAATCCAAAACATTGGAGAAAGTGCAAAATTCTAAGGGTATGTGCTAAGTATCTAAGCATAACTGACCCCACCTAATGAGATAAGGCTTTGTTGTTGTTGTGTTATGTATCTAAGCAAAGTGGTGAACTGGACTTTAAAAACTAGATGTTATGGGGAAGAATCATTCTTCTTAAATATCAAGCATCCCATACTATCCTATGCGGGACTTTGGGAACCCCATAATACCCAAGTCTCTAACAATATACCGCCCGTACAGAGCCAACGTTCACAGCGGCTTCACTCTATCGACAATTCGACATTGGCCAAATGGTAGCCAATTGACTGTTGACTATCAATATTCGGTAGTCACCTTAATCCAGCCTATAGGTATCCCTTTCTATGGTGCCGACAACTAAAACTTCGATACTATTGTTAAGTATCTAAGGACAGTAGGGAGCCCACCTTAAAAGCTAGCTATTATGGGAGAAGAACCACTCTCCTTAAATATACAACATCAAGTATCTCATACTATCGGATGAAGGATTATGGATACTCCATAATACCCGAGTCCCTAACAATGTAACAGTTGGTAACAAGACATAAAGGAAATAGAACCGGGTAGTGCAGAAATGCTGAGACAGAAAGTGAATCATGGTGATAACATTTCTTCTCGGTTTTTGGAATTATATTGAAATGCAAAAAATAATAGAAAGAAAAGAGTGCTGGTAGTATTTGTGAGACTACCCCTCTCCTATTCTTCAATTCTTTTCTTCTGGATTTGCTACCTCAATTTTCCACTCCTACATATAACAAACTCTCAAATGAGGGAACTGCCAAAAAAGGTAAAGATGTCATGGCATCCTTGTAAGTCTTAAATGCCTCTTGAGCTTCTATCCCCCATCGAAAATTGTCTTTCTTGAGCAACTGAGTCAATGAACATGCAATCTTTCCATAACCCTTTGCAAACCTTCCATAATAACCAGTCAATCCCAAGAATCCTCCTGGACTCTTGAGGTTGTTTGAGACAGACCAATCTTGCATATCCTGAGTTTTCTTTGGATCAACAGCAACCCCCTTGGCTGGTGCAAAGCAACACTTCTTGATATTCACAAATAATTGCTGCTGCCGCAATATCTCAAAAACAGTCCGCAAATGCAACATGTGAGTGGGAGTCAGGGCTGTATATGAGAATATTATCAAAGAAAACCAGTAAAAATTTCCTCAAATAAGGCCTTAAACCTTGTTTGTGAGGGCTTGGAAGGTGAAGGAGAACTAGTAAGCCCAGAGGGCATTACCAAAAATTCATAATGCCCTTCATGAGTACAAAATATTCTTTTGCGAATATCATCCTCATTCAACTGAATTTGGTGGTACCTGGACTTCAAATGCAATTTGGAAAAAATCTGCATCCCTCCACTCTCATCTAGTAATTCAACAATAATCGGAATCAGAAATTTATTGAGGACGATTATCTTAAGGGCTTTATAATCTAAGCACAACCTCCAAACTTCTTCTTTCTTCACTACAATAACAAGACTTGAAAAAATACTAGTACTTGGCTTTATCACACCTGATTGCAACAATTCATCCACAATAATCTCTATTTCATTTTTCTGACAAAGGGGATACCTGTAGGGACATACGTGTGGGTTTTTAGCACCACCCTCCTTCAGTACAATCATGTGATCTTGTTCTCTTCTTCCTCAAAGGTAGATACAATTTTCGCACTACTTTAGTAGAAATGAAATTGACTTCAGCTCCTAAACCTACTAACACCACCAGTCCACCACTATGTTATTCTCCCTCTAACTCGTCAATAACATGGCTAAAGTCTTCTTCCTCGGCAACACCATTTTCTTCCTCATCTCCCATTAATAGAGTAAGCAGAAGAGACGTTCTAGAAGGGTCCAAGTTTAGATGGATCCGAATCTGTTAGACCTGTTAGAGACTCTAACTAAAGAGTGGAATGACACTTCTGCTCCATATGTTCTAACCATGTATATACTGAGCTGAGCATTAATTTGGTAACAATACAACAGAATATCCTTTCTCTATTCTCTCTCTCTTCACTTTATCTCTGATTCTCAAACTCTATCACCCATCAATAGAATCTGATATTGTTTGTGTTGACAGATATGTTCAAGATTCCATTTTCCTCCAAATTTGAAACAAAACCCCTTACATTTTCCTTCATTTCATTCTTCATTGGAAAAGTGTGCCACCTTTCCCTTGTTTGGGTTATAATTGCTGATGCTAGCCCCAATAGACTGGGTCTTCCCTGGGCTAGACCCACTAGTGCAACCCCAGGTCAGGTCGAGGCGAGAATCGAATTCGACCTACTCCTTCCGATCACGTCATTGTTTCCCCTCATCTCCCTTGTGTAAACACACCCATATCGCACCAAGTCAAATTACGATTGTCAATTGCATGGGCTCAATTCATCAGCTCTTACCTTTGGTTTCAATCCATTCATGAAAATATACATGAGGATCTCGTTTCCCAGGTTTCATTGAGTTCGAGCTACTAACTCAAAGTCTCAGCGGTATTGCATCATTGACCCCACCTGTCGGACCTCCAACAATGGTTCCAATGGGTTCGCTAGTGCTCCTAGCGGCTGGTTGGAACTCCTTTAGAACAGTCCTGCTTGTGTTTGTTCCTCCCACTACTCGAAGCAAGAGCCTATCTGTTCAGAGAAATCACTACATTGAGCTTCTAACTCTGAGAAACCCAAAAAAACATATCGCCCTACTCAGACAAGCCATCCACATGCATCCTCTCTGTCAATCAATGGAATCCCCACCTTCACAGTATCCGCACGAATAGGAGCCAAAATCTCTGTTCTCTCGTCATTCTAATCTTCTTCATTCATGTTTGGGTTCCTTCAGTCCGTGTGGTGCCGATGCCCTTCCTGAGTTCACTAGTTGCTTAGATCCTAGAGCTGCTTCATTATCAGCTACATGTTTCAATTTTGTTCTAGAATCTGGCTCTCCAACGAATCCATCCTAGCCTCCACTGCAGCTAGAGCACGTTTTAGATACCAGGCTTATATAGAGAGTGAATCAGAGTGATAACAATTTGTAGATTTTGGAATTATATTTAAATGCAAGAAATAATAGAAAGAAAATGGTGATGGTAGCATTCGAGAGACTACCCTTCTAGTATTCTTACTTCTATTCTTTTCTTCTGGATACCCTAACTCATTTCCATTCCTATATATAAACAACTCTCCTATCTTTCCTAAGACAGAATTACCCTAGGATCACACACCCATCCCACTACCTCTACCATCTGGCAGGATTTGTTGCATATCTGGTGGTCCCTCAAAAGATGGAATTCTCCCTGAATAAGGCTTGGACCCTGGTGCTACCTCTATTGCTTCCTCATTTGAACCTTCTTTCCCACTTTCATCATTACTAGGGTACATAATAGTATGATATGCCTTTTATAATGTGTATGGCACATCACAATCGGCAACAAATTGCAATCACGATAGCCAATGGATTCTAAAGAACATATCAATGGATGGATGTGTAGGCTAAGAATATTAAAATAGATCACAAACTTCCTAAGTAAACCCCCTAGAAAACTCTATTGTTTACCAAAAACGCCATTTGACAAAAAATCAGCGATCACATATTTGTATTCTTTTAGACACTTTTAATGTGTATTTTGCATTCCTAACATATATTCTATATGGGTGGCTGATTTGGAATCTGAGTTTTTGAGTGCACATAGCACGGTTGATTATTTACATTGTCATTAGACTGCATTTATGAGAACATATAACTTGCCTGATTGTTACACAAAATTTCAATAGAAGGCCTAATCTTTTGCCAGGACTTGGATCCAGATCGAGTAGGTCCCTCCCGAACTGCTTGGTGCTGTATCTGTGACCCAGCAAGTCCAGGGGCAACATTTCCATCAGCATTCCCATTATCAAGTGGTTTGTCAAGCACCAGCTTTTCTAAAACATAAGTAACAACCTAGGGAAAAAAGGTAAAAGAAGAAAGAATAGCTCAATTGAATGCTCTGAAAAAAAATTGTCTAGGTGAAATATGCTCACTAAATGCATTTAGAAACAAAGCAATAAATCTTTTGAAAAAAGGATCATAGTCAACTACACATCCATGTAATGTGCAAGATTCTAACAGCTATAACTTTTTGTATCGTTTTTTAGCCTTCCTATACTTCTAATATTGGGCTATTCTCGAATTGATCTAAACTTCTTAATGGGGCTTCTACAAATCTTCTCATGTGACCAAATTATTTGAGGCAAGATTCTACTGTATTTTCCACAACCCAACTTTCTTTACAATCCATCAAGTCAGTTAAATGATAAAATAACAATAGAAATGAGAGGGAAACAATTTCCATTTGCCAAATATTATGAAATACTAAAGCTTACTTTATGAACTCTTAATATTCGTGGAGCACTTAGCTTCCCTTGAGTGAGGATCTGAGCAATTGAACCATCACATGGATGCAAAAAGAAACTGCATCTGCAGATGTTATCAAAAAAGATAAAAGAATTCACATTAAAGAGAATATTATACAACTGGTCCAAGACCAATGATAATCACCTAGATTTCCAGACATAATTGCTACCATGGTCAGAAACTCAAATCCACAAAGTTATGCAGAGGTCTATAAAAGTAAGACCAAACAAAATAAAAGCAATCCTTTACTGGAAAGGACAAAAGTTAAAGATGTTCAAAAATGCAATGAGCAACATGGAAAAGCAATCATCAGATACCATTGGATTGAGAAAGCAGACTTTTACAGCTCAAATGTGCAAACTATTTTCTCTTAAGAGTGGTATGGTAAGTACAATTGTGTTTTGTTAGTGTATCTAGTTGTCATTCAGAAAATAGAAACTTAAAATCATCACCGCAAACCTAAGATATGTCTTTTGAGCTCTTATAATAAAATTAATATTGAATCTGGGAAAATATCAATCAATCACACTGCGTTAACAAAATGTGGAAATTGGCGGCCTGTGAGCAAGATTTCTTCCTTGCTACTACAAGCATGGGTTACCTGCAGCATCTTTTTACAAAAAGGAAAGGAACCGGAAGGTAAAAAGTTACTTAGTATTTTCTCTAGGAGGTAGTCGGTTATTCAATAAACAATCCAAACACCACAGAGGCAAGTCTTTCTCATCCTCAGTTCCATCTAAGTCGGTCATTTTCTTTCTCCATGGAACTCCATGAGTTCCCTCCGTAACAATGGAAGGAGGGGAAATAACTGAGAATTCAAACGGAGGATAAACCATAGCATCATTCTCAGAACTACCATCAACCTCAACTCCTGAATGAGCATGACATTTAGTAGCAATATCCTTCAAATCTCCATTAGCAGAAGCTGGGCTTCCTGTTCTTTTCTTTTGTTCTATCAACCACTGAGCAAAGAGACCTTTGAGGGTTTCACGAGCCAAGTTAACCTGTAGAGTAACAGGAACAATCATTAATTGCTGTGATATATTTAAAGCAGGTACCAATTTCGAAAGTTGGTAGACTGTGTTGGCATTCTCAATGAGTCCACAACCCTCCTACATCTGATAACCATAGAAGCACATAATAGAAAACCTCCACAGAAATATAACTTTTAAATAAATACTACATTCATGATTTAGAACATGGCAAGGATAATTCTGGCAGACAGGAGAAAGCATAGTTATCAGACACGGACCAGCAATTGATCCAGTCAAGACACTGGAGTTACTCAGTGGTTCAACCAGTGGGTCACTAGTTGAACCATTTAAATAAAACTAATTAATATAATATTTAAAAATATAATTTAATATCAGTTGTGTAATATATAACTATCAACAACAACTAAGCCTTATCCCAATAGGTGGGGTCAACTACATGGATCAAACGATGTCATTATGTCCCATCATCTATTAGTTATGTATAATAATAATAATAATAATAATAATAATAATAATAATAATAAAATAATAACTGTATAACAAGGAACAGCTTAGCCAGTGGTTGTCAAGTTGTTACACATCCTCAAGGTCCCTTGCTTGAACCCAGGGGAGCCACTTTTTTATAATTGGCGCGCACACAATGACATCAACATGATGTCATGTGCGCATGTCCCAACTGCTGACCCATCTGGTTAACATGTGCATTTCTGACCAGCTTTACTGGTCTGATTGGTTTATTTAATTGCATGAATGCTCAAAACATCAAACCAGGGGTCCAGTTCACTGGTATTCCTGTCAAATCAGCCAGTCCGGTTTGACAACTATGGAACAAAGAATAAAATTGGGAAGATCTTTGTCTACCCAAATAAATACATAAGGAAAACCATTATGTTTTACTGACTGTAATCAATGACACAAGAATGTAGATGAACGATGTCAACAACGGTATAAACTCAACATTATTATTATTATTAATTAATTACATAGGCTGCAAATTAATTGTTATAGTTATATTGATACGTGCTTCAAATGTTCGTGATATGAAGAGTTCAAGAGTTATTTAGAAGATATTTTAGTTTACATTTTTAGAATATTTTATTTAATGTATTTTGATTTTGTTTATTTAATTACTAGATTGGGCCTTATGTTTATGGGCTTTAGGGTTTTCTTTGTTTTAACCTAATAAGAGGTTATAAATACCTCCTTAGCTATTGTAGTCGTAGTATAGAATTTTTAGAGGTTTCAAAACCCCTTTTTGGTTTCGTGATGAAACCATGGTGTGGACAATTGAGGTTGAGGAGTCCTTCTCTTGTTGCATCGGGGAATTGAATAGAAGGTTGAGGAGTCCCTTCGATTCAATTTCCAAACTATGGCGTTGACAAGTTAGGTTGAGGAGTCCCTTTCTTGTTGCGTCAAGAAATTGGGTAGAAAGTAGAGTGATTCTCTTTGTACTCAATTTCAATCTATCATTTTTGTTTCTATTTCAATTTTAATGTATCTTTTTATTCAGTTTGAATTCTTGCCTTTATGTTTATCTATTATTTCCGTATCATTTGGTATCAGAGCTCAGGTATTAGATTAATTCTTATTAATCTATATTTGTTCTTCTTTTATCATAAAAAAAAGAGTCCAGTGTTTGTCGCGTCTTTCATTTTGTTCTTGTGTTCTTGTTTTTGTTTGCGTTTCATTATTTAAAAAAAAAAAGAAGAAGAATAAAGTGAAAAAAAAAAACAAAAAAGGAAGAAAAAAACCAAAAAAAAAAAAAAGAAATTATCTTCCTTATAATTATTGTCCTTTTCATATATTATTTTTTTTCACCTACAAGATTCGAGGACGAATCTTTTTTGAAGAGGAGGAGAATGATACGTGCTTCAAATGTTCGTGATATGAAGAGTTCAAGAGTTATTTAGAAGATATTTTAGTTTACATTTTTAGAATATTTTATTTAATGTATTTTGATTTTGTTTATTTAATTACTAGATTGGGCCTTATGTTTATGGGCTTTAGGGTTTTCTTTGTTTTAACCTAATAAGAGGTTATAAATACCTCCTTAGCTATTGTAGTCGCAGCATAGAATTTTTAGAGGTTTGAAAACCCCTTTTTGGTTTCGTGATGAAACCATGGTGTGGACAATTGAGGTTGAGGAGTCCCTCTCTTGTTACATCGAGGAATTGAATAGAAGGTTGAGGAGTCCCTTCGATCCAAATGATACGGAAATAAAAGAAATAAACAAGACAAGAATTGAAATTGAATAGAAAAGATACATTGAAATTGAAATAAAAACAAAAAAGGATAGGTTGAAATTGAGTACAAAGAGAATCACTCTACTTTCTACCCAATTTCTTGACGCAACAAGAAAGGGACTCCTCAACCTAACTTGTCAACGCCATAGTTTGGAAATTGAATCGAAGGGACTCCTCAACCTTCTACCCGATTTCCCGATGCAACAAGAGAAGGACTCCTCAACCTCAATTGTCCACACCATGGTTTCATCACGAAACCAAAAAGGGGTTTTGAAACCTCTAAAAATTCTATACTACGACTACAATAGCTAAGGAGGTATTTATAACCTCTTATTAGGTTAAAACAAAGAAAACCCTAAAGCCCATAAACATAAGGCCCAATCTAGTAATTAAATAAACAAAATCAAAATACATTAAATAAAATATTCTAAAAATGTAAACTAAAATATCTTCTAAATAACTCTTGAACTCTTCATATCACGAACATTTGAAGCACGTATCATATATATGTAAAGAAATATTAAAAGAAGGAGAGGTACATGACTCATAATTCATCCATTTACCTTATCCTCTTCAGGCTTGCCTAAAATATTAAGGTCAGCGGAATACATCTCTGCAGAAAAGCATTGAGGAGTGTCCAAATGCACAGACAAACTTCCAAGCCTGGTATCCACTGTGAACCATGCAGGAATGTTAACCTGAAGCAGCACAGAATTTTTTTTTATATAAAAAAAAAAAGAAGCCAGAATAAATTAAACTAAAAACCAAATAAAGAACATGATCATGTATAAATTATCAGTAAGCATATCATCATACCATCTCAAACAGCTCTTCCTTTTTCTCCTCCAATGAAACCTAAATGTTCACATGTGAAGAATGAAATATTTTGAAAATCACAAATGAGGTCCATCAGCTAGAACTTTGCAAATAATGAAAACTATAGCTAAGCGTATTCCTACAAACAAGACTAACGTGTAGGTTATCCATCAAAAGTAACACCAATTCTTACCTTCCCAAAATCTTCAATAACAACACCTTTAGTAATTTCGCACAATTTCACTGAACCCGAGGAATCCTATAAAGAAAGCCATTTATCAGCAGTGTGCATAACACAGAGAAAGATTATGAAACTAACAGTAGAATAATATTAATTATTAATGGGTAATGGTATTATTACCTTTGTCAGGACATGCCTCTTATTATTTAAAACTTCATGCTGTATTATAGCAGGGATACCAGGAATAGTCAAGGTTGGTTCTTTATATGCAGGAACCTAACGATATTTATAATGGCAGCAACAAGATGCAAAAGTATTAGTTCCCCAAAACCAAAAGAACATCTAAATTTGAAAAGAAACTTCTTTGGAAGATAGATCTGTGTATACCAAAAAGGAAGAATTACAAAGGAATGCCAAATATGCTTCATCTTTAGAAGCCCATATTCAGAGTTGTGCAGCACTAGTAGACAAAATAATAAAATTGGAAAATTGAAATTGAGAGATAAATGTAACATACAGGAGTAGATCCTTCTAGTGACACCCTCGCTCTCGAAAAGGACAAATTTCCAGCTAAGAAAGAATTGCCACTTTCGAAAATCTTTTGAGGGTTGCGCCCTTCAGCAGGCCATCTATGAACAGAAGAATCAGTTGATGCAACCCATATGCTATCATCATGCAAAGCTAACTGAAGTATGGGGTGTTTGCCTGTACAAAGCAAAACACTTTCCCTCATTTGCAAGTCTGTAATGTATAACTGGAGGTAGAAAAGAATTAGGGATTAGAACATGTGCTCATGATTTCAATAGAAGATGTCACATCAAGGCATCATTACTTAAAAAGGTTATTTATAAAGGAAAACTGCACTCACTGAAAAGTCTCTACCACCACTATAAACATGACTAAATGAAGGAGTGCTGGCAAGAGCCCAGACAGAATCTGTATGAACTGCATAAGAGTGGATACAACGCTGCTGACCAAGATCCCAAAGCCTATACGGCAAAATGGCGAGATGGGTCAACCAGATATAATAAACAAAAATACTTTACAATGTATACACACACTACCTTATCATAGAGTCTGAAGATCCTGATATACAGAACCTGCCATGATGAATGCTAAAAGAATCTTTAGCTGTCGTATGACAAAAGTACTTTGCTATTCAATCTAACAAAATATAGGAAATGAAAGGTGCCTAGTCATATGCAATACAAAATACACCAAACAACATACCATTCAGTATACCATCAACCATAGCAATATGTAGCGAAAATGCCAATGAAAATACTGTTCCTTACTTGCATAGTTGCAAGAAGTTGTGGCAATATATAGAAATACCATGTGAGGAAAATCATATCAGGAAGAGATAGAATCTAAAATTAATAAATAAAATGGACAAGGCACAAGAGGAAGCTCAACCCAAATCCCAGTAAACAACTGTTGGTATGAAAGGGGCGGTGATGGAGAAATTGGTCAAATATTTTGTGAAAATTTATATAGTCACTCAACAAACCTCCCAGTAGGATCCAGAAGAAGAGCCCTGATGTTATCTGTATGTCCTTTTAGCTTCAAAGTTTTTGATCCGGATCTTGGGTCCCACAGACGGACAACCTAGATGAAAATAAAGTAGAAATAAATAAGCCATGCTCTTCATAGTAGAGACAACATCACACAATATATATTATAAGATTCAATATAATATAAGTCAACTAAACGCCGTTTAAATTCCAAAATAAAAAGCAGCAGCCTCAATAGAATGTAACACTCTACCTTTTCTGTGCCACCAGAGACAAGAAGGGTTCCAACTTCATTCATTGCCAAAGCATAAACAGACTCCTTGTGGCCTTTTGCAGCAATTGGAATGTATCCTTCAGTTTGAGTACTGTGCAAGGATATACTGTTACTTGAGCTGCTGCTTCGTAAGGCTGTAGTAGATTTTGAGTTGCCAGAACCATTGATAACATTTGAATTTTCATCATCCATAATATCATTGCACTTTGAAGCAAGTGCAGCTTCAAGATCCCATATAAATACCTCCCCACCAAGGCCACCAGAGGCAATGATATTGCTCTAAAATTCATTAGACTATAAAAGGATTAGAAAATGGATTTTATAAGATACAAACTTTAAAGTCAACTAAACTATCTATTAGATTTAACTCAAGCACAGAGCAAACCAGAACATGAACCATTAGCTGGTTCTGCTAGTAAAAACAATGTGAAAGTTTGAAATGCATTACATTTTTTTCAGCCGCTGCAAGGCAAGTAACATAATCTGAGTGTTGGCAGTGTGTCCTATTACAAACTCCATTGGACAAGGCATTCCATGTCTGGCACAAACATACAGCAATCCAATTAAATGGAGAAAAGAGTTAAATCAACTGGGAATACTAGGGGAAGAGAGTGAATAGACTAGACAAAATAACAGCAAGCAATCAACAGACCTTAAGGGTAGTATCTGATGAACAAGAAACAAGTGTACCATCTCCCACAAGAACTACATCATTAACCTGAAAAATTAAGAATAAATGCTAAAATTATACTTCAGTTCTTTTACGAACTGTGTCAGTATCATGCTTTGTTGGCACGAGGAGTTCATTATTTCCATCTCAACTGATTTAGCATGTAATTGTGAACATTCAAGGGCCTTTAATTGAAAAGATCTGAAGAAACTAGCAACTGGAATCACTTGTGAGGTATATTTACCCAAACAAAAGACATTGACAAGGAAAGAGTATGAAACGACACATGATGAAATAACAGTCAAGAGAAGTTCAGGAACTCACAGACTAGAAATTTTCTCTTTAAGTATTCAAACAAATTTCAATTGTGATTTTAGAATCATTTCTGTATGCAACAGAGACCAAGGGGCTTTTATTACATTACCATCTCAGATTTGACTTTTCTACTATAATAAGACTACTGACATCGTAATATCATAAGGGGAAGAAAAAGAAGAGAAAAGAAATTACTAAAGGCAATTAAAAAGTACATTAACTATAGGTATAATTGATGAAGCACTCTACAAAATGAAACAAAAATGCTATATCAAGATTCAACCATTACAAACTTAAAGATTAAGTACAAGAAAAATATATACATTTCAATCAGATATCATAAACAGGTCAATCCAAGACATCCTATGAATGAGGAATAGAGATATACTGCATAGTAAGCAGCTACCTCATGCTCCATTATATACAACTTCAACATGACCACTGAGATTGGCTATTCAAGCAAGACAATGCATGCATAATTAACATTTATACTCATAAATTCCATCCTATGAAAATGTTAAATAATTAGAGGAGTAACCATAGGTTAAAACAAATAAACATCTTTTGAAGGTTAATTAATAAATCGAGTGTCACTAATAAATGGAAATGAAGAAAATTAAAATGAATAAATATAAGAATTACCCAATCAACATGAGATTCAAAAGTAGCAGAGCACGTCGCGGCATCATCACCTAGTGACCATCGTTTTAGCTTGCCATCACGGCTCCCAGTGAAGAGATAATCGGACACATCAGAGACTGCAGACTTGAGTACAACCAAACAATTTATGCCTGCACAATGCTGCAGAAAGGAACCAGCATTCAAGTGAGTAAGATAAATAACAAAGAAATTTTTCAAATTTTAATAAGTTACAAACTAGAATGTACAAGAATGCATGATTGATGCAGAGCAAGCATCCATTATATAACACCACTCTCAGTATAATTTTAAGTACCCAGCTAAAATTAGGTACCCAAGTGATGCATACATAATGCTGTCAACTCTTAAGAAGGAAATAATCAATTGCATCTAGCTGACAGGTTTATAGGCAAATGTAAAAGAAAATATTCCTGGAGATAAAGATAGAAATTAAAAGAAACAAATGGAAACAGAACAAAGAGATAATAAGTTCACCTTTGTATCATCAGCATCATTCAAAATATAAGTTAATCTTTTCTCCTTTCTAGGGCGAGTTGAGTTGTTTGCTGTGTTACCAGAACTACCCACACGGTGCATTGCAAAATCTATGACAATATCTAGGAGTAAATAAAGAAAATACAAATGGTATTATACTAAATTAAATAATTTACTTCAACCATGTACAACTCACATGGCATAAATACTAAATTAAATAATTTACTAAGTGATTAGCAATATGAGAAACTGATAATTTCCAAAAGTTGAATACTTTGTTGCATCTCATGGGTTTTATAAAAACTTAGGTCCACCACCTTGACCTTATAAAAAGCTATGTTGATGAAACGCCAGCTAGTGCAGTTGCACATACGTGGTACCACAATATTCTAACTTGAGATTCCAGTAGAGAAGATATCTAGATTGTTAAAAAGTTACAATAGAAATAATAAATAAATAAATAATAAGATGCATTGTCATAGTGATCTGATACCAAGTTTTCACTTGAACATCACAATATACATTATAGTAACAGCAAATGCTTAAAATGGTGGTATTGGCATAAGTCAATACTTGATGTTTTGCATGAACCAACATAATACTAGACTGATATTGGCTTATTATAATGCTTGACCAAGAAATACCATAAAGACACAAACACATGTATGGAGTACATCAAAGTGTACCAAAGTACTGGTACCAGAATACGTAGCCAGTATCCATATGATAAACTGAGAAACTCTTCAAACAACTTTTGATAATAAATTAGACACAATTCTGATATGGTATCAGATCCCGTCTTACGGCTATTTATAAGCGATCCACGGATATCCAATCCTGCAAACTTTATACTCAAAATGTCCGGTGCAATATGTCAACAGGGAGAAGGGGGGATTTGTTCGAGTCTCATATTGCCTATACATAAGGTGTAGATGGCCTTAGTAAATGATTGTGACACCCCTCCACCCAAGAACAAACCTTCGAAATTGGATTAGATCCACTTAATTCTAATTGAGCCCATGCATCTCTTCAAGGATATTTGTTTAAAAAAGAAAAAGTGTACCCATGCATCTTAGGTTAAAAGTCACCTTGTTGGATCAAGGATTTCCACACTTTGAACTTTAAGGTAATGCCTCAAACAGACTCATTAGAAAGGTAACCTTGGAGCAACGGTTAAGTTGTCTTCATGTGGCCTCAAGCTCATGGGTTTAAGCTATGCAAATGCCTCTGTCAAGTCAGATTGCCTACATTACACTCTTCGGCTGTAATCTTTCCCCAAACCCTGTGTAATGTGGGAGTTTCTGCACCGGTCTGCCTCAAACGAACTCGTTACACCAGACCCAATAACAAGGTACCAAAATTGTTGGTTTTTAAAAAAAAATAAATAAATAATGTCTCTGCCAATTTGGGAGCTCCAAATTTATCCCCATCACCATCAGCAATAACAAATCTACATTCCACCTTTACTAAAGCCACCAACATAAGAAAGAATTTACTAGTGTTCATCAATCCTTACAATCAAGAACAAAAAGTAAAATTAAAAATTAACGTTTAGGGGTGGTGGTAGTGGGTGGTGGTGAGGGGTGGGGGTTGGGGTGGGGTGGGGTTAGAGTTAGTGATCTGGATTTAGGGTTAGGATTATGATTGGGGACTCACTAGGAGCAAATTTGTCTAAAAATTAACATTTCTTAATGGAAGGTCACTTTGAAAGTTTATTGCAACATTAGGGACATTTGGAAAATAAAACAATTTTGGAAACAATTTTGATTTTTGACAAAAATCTTGAAGACCAAATCAGTACTTTACATTTTATCTTATAAAGAAGGTTTGAAGAACAAAAGTACAAAACAACTCTAAAATCTCAAGGGCACCATCGCTGAGATGTGCAAACACTTCCAGGAAAGTCCCCTGCCTGTCATAGCAACACACTAAGCATAACCCATGGATTTTATGATAAAATGAATCAAGCACATCTAATAACCTACCAAGACAGCAATGCTCCAATGATATCCAAAGCCCGAATGGAAAAAATAAAAAATAATAAAGGAAAGCAAATACTTTTCTTGTACTGAGCCAAACTATAGCACATATACTAAACACATTCCCAAGAACAATTCCCGTCTTCCAATCACTTCTCACCTTGTGCATAAAACAATTCTTTTTTCTACCATTGAATGAGTTTAACCTTAGCCATTGGTCTTTGCAAACTAAAGCCGTCCATCAGACACAAGCTTTTCACTCAATCCAAGCTCCAAACTCCCAATTCACAGAGCTCTTAAATGTGAATCCATATCCAAACACGTAGTTGCATAATGAATCACCAAACACAAACCTGGCTTAACCTCTCTCAAACACCCGAAATCATTCCCCAAAAAACTTCCAGAAAAAACAATATATATTAACCAAACTAAATTAATTTAGAAAACGAAACAAACTAGAACCGTTAACCAGCTAACAAAATTATTAGAGCAGGCATTTCGACGCGGCATAACTAACTTATTGCGAGATGCATAAGATTTCTCTCTACAATTGAAGGAATCGAAACTAAGCTAAACTAAAAGATCAAACAAAGACCAAACGAAAAGAAAAAAAATGTAATAGCAGAAGCGGCAAAAATAAAAAGATAATGAGAAAGCTCCAACCTCAATCAGTGGCGACGAATGAATGTGTAGCACCTTTTTAGCTGCTAATATTGTTTCCACTGGGGGAGCTTGAGAAAGGTTGTTAGAGAGAGAGAGAGAGATGAGTGAAACAGCGTGGCTGTAAAAGGCTAAGCGAATTTTGTGTGGCACCTGATTTGACTCGGTGTAAAACCTTTTAACTGAGGATAAAATTGCCTTTTGGTCTTTTGAAGAAAATTAGAAATTTGATTCTTAAGAATGATTTTCTTTTTGTATTTCATCGAGTAATAATTTTTCTTAAAAAACAAAACATTCATGCTACACATCCATGTAAAATGTGTATCCAAGTTATTTAAGTTGGCCCAAGCCCAAATTCACTTACGCTCATTAATAAAACGTGACTCCACGCGCCAAAGAGACACGAAACCTCTCGTTGCTTCATTCGCGTTTCATTATGAAAAAACCGTTACTTCTTCTTCAACACAAAACCACTACACGAAACCGCTCGTTCTCTTCGAATTTCTCTCAAAATCACTCAAACTTTACTCACGTTTTTTGCGAAAACCACTACTAGAGAAGAATCGCGAGAAGATTTTGCAAGAAAGAAGCAAAAATGAACCACCACAGCAACAGAGACTGACGAAGGTATGAGAAAAACTACTATTAATTTTAAATATTGTAATCTCCCGTTTCTCCTAGTTGCATTTTAGGTTTACTGGATAGAGTTGCTTCGTTTAGTAGATCGACGTATTCTCATTCCATTTTTACAGCGCAACTAAGGCTTGAAATGAAATGTATTCTTATTTTTATTCAATTCAGTGGAGTTGCTATTTTTTACTCACTTGATTGTTAGTATGTTCACTTGACTTCTTTTGCATGCAAAAATACTATTCCTGATGAATGAATGTTTATAACATTTTACTCCGCACATGCATGTTGCTGAGTTCAGTGGAGTTACTCATTTTCATTCACTTGATTGTTAGTGTGTTCAGTTGAGTCATTTTGTATGTAGAAATGATTTTGTTGCTAATTCAATGTCTATTAGGTTTTCTCAACACATAAATGACGTTCGATTCAGCGGGGTGGGTCATATTTATTCACTTGATTGTTAGTGTCTGCAGTTTGGTCCTTTTACATGAATAAATGATTTTCTTGATGATTGAATGTTTATCACTTTTCAGTGGAGTTATTAATTTTTTATTCAGCTGGTTGTTAGTGTGTTCAGGTAGCTTCTTTTGCATGCAAAAATGCTTTTCTATGTGTTTCATAATTTATCATATTTTATTCAGTGCGTCAAGTGAGTTCGGTTTAGTGGGTTGGGATATTTTCATTCACTTGATTAAGATATGCATGCTTGTGCTTGTCAATATATTGAGTGAGTATTGACCAATTTTTTTTGTCCTTACAGCAAAAACGAAGAAGACAATGATGACAAAGAAGGACAAGCCGCGCTATAACGTAAGCATATTAAATATATTTATCCGCTTTGATTCGAATAAAATCTATTTTGTATTATAAATATATTATGACATTCTGTTTTGAAATCTTGCAGAAAACTCACGATTGCAGATACCAAACAAAAGCAATAGTAACAATGTTCAAGAATTTGAGTCAGGAAAAGAAAGATATAGTTGAAAAAATGGGATTCAGTGCCCTGGCACATGTCCCGAAAATGAACGTCTCTCACGCTCTCTTGAGAGAATTGATTGATTGCTATAATAAATACCATGGATACCTGAAAACTCTCCATGGCAAAATATAGTAACACCTGGCAAGATAGCAGATGTGTTGGGAATACACCACGGCAGTAAATACACTTTTCACTTTCTGCTTATTTTCGGTTCATTGATTCCTTTGATTTCGGTTCATTTGGGAACAGAAAATTAAACTGAGGCTTTTTGGGTGATTTGTTGCTATTAAAATATTGTAGGAAATTATTTTTCTGAAAAGGTTGAGTATGGCAAACTGAATGAGGCAGACAAGGCAATATTTGACAGCCTCAAATGTGTTACGTTGGCGACTTTGACAAAGTCTGTCCTGGATATGAGTGTTGAAGGGGAAGAGAACCGGCAACAATTTCGGAGGACTTTTGTCGTCTACATACAGAAGTGCTTCTTGCTGCCGACAATGGTAAGCATGGCCTCCCCGATCCATAAGCCGCCTATCTTTCCTGTGGACAACATCCGACAGTGGGATTGGGCAAATCATGTGCTCAACTTCTTGAGGAAGGGAATTAAGAACAAAAGAAAGGAAAAGAAACAGTCTATTGACGACTGTGTTTTTGTTTTTATGCTTATTTATTTCCGTGAAACGAAATTTCCTTGCTTGAATGGATCTGATGCTCCCCCGCCACCGTGGGTGGCCCACTGGATAAAGAAGATAATGCTTGAGTGGATTTCACTGGAAGCAATAGACACAATGGTAAATTAAACAAAAATTTCCCCCTAAAATTTCTCCTAGTTGCATTTTAAGGTTATTGGATTGAGTTGCTTCATTTACTAGATCGACTTATTCTGAAATGTGATCTTCATTTAGTGTGTTCATTTGAATCCTTGTGCATGCAGAAATATTTTTTTTATGATTAAATGTTTATCATATTTTATTCACCATATGAATGTTATTCGGTTCAGTGGGGTTTGAAATTTTGATTCACTTGATTCTTAGTGTGTTCAGTTAAGTCCTGGTGCATACAGAAATTTTTTTCTTGATGAATGAATGTTTATCACGTATTATTCATGACATGATTAGTGTTCGGTTCACTATTTTAGCTCATTTTGTTTCACCTGATTGTTACCGTATTTTCTCATTTCAGATGTTCTAAAATACTCTGCTAACTAAATAAGTTTGTGTTTTAGGGACTTATGTATAGAAAGCAAAAAAAGAAGGAAAAAACAAAAAGAAAGAAGGTGGAGAAGAAACTAACTTTTTTGAAGGGGAAAGAGAAAGGAAAAGGGGAGAAAGAAAAAAGAAAAATGTTGATCTGGATTCTTCTTCGGAAGAAGACACTTTTTCCGAATCTAAATCCAAATCCGATTCTGACAAAATACCGCCAGCTAAGAAAACAAGTCAACAGAGGCTGGTTAAAAAACAAAAAGATTGTTGAGACAGATTCAGAATCAATAATAGAAACTGATTTAGAAAGCAGAAGTGAATCTGAAAACTAGTAAGTTTGATGTTCATATTGGTTTCGTTTTACTTGTATTTGGTTAAAATTGTTCTTATGTGCTTGTTCTTATATATTGCAGAGAAGAAAAAATTGAAAAAACAGCAACAAAGAAAAGAAAACAACCACAGAAGGTGGTTACAAAAGAAAGCAAAAAAAGAAAGCATGTGTCGACGGATTCAAAGAGCACAAGCCAATCTAAAAGCCAGTAAGTATCGGGTGATGTTGATTTATGTGATTGTATGATATCGAACTGGTTTAGTTTTTTTTTTTCTTTGCTGAATGTTGTTTTATTCAGCACATGAATTGCGTTCGGTTCATTGAGCTTTGTAATTCTCGTTCACTTGATTGTTAGTGTCTTCACTTGTCCTTTTGCATGCAGAAATGCTTTTCTTGATGATTGAATGTGTATCACATTTTATTCAGCAAATGAATCACGTTCGGTTTAGTGGTATTGTCTCATTTTCATTCACTTGATTGTTAGTATCGTCAGTTAGGTCCTTTTGCATTAGAAATTATTTTCTTACTAATATTTGTCTCCGGTATAAGTTTGATGTGTTTGTCTGTGTTGCAGAGAAAAAGAAATTGGAAAAACACCCATAGTAAAAAGAAAACAATCAGGGAGGGTGGCCAAAAAACAAACCAAATCAGCAAAGCTTCTTTTCACAGATTCAGAGAGCAAAATTGAATCTGACAAGGAGTAAGTTTCTCGAATCATATTTTTGGTTATTTATGCTTTCATTTTAGGTTCATTGATACTTATTTTATGAATTTTCAGAACTGAACAAGAGAATGACAGTGCTGCAGAAAGAAGAAGAAAGGCGTTGGAGATGTTAAGAGAAAAGAGATCAAAGAGAAGAAATGATAGTGCTCAGACAACAAACATTGATCCAAATAGGTTTGACTCCACAGAGGCACAAAATGATTTCTCTGAGACGTTTGCTTGGTGCACAAAATGGTGATCATCAATGGTGCCAACAACTTGGTACGCACAATTGTAATCTCAACTCTTTGTCACAACTCCGCACAACTAACCAGCAAGTGTACTGGGTCGTCCAAGTAATAAACCTTACGTGAGTAAGGGTCGATCCCACAGAGATTGTTGGCTTTAAGCAAGCTATGGTCATCTTGTAAATCTCAGTCAGGCGGATTCAAATGGTTATGGAGAATTGATAATTAAGACATGAATGAAATATAAAATAAGATAGAGATACTTATGTAATTCATTGGTGAGAATTTCAGATAAGCGCATGAAGATGCTTTCTTCCTCCTGAACTTCTGCTTTCCTATTGTCTTCATCCAATCATTCATACTCCTTTCTATGGCAAGCTTTATGTTGGGTTTCACCGTTGTCAATGGCTACCTCCTGTCCTCTCAGTGAAAATGGTCCAAATGTGCTGTCACCGCACGGCTAATCATCTGTCGATTCTCGATCATGTTGGAATAGGATCCATTGATCCTTTTGCGTCTGTCACTACGCCCAACACTCGCGAGTTTGAAGCTTGTCACAGACATCCCTTCCCAGATCCTACTCGGAATACCATAGACAAGGTTTAGACTTTCCGGATCTCAAGAATGGCTGCCAATAGTTCTAGCCTATACCACGAAGGTTCTAATCTTAGATTAAAAACCCAAGAGAGTATACTCCAGCTGTCGTCCAATGACTACGTTGAACATCATGTAGATCGCTTTGTGATTGTCAGACACGCGACCTTGGCTAAGCGAGTAACGAAGATTGGGTGATTGTCACGGATCACCCCTTCATTCTGACTTAACTGAATTAAGTACAAGAGTATATCTTGGAGAAGAAGTAGGTGTGAATTGAATAGAAAACAGTATTAATTGCATTAATTCATGAAGAACAACAGAGCTCCACACCTTAATCTATGGTGTGTAAAAACTCCACCGTTGAAAATACATAAGAATAAAAGCTCTAGGCATGGCCATGAGGCCAGCCTCAAACGTGAACATATAAGTTCCAAATATGAAAAGGTATCTCCAAAGTATGAAAATACAATAGCAAAAGGTCCTATTTATAGAAAATTAGTAGCCTAGGGTTACAGAAATAAGTAATTAATACAGAGATTCACTTTCGGGCCCATTTGGTGTGTGCTTGGGCTGAGCATTGAAGTTTTCATGTGTAGAGACTTTTCTTGGAGTTAAACGCCAGCTTTTGTGCCAGTTTGGGTGTTTAACTCCAGATTTTATGCCAGTTCTGGCGTTTTGACGCCAGAATTTTTATGCTGACTTGGAACGCCGGTTTGGGCCATCAAATCTTGGGCAAAGTATGGACTATCATATATTTCTGGAAAGCCCATGATGTCTAACTTTCCAACGCAATTGAGAGCGCGCCAATTGGGCTTCTGTAACTCTAGAAAATCCACTTTGAGTGCAGGGAGGTCAGAATCCAACAGCATCTGCAGTTCTTTTTCAGCCTCTGAATCAGATTTTTGCTCAGGTCCCTCAATTTCAGCCAAAAAATACCTGAAATCACAGAAAAATACACAAACTCATAGTAAAGTTCAGAAATGTGATTTTTATTTAAAAACTAATAAAAATATAATAAAAACTAACTAAAACATACTAAAAACTACCTAAAAACAATGCCAAAAAGCGTATAAATTATCCGCTCATCATTGCTCCATATAGGTTTGACTCCACAGAGGCACGAAATGATTTTTCTGAGACGTAAGATTCGGTTTCTTATATTGAGTTCTTTTTCTTTGTTTGCTAACATTTTATAGAACCTCTTATAATTCCTCTGCATTCACTGAGTAATATTTATTTATCTTCCTTAGACTGCCGACTGTAAATCTGGATAGCAAACCTATCTTACAGACTCAAGCGAGCTCCACACCGTCTGTGAATGCCCCAGACAATACCAGGTAAATTTGTTCAGTGTGGCCTTTACTTTCGGTTCAGTGGGGTCCAGAAATGAATTTCATGTGTTTCTAGACCTCTGCTTTTAATCTTGGTTGCTGATTTTAATTTAGTATCTTTTTTATTAGGAAAAATACCCCGAAAACCCCGGTAAAAGTTTTTCGAAGAAAGAAAATCCATCAAAAGAAAAGTTTTAAAACTCCACCAGCGTAAGTTAAAAATATTTATGTTGCTCTTTTAGATTTAGGTAATAAATTTTGTTTAATTAATAACACGGAAATTGTGTTTAAATGTCAGTAGCACTACACCTGTTTCCGACCTACAAATAATTGAGGTTCGAGAAGAAACATGTTCTCAACCTTTGAAAATGTGAGTTTTTCAATGTGCAATTTTCGATTTCTCAAAACTTATTCTAATTATTCAACATTATTCAACATTAACTTCTTCCTTCTTTACAATCCCTAGAGATCCTATTGCGATATCTCTTCCGAGTTCTCATAAGGAAGAGTTACTAAAAGATGACTATATCTATATCCCTTCTGATAACGAGTAAGTCACACATAAAATTCTTTTTATTAATATTAATGGTATAGGATAATAATTTGGGGTCATTATTGAACTGTTTTCTGTGTAATGCAGCAGCGCTCCGGAAACACAACAGCAGCCCTGCGAAGAAGCACCGGCACTTAGGGGTGGCAAACAGGCCTAAATCCGTCGGACCGGCCTATGTAACCCACCAAAAAAGGCGGGCGGGGCTGGAAAATTGGGACCGCCAAATAGCAAAAGCCCGCCTAACCCGCACCGCCTAAATCGCGGGCTTTGGTGGGCTTTGGCGGGGCGAAGCGGGCTTCCCCGCTGGGCTTAGTATTTTCTTAGCAAGGGGTATTTTTATAATTTTTTTGCCAAAACCCAACTTCCCCCAACCCAACTTATAAGAGAATGAAGATGAAAATTGAGTGTTTTGGATTATGTTTATTTTGTTTTAAAGACAATATTTATAATTATGTTTTGGATTATATTTATTTTGCTTTGGGAACAATATTTATAATTACAAAGACTTTAATGTTTGTGAATATAAAAATTATAATTTGTTTATACCTTTAGAAATTATAATAGTTAAAAGTAAAAAACAGAAGAAATTTTTTTTATGCCTTTAAATATATTATTTAATAGTTATAGGTTAAAAAAAAGAGGATATTTGGCGGGTTTAGCCTGCCGTCCCGCCAGTCCGCCGTTAGGCGGGGCGGGGTGGGATTCTGAGACCGCCTCACTAGGCGGGGCAGGCGCGGGGCGGCCCGCCAAAAGGCGGGCTTCTGGTAGGGTGGGCTTCCCCGCTTGCCACCCCTACCGGCACGGCAATCGGAACAAGAAGCACCTGTTGATATGTAAGTTTTACTACTTGTACAAATCTTGATAATTTCAGTTCACTACATGGTTTAGTTGTGGTTCAGTTGCATCCAAAAATGAATTCAACGTGTTCTTATTTTTGGACTTTCTTTTGTTTCTTCCAGTTGCCCTGGGGAACCCGAAAAGCAGGCCGTGGAGGAATCTTTCCCAAGGAAGACGAAGCCAGAACCTCCATTGAATGTGTAAGTTTTAATTAATATCATTTTTTATCATCTTATGTGTTATATACTACTATTTCATTGTTTCTTTACGTTGTAATTAGAATTCTTTTTATTAGTTTTAATGTTATAGGATAATAATTCTGGGTCGTTAATGAACTCTTTTCTGTTTAATGCAGCAGCCCTCCCGAAGAACAACAACAACCATGCCAACAAGCTCTGGCAGCACGGCAATTGGAAGAAGAAGCACAGCCTGATTTGTAAGTTTTCTGCTTGTTTAAATCTGCATAATTTCGGTTCACTGGTTTGTTTAATTTCGGTTTACCAATTTGTTTAGTCCAAAAATCAATTACTCTCTCTGTCGTCTGTAGTACTGCTCGTCCTAGACAATGGGAAGATGATGTGCCTTCCTTCAGCCTTGGGATAAGTCCCTCAGCATCTCAACCAACTCCCCCTGTCTCAAGTGACAGTGACTCAAACAACTCAGCCCTTTGAGCCGACAGTGTCAGAGCTTGAAGTCCTGGCAGACGTAGTGGTAGATGTTGGGGTGACGACGGCATTGAAATTTGCTGAAACAACGAGTGCCGAGTCGAGCTTCACAGCTGCTGAATGATAAACCACTATTTCATGGTTTATCTTGTGCTAATTTGAGTGGTTTTTATCAAGTCCTTACCCACTTATTCATATGATTTGCATGATTTCACAATTCCTTCCTAGTTTTGTTCTATAGTTGAGAACTTGCTTCCTAAAGTCTTTAATTTGTGTATTTTAAATCCCCTTTATACCATTCGATACCGTGATCCGTGTGTTCAGTGTTTCAGACTTTATAGGGCAGGAATGGCTTGGAGGATGGAGAGGAAGCTTGCAAAAATGGAAGGAGCACAAGAAATAAAGAAGACAATCAGCGAGGAGCGACGCGCACGCATGGCTCACGCGTGTGCGTGATCTAGAGATATTCACAGCGACGCGTACGCGTACGCGTACGCGTGGATTGGAGTTCTGTAAAACGACGCGTGCGTGTGCTTAACGCGTGCGCGTGACACGCGAAGATGACCAGCGACGCGTACGCATGACTGACGCGTACGCGTGACATGCGCAATTTGCAGAAAATTCAGAAAACACTGGGGCGATTTTGGGCCGAGTTTGGACCCAGTTTCCGGCCCAAAAACACAGACTAGAGCCAGGGAACAGGCAGAGACTCAACACACATTCTCATTAGCATAGTTTTTAGTTTTAGATCTGAATCTAGAGAGAAAATTACTCTTCCTCTAGGTTTTCTTCACATTCATAGAATTCTAGTTTTATGCTTTTGCTTTGGATATTGAGAGAGTCATCACCTCCGTTAAAGTTACTATTCTAGTTTTTTTTCTTATTCCTTTACTCTTTTGATTACTTATTAATCCTGTTCAGATAGGTATGTTACATTTTGGATTTATTAATACAGAGAATTACTTTTCCCTTTAATTAATTTTCAATCCCTATTTTATTTAATTGATCATGTTTTCTTCTCATACTTTTGTGAGCGTTATATTCATGTCAATGAAGTAGATCCCCAACTTGACATGGGGGTTGATTAAGAGGAGACACGTGAGTTGGAATGCTCAAGTGATTAGTTAAATTGAAAGTTGTTGGCTAATTCTCTATTTACTAACGCTAGTCCTTCCCAAGGGAGAGTGATGAGCGGATAATTTATACCCTTTTTGGCATTGTTTTTACATAGTTTTTAGTATGATTTGGTTACTTTTTTATTATATTTTATTAGTTTTTATTCAAAATCACATTTTTAGACTTTACTATGAGTTTGTTTGTTTTTTTGTGATTTCAGGTATTTTCTGGCTGAAATTGAGGGACCTGAGCAAAAATCTGATTCAGAGGCTGAAAAAGGACTGCAGATGCTGTTGGATTCTGACCCTCCTACACTTGAAGTGGATTTTCTTGAGCTACAGAAGCCCAATTGGCGCGCTCTCAATTGCTTTGGAAAGTAGACATCTTGGGCTTTCCAGCAATATATAATAGTCCATAATTTGCCCGAGATTTGATGGCCCAAACTGGCATTGAAATCCAGCTAAAAACTTTCTAGCGTAAAACGCCAAAACTGGCATAATTCTTGGCGTTAAACGCCCATTTTGGCACCCAGGGTGGCGTTTAACTCCAACTTGAGGCATATGCACGTGAAAGCTTGAGAGCTCAGCCCAAACACTCGCCAAGTGGATCCTGGAAGTAGATTTTTGCACTGTCTGCACTTAGCTACTCATTTTTCTGTAAACCTAAGTTACTAGTTTAGTATAAAAACTACTTTTAGAGATTCAGTTTACAACTCATGACATTTTATACTTCATATTGTATCTTCTACGGCATGAGTCTCTAAACCCCATAGGTGGGGGTGAGGAGCTTTGCTGTGTTTCAATGGATTAATGCAATTACTACTGTTTTCTATTCAATCACACTTGATTCTATTCTAAGATACTCACTCGTACTTCAATCTAGAGAATGATATGATCCGTGACACTCATCATTATTATCCATTCTATGAACGCGTGCCTGACAATCACTTCCATTCTATCTAAGCTCAACATAGTCATTGGGCGACATCTTGAGTGTGTATCTTTTGGGTCTCTGATCCACGGACCGAGTTCGTGAGATCAGAACCTTCGTGGTATAGGCTTGAACCACTTTGCAGCATTCCTGGGATCCGGAAAGTCTAAACCTTGTCTGTGGTATTCCGAGTAGGATCTGGGAAAGGATGACCATGACGAGCTCCAAACCTGCGAATGTTGGGCGCAGTGACAGTGTGCAAAAGGACAAGGGTCCTATTCCGACGCTAGTGGGAACCGACAGATGATTAGCCGTGCGGTAGCTGTACATGGTATTTTTCATCCGAGACGAGAAATCCGACAGTTGATTAGCCGTGTAGAGATCGTACCTGGTATTTTTCATCCGAGAGGATCATAAAGCTTGCCATTGAAGGAAGTCATGCGTGTTTGGAGAAGAAGACAGTAGGAAAGCAGAGATTCAGATGACAGAGCATCTCCGGAACCTAAGCCCGTTTCTCATTACTGAATCACAAGTACTATTTATTTCATGTTATTTAGTTTTTATAAATACAATCACTCTTATCATTAATCTCCTGACTAAGATTTACAAAATAACCATAGCTTGCTTCAAGCCGACAATCTCCGTGGTATCGACCCTTACTCACGTAAGGTATTACTTGGATGATCCAGTGCACTTGCCGGTTAGTTGTGCGGAGTTGTGAAAAGTGTAATCACAATTTCGTGCACCAAGTTTTTGGCACCGTTGCCGGGGATTGTTCGAGTTTGGACAACTGACGGTTTATTTTGTTGCTTAGATTAGGAAAAATTCATCTTTTTGGTTTAGAGTCATTAAATTTGAGTCTTTTATTATTGTTTTTGTTAAAAATTTTTTAAATCCTTATTTTCTTTTGCTAGATTTTTTTTCAAAAATTTTTAATAAATAGATAAAAACCAACAAACTAATAATTGAGTTTAGTTTCATGCTTTAAATTTGGTGTCAATTGCATGTTTTAATTTTTCTTTAATTTTCGAAAATATATGCATTGTGTTCTTCATTGACTTCAAGCTGTTCTTGTTATTTTTTTGTTTGATCTTTAGTTTTTCTTGTTTTGTGTCTTTCCTTGTTTTTCTTGTGCATTTTCGAATTATTAGTGTCCAAAGTATAAAAATTTTTAAGTTTGGTGTCCTTTGTGTCCTTACTTCCTTAAAAATTTTCAAAATTTGTTCTTGGTATTCATCTTGATCTTCAAAGTGTTCTTGGTGTTCATCTTGACATTCAAAGTTTTCTTGTTTGTTTTCTTTGTTTTGATTTAAAATTCTAAGTTTGGTGTCATTTTATTGTTTTTCTCTTTCCTCATTAAATTCAAAAAAAAATATCTTTTCCTTTAATTACTCATCATTTTCGAATTATCTAGGTTGACCTAGTCAAAATTTTTAAAATTTGGTAGTTTCTTGTTAGTCAAGTTAGAATTTCAATTTTAAAATTATCTTTTTTAAATCTTTTCCAATTTTCTTTTTTCATACTTTTCGAAAATCCTTTATAAAATTTTTCAAAATCTTTTTCTTTTCTTATTCATAATTTTCGAATTACTTTTACTATTTTATTATTTTGATTGAAAAATTTTAAGTTTGGTGTTTCCTTGTTGAGAAAGTTTCAATCTTCAAATTTTAAAATCATATATTTTTCAAATCTTTTCTTTTATTTATTTATTTTTACAAGTATCTTTAATTTTAAGACATATATTTTTCAAAACTTCCTAACCACTTTCTCTTTCTTTAATTTTCGAAAATTATATAAAAAAATTTTCAAATCTTTTTAATTAATTAGCCATTTTAGTATTCGAATTTTTTTATTTTATTTTATTTTTTTAATTTAGTTTATTCTTAATTAAATAAAATAAAAATAAAAATATATTTTATTTGCAATCCACATCATCTCCCTTTCTCCATCATGGACCTAAGTGGAAATGAACAGTCCAGGAGCTAACCCCACTAATGCTTCCTATGGGAGTAGTATCTGTATACCCCCCATCAGAGCCAGCAGTTTTGAGCTAAACCCTCAGCTCATTATCATGGTGCAGCAAAACTGCCAGTATTCCGGTCTTTCCTAGGAAGAACCTACTGAGTTTCTGGCACAGTTCTTACGAATTGCTGACACAGTACGTGATATGGAAGTAGATCAGGATGTCTACAGATTATTACTGTTTCTATTTGCTGTAAAAGATCAAGCTAAGAGGTGGTTAAATAACCAACCCACAGCAAGTATAAGAACATGGAAACAGTTATCAGACAAATTCCTGAATCAATATTTCCCTCCAAAAGGATGACACAACTGAGGTTGGACATCCAAAGCTTTAAACAAGAGGAAAATGAATCTCTTTATAATGCCTGGGAGAGGTATAGAGGGATGCTAAGGAAATGCCCCTCTAAAATATTTTCAGAATGAGTGCAGTTAGACATCTTCTACTATGGACTTACAGAAAAGGCCCAAATGTCTCTAGACCACTCAGCTGGTGGATCTATACACATGAGAAAGACAATTGAAGAGGCTCAAGAGCTCATTGATACTGTTGCTAGAAATCAATATTTATAATTAAGTAGTGGGTCCTTCATGAAAGAAGAAGCTAAAGCAGTATCCACTGAACTTAGTCCTCAAGAACAAGTTGTTGAACTCAATCAGCAATTGCTTATTATATCAAAACAGTTCGCAGAATTTAAAGAGATGCTGCAAGAAACCAAAGATGCTAACCAAAGCATGGAAAAATAATTAAATCAAATAAGACAGCAGTTATCTAAACAGATAACAGAAGAATGCCAAGCTGTTCAATTAAGGAGTTGAAAGACATTGAATGTCTCAACTCAAGGCAACAGAAAACCAAGAAAGGAACAATTGAAAGAGGATGACCAAGCCATTGCCCAAATTCCCTCTAAGGACAATAAGAGCCCAGAGAGGAATGATTCTGGCGTTCAAACGCCAGAAAATGGGAAAAATTGGCATTAAACGCCCAATGGGTAGCCAAATTTGGCGTTCAAATGCCAGAAAAGGGTGGCAATCTGGCGTTAAACGCCCAAAAAGCACCCAATTCTGGCGTTCAAACGCCAATAGGGGATCAGACACCTGCAAGTGCTGATAACAACCCCCTTAAGCAGGCTTCTTCAACCCCTTCTGTAGGAAATAAACCTACAGCAACTAAGGTTGAAGAATATAAAGCCAAGATGCCTTATCCTCAGAAACTCCACCAAGCGGAATAGGATAAACAATTTTCCCGCTTTACAGACTATCTCAGGACTCTTGAAATAAAGATTTCATTTGCAAATGCACTTGAGCAAATACCCTCTCATGCTAAGTTCATGAAAGAGATCTTAAGTCATAAGAATGATTGGAGAGAAACTGAAAAAATTTACCTCACTGAAGAATGCAGTGCAGTCATTTTGAAAAGCTTACTAGAGAAGCTTAAAGACCCCGGAAGCTTTATGATACCATGCACATTAGAGGGTGCTTACACCAAGACAGCTCTGTGTGACCTTGGGGCAAGTATCAACCTAATACCTGCATCCACTATCGAAAAGCTTGGTTTGACTGATGAAGTTAAACCAACCCGAATATGTCTCCAACTTGCTGATGGCTCCATTAAAGTTTCATCAGGGGTAATTGAAGACATGATTGTCAAGGTTATGCCATTTGCCTTTTCCACTGACTTTGTAGTGCTGGAAATGGAGGAGCACAAGAGTGCAACTCTCATTCTAGGAAAACCTTTCCTAGTAACTGGACGGACCCTCATTGATGTCCAAAAAGGGGAGATAACCCTGAGAGTCAATGAGGATGAGTTCAAGTTAAATGCTGTCAAAGCTATGCAGCATCCAGACACATCAACAGACTGCATGAGCGCTGATATTATTGACTCCTTGGTGGAAGAGGTCAATATAACTGAGAGTCTCAAATCAGAGCTAGAGGACATTTTTAAAGATGTTTAGCCTGATCTGGAGGAACCAGAGAAAACAGAAGAACCTCTGAAAACTCCTCAGGAAGAGGAGAAGCCTCCTAAACCCGAGCTCAAACCACTACCACCATCCCTGAAATATGCATTTCTAGGAGAAGATGACACTTTTCCGGTAATCATAAGCTCTACTATAGAGCCACAGGAAGAGAAAGCACTAATTCAGGTGCTAAGGACACACAAGACAGCTCTTGGGTGGTCCATCAGTGATCTTAAGGGCATTAGTCCAGCCAGATGCATGCACAAGATCTTATTGGAGGATAATGCTAAGCCAGTGGTTCAACCACAGAGGCGGCTGAATCCAGCCATGAAGGAGGTGGTACAGAAAGAGGTCACTAAATTACTAGAGGCTGGGATTATTTATCCTATTTCTGATAGCCCTTGGGTGAGCCCTGTCCAAGTTGTTCCCAAGAAGGGAGGCATGACAGTGGTTCATAATGAAAAGAATGAACTGGTTCCTACAAGAACAGTTACAGGGTGGCATATGTGTATTGATTACAGAAGGCTCAATACAGCCACCAGGAAGGATCATTTTCCTTTACCATTTACAGACCAGATGCTAGAGAGACTAGCAAGCCATGAATACTACTGCTTTTTGGATGGCTATTCAGGCTACAACCAAATTGTAGTAGATCCTCAAGACCAAGAGAAAACAGCATTCACATGTCCATCTAGGGTGTTTGCCTACAGAAGAATGCCATTTGGCCTGTGCAATGCACCTGCAACCTTTTAGAGGTGCATGCTCTCTATTTTTTCTGATATGGTAGAAAAATTTCTGGAAGTCTTCATGGATGACTTCTCAGTATTTGGAGACTCATTCAGCTTCTGTCTTGACCATCTAGCACTTATTCTAAAAAGGTGCCAAGAGACTAACCTGGTTTTAAACTGGGAGAAATGTCACTGTATGGTGACTGAAGGAATTGTCCTTGAGCACAAAATGTCGAATAAGGGAATAGAGGTGGATCAAGCTAAGGTAAAGGTAATTGAAAAATTACCACCACCTACTAATGTTAAGGCAATTAGAAGCTTTCTGGGGGCACGCAAGATTCTATAGGAGGTTTATAAAGGATTTTCAAAAATTGCAAAACCTCTGAGCAATCTGCTAGCTGCTGACATGCCATTTGTATTTGACACAAAATGTCTGCAGGCGTTTGAAACTCTGAAAGCTAAACTGGTCACAACACCAGTCATTTCTGCACCAGACTAGACATTACCATTTGAACTAATGTGTGATGCCAGTGACTATGCCATTGGTGCAGTACTGGGACAGAGGCATAACAAGCTTTTGCACGTCATTTACTATGCTAGTCGTGTCTTGAATGACGCACAGAAGAATTACACAACCACAGAAAAGGAGTTACTTGCAGTGGTTTATGCCATTGACAAGTTCAGATCTTATTTAGTAGGATCAAAAGTGATTGTGTACACTGACCATGCTGCTCTAAAATATCCCTTCACAAAGCAGGATTCAAAACCCAGACTCATAAGATGGGTGTTGCTTCTACAAGAGTTTGATATAGAAATAAGAGACAGAAAAAGGGACAGAGAACCAGGTAGCAGATCACCTGTCCTGGATAAAACCAGTAGAAGGGGCGTCCATCCCTCCTACTGAGATCTCTGAAACCTTTCCGGATGAGCAACTCTTTGCCATTCAGGAATTACCATGGTTTACAGACATTGCAAACTATAAAGCTGTGAGATTCATGCCCAAAGAGTACAGTAAGCAACAAATGAAAAAATTGATTTTTGATGCAAAGTACTAATTGTGGGATGAACCATATCTCTTTAAGAGGTGTGCAGACAGAGTAATTCGTAGATGTGTGCCTAGAGAAGACGCACAAAAGATCCTATGGCATTGCCATGGATCACAATATGGGGGACACTTTGGAGGTGAGCGAACAGCCACAAAGGTTCTCCAATGTAGTTTTTACTGGCCTACTCTCTATAAAGACTCCCGAGAGTTTGTACGTAACTGTGACAGTTGCCAGAGAGCTGGTAATTTGCCTCATGGTTATGCCATGCCTCAGCAAGGGATCCTAGAGATTGAGTTGTTTGATGTATGGGGTATTGATTTCATGGGGCCTTTTCCACCATCGTATTCAAACACTTATATTCTGGTGGCAGTAGACTATGTATCTAAATAGGTGGAGGCAATTGCAACACGCACTAATGATACTAAGACAGTGATGAAATTCCTCCAGAAGCATATCTTCAGTAGGTTCAGTATCCCTAGGATACTGATCAATAATGGAGGCACTCATTTCTGTAATAAATAGCTTGACTCTGCTCTGGTCCGATATGGAATTAACCATAAAGTGGCAACTCCATATCATCCACAGACAAATGGGCAGGCTGAAGTCTCGAATAGAGAACTAAAACGAATCCTGGAACGGACTCTAAGTACCCGTAGAAGGGATTGGGCAAGAAGTCTGGATGATGCTCTGTGGGCATACATAACAACATTCAAGACTCCTATAGGAACCTCTCCATACCAGCTTGTGTATGGAAAAGCCTGTCATCTGCCAGTGGAACTAGAAAACAAGGCCTACTGGGCAACCAGATTCCTAAACTTTGATGCTAAGGTAGCTGGAGAGAAAAGATTACTCCAGTTGAATGAGCTGAAGGAGTTCAGACTCAATGCTTTCGAAAATGCTAAAATTTATAAAGAGAAAGCAAAAAGATGGCATGATAAAAGGCTGTCATCTAGAGTCTTTGAGAAAGGACAGAAGATCCTGCTGTTTAACTCTAGGCTCAAATTATTCCCTGGGAAATTGAAATTTCGGTGGAGGGGACCGTATGTGATTACAAGTGTGTCACCATATGGCTATGTAGAGCTTCAAGATATTGATTCTGACAAAAAGTTCATTGTTAATGGACAGAGAATCAAACATTATCTTTAAGGTGATGTTGAGCAAGAATGCTCAAAACTGAGACTAAATTAAAAAGCTCAGTAAAAGTCCAGCTAAAGACGGTAAAGAAGCACTTACTAGGAGGCAACCCAGCCATTATCAAAATTTAGATGTTTATAACAATTATGTAAGTCCATTTAATTTTGTTGTTCAAGTTTATTAATGCTTTTCAGTAAACAAGTCAGGGAAATGAAGGTTCAGAACATAAAGCAGAAGAATCACAGAGAAAAAGAGCTCACTGGCATTAAAACGCCAGTAAAGGGGCAATTTGGGCGTTAAACGCCAGAATGGCTAACGCCAGTAAAGGTATCATTCTGGGCGTTAAACGCCAGAATGGACAGCATTCTGGATGTTTAACGCCAGAATTGGCAGCATTCTGGGCGTTCAGAAAAACGCCCAGTAAAAAAGGATTTCTGGTGGGCGTTAAACGCCCAAAATGGCTACCAGATGGGTGTTAAACGCCAGAGTGGCTATCATTCTGGGCGTTTAACGCCAGAACAGTTAGGGGAGAGGTAATTTCGTTTCCAATTCAATTTTTTTCGAATTTTCATGTTTTAAATTAAAATTTTCTGCATCCCAACATTACAAACATTCATTTTTTAATTTCCATTCACAAAAATTTATAATCTTATAAATTCTTTTTAATTCTTTTTCAATTCTTTTCAATTCCTTTTCAAAAACTCATTCATATTTCCACTTTCTTTTCAAATCTTTTTAACTCATTCATATTATCTTTTATTTCTTAGATGCATAAATAAAAATTCAGATCTAACTTCCTCATATGTTTATCATATCTCTTAAATTTTGAAAACAATCTTCTCTTTTTCATATAATGTTTATCTTTTATCAATCATATCTTTCAAATAATATCTTTTTCAAAAAAAATTCGAACCCATACCCTCCCTCCCCTTCCTCCCCTTCCTTTATAAATTTGGCCATCCCCTTTACTCCATCATTCAAATTCTTCTATCCCTCTATTTCTCTTCTTTCTTTTTATTTTGCTTGAGGGCAAGCAAATCTCTAAGTTTGGTGCGATTTCTGTGATCCCTGAGTTAAAATAAACCAATCTCATGGCACCCAAAGGAAGACAAACCGCTTCAAGAGAGAAGAAAGAAAGCAATCCAAAACCACGTTGGATGCATGAGAACTTCTGCACCAAAGAACATGTAGACCATTATTTCAAAATTGTGTGCAGAAGATCAGTGATCCCGGAAGTTAGGTTCAATCTGAAAGAAGATGAATACCCAGAGATCCAAGAGCAGATTCAAAACAGGGGTTAGGAAGTCCTGGCTAATCCTGAGATACATGTTGGAAGAAACATGGTCTAGGAATTTTATGCAAATCTGTGGATGACAGAAAAGCAAAGATTAGAGGGAACTGCTTTCTACTCCTTTTGGACTATGGTCAGAGGGAAGGTTATTTACTTACACTTTCATAAAGTGAGAGAAGTTCTCAAACTCCCTCAACTACAAGATGATCCAGAGTCCTTTAATAGGAGAATGGCCAAGGATAAAAGGCTAGATCAAGTTCTAGAAGACATATGCCTTCCTGGAACCAAGTGGATTACTAATTCAAAAGGTGTCCCAAACCAACTAAAGAGAGGTGATCTCAAACCAGTTGTTAGAGGTTGGCTGGATTTCATTGGACGTTCTATACTCCCAACCAGTAACCGATTTGAAGTCACTGTCAAGAGGGCAGTGATTATTCACTGTATTATGCTGGAGAAGGAGGTAGAGATTCATCAGCTGATCCCTGTTGAAATTTATATGTTTGCAAACAAGGAATCCACTGAGGCCAAATTGGCCTACCCAAGCTTGATTAGTCTGTTGTGCAAAGATGCGTGGGTACAGATGGGTATGGATGAATATATCACAGTTGAACGCCCAATCACCAAAAAAGTAATAGATGGACCTCAAATTCAAGATAACCTCATCAAGAGGGGGGTGTATGAGCTCCTCCCAGAAATTCCTCAATTTGACTATTGGGCCCGCTTAGAAGCATCTGTCACCAAGCTGCAAGAAGCTGTGAATCAACTCAAAGAAGAGCAGCAGAATCAAAACAGCATGCTCTACAAAATGCTCATAGAACAAGAGAAACAAGGGCGTGAAATACAGGAGCTAAAGTGTCAGAAGCTATCCCTTGAAGAGTTGGACATCCCACAAATTGAAGGAGCACCTACCCCTCAAAATCAAGGTTGTTGAATCCTAACTTTGTGATAACTTTTATTATTAGAAACCTATTTTAAGAGTTACATAAGCATTAGTATTAGAGTCATTTATTTTTATGTCTTTAATTTCCTTTCTTTTATTATTATTTGTCTGCTTTTATATTTTTTTTATGTCTGACAAACCCTCAGCAAGTTTTTTTTTGTTGTTCTAAAAAAAAAATCATATATATAAAGAAAAAAAATGATGAAAAGAAAAGAAAAAAATGTGTATAGAAAAAAAAAAAGAGAAAAGCAATAAAGGGGACAAAATGCCCCAAGGTGAAGCTCAGTAAGAATCAGTGCATAAGTATTGAGAAATGAAAAAAAAAAAAAGAATGCATGAGTATGTAAGAAAAAGTGAAGAATGGGTAGTTAGGTTAGTACTTAATTGTATAGGTCATTAAATAGGTTAGGTGGGAAAGTCTATGCTAATCAAAGACTCAAATCCTAGTCCACTTGACCATAAATGATCCTACCTTGACCCTAACCCCGTTACAACCTAAATGAAAGACCTCATGATGAATGTATGCACGCATTGAATAAGTGTTGATTGTTAGAAGAAAATCAAATTTTGGAAAACATGATTAGAAGAGAATTGAGTGAATTAACCCTTAAACACTTGAGTGAATAGAGCAGATACACATCTGGTGAGGGTTCAAAAGTTCAATCACATGTATTCACCTATATTACCTATATTCTTGCAAGTTTGAACTCTTTTTGACAATTCAATACAATTGTGGTTTGGACTTAGTTCCTATATGCCTAGCTCTTGTGCTTACACATGCTCTCTTGGGAATTGATTTGTGTGAACTAAGCATTTCCAATTGCTTTAGATAGTTGCATTTAGATAGGACTCATATAGTTTAGTTGCATTCAATAAATGTCATAACCCTTAAGTTCCTTCTTATCTTAGCATGAGGACATGCTAAGGCTTAAGTGTGGGGAGGTTGACAAACCCCAAGTTGACGGTTTGTTTTGCATTGAATTTAGAGTATTTTGATAACCTTTTGTCACATTTAGCCTAAGAATTAGCATGGTTTTGTTATCTCTCCCATATTCGTGCTTAAGTGTGAAAACATGCTTTTTAAGCCTTATTTTGATGAATTCTAGTTCTTCTTTGATTCCATAAGATGCCTTGATGTGTTTGCTAGTAATTCCAGGATTGAAATAGGCTAGGCATGGATCAAAGGAAGCAAGGAAAGAAGCATACAAGCGGAGAGAAGCATAAAAAGTCAAAGAAGCAAAGACAGCCATGCACGCGCACGCGCACAAGGCGCTCACGCGCACATTGCAGAATCGACCAGGGACGCGCACGCGTACCATGCGCGCACGCGCCGATGATGGCACATGGCCTCATTAATGCAGCACGTGCCTGGCGATTTGAGAGGGTTTCTGAACCCATTTTTGGCGCCAAATTGCTAAGGGAAAGGAATAAAAGGATGAAGGATTAAGGGGAAGACATCAATCATTACTATAACATCACTTCCAACTAACTAATCACTTTTAGTTTAGGTTTTTAGAGAGAGAAGCTCTCACTTCTCTCTAGAATTAGGATTAGGATTAGGTTTAGTTCTTAGGTCTAGATTTAGATTCATGTTCTTCTACTTCTACATCTCAATTCCTTGTAATGACATTGATTCTTCTTCCATTCTTTTATTGCAATTTCCTTCATGTTGTTCTTATACTTTGTTGTAGATCTAGTATTGTTCATCCCATTTTCTTTCAATTCAATAAGAGGTAATTCATAATAAATGTGTCTTCTTTGCTTTTCTATTGTTGATCTCTTGTTTTTGTAGTTGTAGATTCCTTTAATTCTTGCAATTAATAATGTTTACTTCTATTGCACTCCATGTGTTTGTTGAAATGCCTCTTTTAGTTTTAGTGTAGATTTTGTTCCTCTTGGCCTAGGTAGAGTAATTAGTGACACTTGAGTTATCTAATTCCTTTGTTGATTGATAATTGGAGAGATTGCTAATTGGTTTGGAATACACTAAAGCTAGTCTTTCCTTGGGAGTTGGCTAGGACTTGTGGCTCAAGTCAATTCATCTACTTGACTTCCCTTTAATTAGTAAGGGTTAACTAAGTGGTAGCAACGAACAATTCTCATCACAATTGAGAAGGATAACTAGGATAGAACTTCTAGTTCTCACACCTTTCCAAGAACCTTTTATAGTTTTTAGTTTATTTTCATTGCCGTTTATTTTTTTCATGCTTCTTATCCAAAACCCCAAAATAACTCATAACCGATAACAAGAACACTACCCTGCAAGTCCTTTGAGAGACGACCCGAGGTTTAAATACTTCGGTTTATAAATTTTAGGGGTTTGTACTAGTGACAAACAACTTTTTGTATGAAAGGATTATTGTTTGGTTTAGGAACTATACTTGCAACGAGAATTCATTTGTGAAATTCTAAACCATCAAAAATCCGTTCGTCAATGTCTTATTTTTATTCCATGATCAATAAAGTTTAGAGTCTATGTCTTAAAGCTATGAATGATTCCATGAATCCCTCACCTTTCTTAAAGGAAAAATGTTTTTATTTGCAAAAGAACAAGAAGTGCATAGTTTCGAAATCTATCTTGAAATTAGTCTAATTATTTTGATGTGGTGGCAATACTTTTTGTTTTCTGAATGAATGCTTGAACAGTGCATATTTTTTATAATGAAGTTTATGAATGTTAAAATTGTTGGCTCTTGAAAGAATAATGAAAAAAAGAGAAATGTTATTGATAATCTAAAAAATCATAAAATTGATTCTTGAAGCAAGAAAAAGCAGTGAAAAACAAAGCTTGCGAAAAAAAATTATTTTGGCGAAAAAAGAAAGAAAAAGAAAGAAAAAGAAAAAGCAAGCAGAAAAAGCCAATAACCCTTAAACCAAAAGGCAAGGGTAAAAAGGATCCAAGGTATTGAGCACAAATGGATAGGAGGGTCCAAAGGAATAACATCCTGACCTAAGCGGCTAAATCAAGCTGTCCCTAACCATGTGCTTGTGGCGTGAAGGTGTCAAGTTAAAAGCTTGAGACTGAGCGGTTAATGTCGTGGTCCAAAGCAAAAAGAGTGTGCTTTAGAGCTCTGGGCACCTCTAACTGGGGCCTTTAGCAAAGCTGAGTCACAATCTGAAAAAGGTTCACCCAGTCATGTGTGTGTGGCATTTATGTATCCGGTGGTAATATTGGAATACAAAATGCTTAGGGTCACGGCCAAGACTCATAAAGTAGCTGTGTTCAAGAATCAACATACTAAACTAGGAGAATCAATAACACTATCTGAATTCTAAGTTCCTATGGATGCCAATCATTCTGAACTTCAAAGAATAAAGTGAGATGCCAAAACTGTTCAGAAGCAAAAAAGCTACTAGTCCCGCTCATCTAATTGGAACTAAGCTTCATTGATATTTTGGAATTTATTGTATATTCTCTTCTTTTTATCCTATTTTTTTTTTGGTTGCCTGGGGACAAGCAACAATTTAAGTTTGCTGTTGTGATGAGCGGATAATTTATACCCTTTTTGGCATTGTTTTTACATAGTTTTTAGTATGATTTAGTTACTTTTTATTATATTTTTATTAGTTTTTATTCAAAAATTACATTTCTGGACTTTACTATGAGTTTGTGTATTTTTCTGTGATTTCAGGTATTTTCTGGCTGAAATTGAGGGACCTGAGCAAAAATTTGATTCAGAGGCTGAAAAAAGACTGCATATGCTGTTGGATTCTGACTCTCATGCACTCGAAGTGGATTTTCTGGACCTATAGAAGCCTAATTGACGCGCTCTCAATTGCGTTGGAAAGTAGACATCTTGGGCTTTTCAGAAATATATAATAGTCTATACCTTTTCTGAGATTTGATGGCCCAAACTGGCGTTGAAATCCAGCCAAAAACTTTCTGGCGTAAAACGCCAGAACTGGCATAATTCTTGGCGTTAAACGCCCATTTTGGCACCCAGGGTGGCGTTTAACTCCAACTTGAGGCATATGCATGTGAAAGCTTGAGAGCTCAGCCCAAACACTCACCAAGTGGGTCCCAGAAGTGGTTTTCTGCACTGTCTGCACTTATCTACTCATTTTTCTGTAAACCTAAGTTACTAGTTTAGTATAAAAACTACTTTTAGAGATTCAGTTTACAACTCATGACATTTTACACTTCATATTGTATCTTCTACGGCATGAGTCTCTAAACCCCATGGGTGGGGGTGAGGAGCTCTGCTATGTTTCAATAGATTAATGTAATTACTACTGTTTTCTATTCAATCACGCTTGATTCTATTCTAAGATACTCACTCGTACTTCAATCTAGAGAATGATATGATCTGTGACGCTCATCATTATTCTCCATTCTATGAACGCGTTCCTGACAACCACTTCCGTTCTATCTAAGCTCAACGTAGTCATTGGGCGACAACTTGAGTGCGTATCTCTTGGGTCTTTGATCCACGGACCGAGTCCGTGAGATCAGAACCTTCGTGGTATAGGCTAGAACCAATTGGCAGCATTCCTGGGATCCGGAAAGTCTAAACCTTGTCTGTGGTATTCCGAGTAGAATCTGGCAAGGGATGACTGTGACGAGCTTCGAACCTGCGAATGTTGGGCGCAGTGACAGTGTGCAAAAGGACAAGGGTCCTATTCCGACGCTAGTGGGAACCGACAAATGATTAGCCGTGCAGTAGCTGTACATGGTATTTTTCATCCGAGACGAAAAATCCAGCAGTTGATTAGCCGTGCAGAGATCGTGCCTGATATTTTCATCCGAGAGGATTATAAAGCTTGCCATTGAAGGAAGCCATGCGTGTTTGGAGAAGAAGACAGTAGGAAAGCAGATATTCAGATGACAGAACATCTCCGAAATCTCAGCCTGTTTCTCATTACTGAATCACAACTACTATTTATTTCATGTTATTTATTTTTTATAAATACAATTACTCTTATCATTAATCTCCTGACTAAGATTTACAAAATAACCATAGCTTGCTTCAAGCTGACAATCTCCGTGGGATCGACCCTTACTCACGTAAGGTATTACTTGGACGACCCAGTGCACTTGCTGGTTTGTTGTGCGGAGTTGTGAAAAGTGTAATCACAATTTCGTTCACCAGAGAGGACTAGGATTTGCGAATAAGAGTTAGCTCGATCACTTGACTTTCCTTTATTTAGTAAGGGTTAATGATAAACCATTATTTTATGATTTATATTGTGTTTAATTGAGTGGTTTTATCAAGTCTTTAGCCACTTATTCATATGATTAGCATGATATTACAATTCCATCTCAAAATTGTTCCATGGTTGAAAACTTGCTTCCTAGAGATCTTTTAATTATGTATTTTAATTCTCCTTTATACCATTCGATGCCGTGATCCGTGTGTTAAGTGTTTCAGGCTTCATAGGGTAGGAATGGCTTAGAGAATGGAAAGGAAGCTTGCAAAAATGGAAGGAACACAAGAAACTAAGGAGATGACCAGCGAACACTGACGCGAGCGCATGGCTCATGCGAGCGCGCAAAATGAAGAAATCGCAGCGACGCGAACGCGTGCCTGACGCAAACGCGTGGATTGGATTCTGCACGAATGACGTGAACGCGTGGACGACGCGAACGCGTGACAAGAAAAATCGTTGAATGACGCGAACGCATGGACGACGCGTAAGCGTGACCTGCACGATCTGCAAAATTACAGAATACGCTGGAGACAATTTTGGGCCATATTTCAACCCAGTTTTTGGCCCAGAAACACAGACTAAACCTAGGGAACATGCAGAAACTCATCACGCATCCACACACATTCAGATTCATTGAGATTAGGATTACTCTTAGTTTTAGATCTGAATCTAGATCAGCTTTACATTCATAGTTTATGCTTTTTCTTTGAATTTTGGATGCTGAAAAGTCATCACCTTCATGAAGACATTACTTTAGTTTGTTTTCTTATTCCTTTACTTTTATTAGTTGCTCATTGACCCTATTCAAATAAGTATGTTGCATTTTGAATTCATTAATACATAGAGTTACTTTTATTTTTAATTAATTTTAAATCTCTATTTCATTTTTTTAATTATCTCTTGTTATATTTTTATGAGTATTAAACCCATGTCAATGGAGTAGATTTTCTACTTGACATGGGGGTTGATTTAGAGGAGACACTTGAGTTGGAATGCTCAAGTGCTAGTTAAATTGGACGTTGTTGGCTAATTCTGTACCTACTAACGATAGACCTTCCCAAGGGAGATGACTAGGATTTGCGGGTAAGAGTTAACTTAATCACTTGACTTTCCTTTATTTAGTAAGGGTTAACTAAGTGAAAACAACAACCTCTTTACACTGCACTTGAGAAGATTCCAACAAGGATAGAACTTCCAATTAATTATTCCCCCAGTCAAGACCTTTTAATATTAATAATAATTCTTAGTTAATTGATTTAATTTACAATTATTTTAATTACTCATTACCCAACTCAAACTTTCTGGAAAACTCCTGATTAATAAATTAGCACCTGTTCCGAAGGTTACCTGAAACTGTAGGTCGATCTCGGACGAGATCTTCTGTACTGGTCGGAGATGACGTGTCCAGCTGGTGAGTGGCGGCCGGAGCTGTCGTGTCCGACTTGTGGGACTGGCTGCACTGCTGATCCTTCGTCACCGGAGGGTAGGTGGTACCTGCAAGGGACTCCGATGCTTAAGTTAGCAAGGGTATTAAGCAGGTTTTTTGTAGAATCAGAGTATGAGTTATACCTGGATGCTCCAGTGTATTTATAATAGTGTGGAGTGACCTTTTTAGATAAGATAAGTTAGTTATCTTATATTATCTTTATCTTTGAGTGAGGTCAGCTTATCTTCAAGGGAACCGCCTTTATCTCTATATGCTTGGACTGCCTTTGGATTTTGGTCGTGTTCCTCTATTTGGGCCCTTTACTGGGCTTTTCTGTCGGTTTGGCCGAGCTCTTTAAAAAGAGGTCGGATAGTCAGACCTGAGGAGGTCGGTCGCTTTATTACTGAACATCCCGGATCGGATAGCTCGACCCAGGGTGTGAACAGTGCCCCTGCTTGAGCTCAGTCTTCCTTTTTGAGGTCGAGTCCTTAACTTCGATCATTCTCTAGTGAATCCGAGTTCGAGCATTTTGTCGATTTCTTTCCTTGTAGAAAAATTTTTTGAATGTGGAACGTTTTCCTCTGAAAGCGCGCGCTTTTATATCAGCGCTCTGTTCTTGGGAACGTGCGAGGGTTTAATACCTTCATTAATTGGTTTTAATTGCCCCGTTTCCCTTGGCTTTTTATTTTGAATCTTGCGATCAGAAACAGTTTCTCTTCTTCATTTTTCTTTGTAACTTCTCCCTTCACTCTCTCGCTTTCTGTTTTCGCTTACATTTTGCCTTTCTTGCGTTGTGGCGTCATTCAGCGATTTTCTGGGTGATTCTGTCTTTCTATCTTCACTCTCCTTCGAAGCTTCTTCCTTCGTTCAGGTTGGTTTTTCTTTCTTTGTGCTTCTTTTGTTGTTTTTTTCTTCGGTTCTTTGGTAAAGTTTTGGTTTTGAATGCATGTTCGGAAAGCTTGAATCTTTTTACATTGTCGTGCTCGCTTGTCGCTGTGCTGCATGTTTTTCTGGTTTCTTATGAACCTGTTTTACTTTTCCCAGAAGGTTGCTCCTTTTGATGAATTTTGCTCTGTTGATGATTTTATTGATGATCCTTTGTAGAAAGTAACGATTTTTTCTAGTGGCTTATTTGTTTGTTTTCTTGAAAAGATTGTTCCTTTTGTCATGCTGATAGCTTTTGCTGATGAACTCCGTGAAAAGATAATAGTTATTTCTTCGTGCTGTTTTGCTTATTCTGGGGGATTTCATTTTCTCTGAAAAAGGTGGCTTCTTTGATGACTTCTTCTTGATATGCTTTGTTATTTTGCTTTTTTGATAAGCTGAGACTGCGAATTTGGAAGGTAGCTATTTCGGTTTTGTTTGATTTGTAGCTTTCTGGGATGCTGCTTTTTTGAGAAAGGGTTTTTCTCTACGAGCTTTAGTTTTGTAGATTTTCCTGAATCCTTGTTCCCTGACTACCTCCAAAGGATGCCCCTAGGCCTTCTGAGTGGGTCCTGGAGCTTTCCTTTTGTTGTTTGTGCTGAGTCTGCAATCTGCTATTTTATTTTTGCTGCCCGAGTTATCTGTCTGATCTTGAGTAATCGTAGTAATTCATCTTTTCTTTGGTTGTATGACTAGTTGGCCATGTCTTCTCGCAAAAATATTGTAGAAATGTCTTCTAAAGTTCCTGAGGGGATGTCCGATTGGTCTGACTCCCTTGTCTTAATGTGTGTTTCTGTGGTGGATGCTGAGTTTTGTGTAGAGCTGAGAAAACATCAAAGGGTTTGTGGTAGCGGTGCCCAAGAGAGGGATTATGAGCTTGTAGCGCCTGATTCTGATGAGAGGGTTTGTTTTCCAACCTCGGTCGAGGGGGAGCGTCCCTTCTTTTATGCCTATGAATATTTCTTCAGCCAGTTGGACATTACCTTTCCTTTTACTGCTTTTGAGACCGACCTGTTGTGGTCGTGTAACGTTGCCCCGTCCCAGCTTCATCCGAATTTCTGGGGTTTTATCAAGATCTTTCAGTTGCTTTGTCAAGAGTTGGGTGTCGTACCTTCTCAGGCTCTTTTCCTCTATCTTTTTGTTTCGCCCAAGCCCGGGACTTCTTCCAAAAAGAAAGCTTCTTGGGTTTCTTTTAGATCTGCCCAGGGACATAAAGTTTTTGCCATGTATGATGAGTCCTTTAAGGATTTTAAGAACTATTTCTTTAAAGTTTGAGCTGTTGAGGGGGCCCACCCCTTTTTCCTTGATGAGAATGATGAGCCTGCTTTTCCTCTAGAATGGCAACAGAATGTGACAGTATCTCATTATACTTGGGAGATACTTGTTGAGGTTGAGCGGGCTTTTGTAATTGTTCTTGAAGATATATGGGGGGAACCTCCCCACCTTGATACCAAAAAGTTTTTGGGGGACCCGTCCCTGGTCCGAATGGTGTTGGGTACTGTCTGACTTGTTTTTATCCTTGTTTTTAACTTTGTTTCCTCTTTTGTGATTGTAACCCATTACTGTGGTTGGTTCTATTTTTTAGAGATGTCTAAAAATAATGAGTCCATGAAGGCTTTCAAGAAGGCAAGGAAGGCTGCTGCTGCTAAAAACATGTCGGCCAAGGTGGCAGGAGAGGGATCTTCTTAAGTTCTGGTGAAGCCGCCCATGCCAAGTTCACCTGGGCCGAGGAAAGTGATTCCTACTCCTCGGGTTCGTCTGGTTGACCCTCCACAGACTTCTATCGCTACCTCTGGTGCTCCTCCCAACAAAAAATAGAAAATAACTGAGCCTTTCAACCGTGATGCTCCTAACTTTGATGCGGTGGAGTTTGTCGATCAGCAGATCAGTCCTTGTGGTGCCCTCCCTATGGATGATGTATCACTCCTTCGCCATTTAGATTTTATAACTCGGAGTAGCATTAAGATGGCACATATGGGAGCTGCCCTGTATCGAACTGCCCATAATCTTCCCCTTCATGCTACCAAAGCCTTCATGGAGGAGGCTAAACAGGAGTTCGATCAGATGAAGGGATTGAAGGAGGAGCTTGAAGTGAAAGTGACCAAACTGGAGAAGGAGCTGAAGAGCGAGAAGGCTAGCTCTCTTGCCTTGGCGGCTTCTGTGAGGTTGGCCGAGGACACAGCATTGAGGTATAAAGACAGCTACGTCACATCCTATCGGGAGGTAATGCGTCTGAGAAAGGAGTTGGAGTCTGCCCGAGTTGATTACTCCGAGCTCCACGGTCACCTTGTTGGCAGCGTAAATGCTGCTTATCAGAACCTGAAGGAGCAGGTTCGAGTTCTTACTCCTGAGGTCGACCTTACTCTCTTCAGCCTGGACAATGTTGTGAGGGATGGTAAAATTGTCCCTGATGGCCCGGATGATGATGATGTCGAACCTTCGTCTGCGCCTGCTACCAAAGTGTCGACTTCTACAGTTCCTCCAGCTGGGGTCGTTTATCCAGAATTAGATCCTGATTGCCAAATTTTGAATAAGGATGATGGCACAGTGGATGCAGTGCCTCTCTAGGCTCGCCTTCCTTCACCCCGTGCTGATGCTGCCAAGAAGGCTTCGGATCTTAGCTGAAATTTCTCTTTGTTTGTGTATATTGCCCGGCTTGTGGGCTATTAAACTCTTTATTTTGGAATTCATGTTTTGCTGACTATTGACACTTTTTAGTTGCTTTTTTAGCAACCTTATTTTGAAAAACAACAAATAGCTTCCAAGTTCTTGGGGCTGATTTGGGTAGCCTCTTTGAACTTGTTTTTATTATATCTCCACGCCTTTAATATCATGTCGATCTTTATCTTATCTTGGCGCCTTTTTTTAGGTTTTTGGTAGTGCTGAAACTTTTCGTTGTATAACACTAAGGTCGCCGATTTCTTTATGTTGGTTTCGTCCGAGCTATTGTTTGATAATCCTCTTTTTTGGACCCCTTTTTAGGTCTCTTTCAGGGATTATTTTGGTAGCTTTATGTTTTGGACCGACTTCTTCGCGTCGAGTTCTTCTAAGTTATTTTTTAAATCCTCTTTCTTGAACCTTGTTCAGGTCTCTTTCAGGGATTACTTTTATAACTTTTATGTTTTGGGCCGACTTCGTCATGTCGGGCCCTTCTAAGTTATTTTTGTAATCCTCTTTCTTGGACCTTGTTCAGGTCTCTTTCAGGGATTACTTTTATAACTTTTATGTTTGGGCCGACTTCGTCATGTCGGGCCCTTCTAAGTTATTTTTGTAATCTTCTTTCTTGGACCTTGTTCAGGTCTCTTTCAGGGATTACTTTTATAACTTTTATGTTTTGGGCCGACTTCGTCTTGTCGGGCCCTTCTAAGTTATTTTTGTAATCCTCTTTCTTGGACCTTGTTCAGGTCTCTTTCAGGGATTACTTTTATAACTTTTATGTTTTGGGCCGACTTCGTCTTGTCGGGCCCTTCTAAGTTATTTTTGTAATCCTCTTTCTTGGACCTTGTTCAAGTCTCTTTCAGGGATTACTTTTATAACTTTTATGTTTTGGCCGACTTCGTCTTGTCGGGTCCTTCTAAGTTATTTTTGTAATCCTCTTTCTTGGACCTTGTTTAGGTCTCTTTCAGGGATTACTTTTATAACTTTTATGTTTTGGGCCGACTTCGTCTTGTCGAGCCCTTCTAAGTTAAAGTAATCCTCTTTTATAGGGTTGGCCAGACCTCTTTCCAGGATTTACTTATAACTTGGTTTGACTTGGTCCGACTTCTTAATGTCGGCCAGTCTTTAAGTTATTATTTAGCAATCCATTAAGACCTCGTTAGGTTTTTTCTCCGGATCACTTTCAATAACTTCTTTCATTATTCTATTTTCATCTTTGTCGATTTGTAGAAGGTGAGTTCAATCCTTGTTTAATCGACCTTGAGATGAATTTGGTTTTCATCTCTGTTGGTCTTTATCGTGATCGTGCAGTGAATTCGATTTTCACTTTCTGCCGATCTGTTGCTTTATAATCGGACGATGAATGTTTCAGATTAATGCGGCTTGAGCATTTGTAGAATATTTAAACATATTTTATTTAAAGGAAAATGCAAATATGTACATGTGGAGTTTTTATCCTTTTGAGTCGGATAATTTGTGGATCTCAACTTAGTGCCTCATTAAAAAACCTTTTCAGGAAAAAGAGTACACCCTATGCTGAGATCCCTTACCATTCCTAGCTATAGTACCTTCTTAGGTTGCAGGCGTGCCATGACCTGGGAAGCTCTCGCCCCTCGAGTTCGGACAGTCTGTAGTAGCCCTTCCCAAGTACTTCTATGACTCGGTAGGGTCCTTTCCAGTTTGCTGCCAGCTTTCCTTCTCTGTGTCGAGTTGTTCTTATATCATTTTGGATTAGGATGATATCATTCTCAGCGAAACCTCTTGGCACTATCTTTTGATTATATCTGGCAGCCATTCGACGTTTTAGTGCTTCTTCCCTGATCCGAGCTCTTTCTTGGATTTCATAAAGTAGATCGAGCTCTTTCCTTTGAAGTTGGGAGTTGGCTTCTTCATTGTAATGAACCACTCTAGGCGACCCTTCCTCGATTTCTACTGGGATCATTGCCTCCACTCCGTATGCTAATCGGAAGGGTGATTCCTTTGTGGTGGAATGTGGCGTTGTTCGATATGCCCATAGGACTTGTGGGAGTTCTTCGGCCCAAGCTCCTTTTGCGTCTTGTAATCTCCGTTTTAGCCCAGCCAATATGACTTTGTTGGCAGCTTCGGCTTGTCCATTGGCTTGGGGATGTTCGACAGAAGTGAACTATTGCTTTATGTTTAAGTCGGCTACTAATTTTCTGAAGCCTGCATCTGTGAATTGGGTGCCATTGTCCGTGGTGATGGAGTATGGGACCCCGAACCTTGTGACGATGTTCCTATATAAGAATTTTCGACTTCTTTGAGCAGTAGCGTTAGCTAGGGATTCTGCCTTGATCCACTTTGTGAAATAGTCTACCCCTACTATGAGGAATTTAACTTGTCCCGATCCCTGAGGAAAGGGTCCAAGAAGGTCGAGTCCCCATTTTGCAAATGGCCAAGGTGAGGTTACGCTGATGAGCTCCTCTGGTGGGGCGATGTGAAAGTGGGCATGTTTTTTATATGGCGGACATGTCTTTATGAACTCTATGGCCTCCTTTTGTAGAGTTGGCCAATAAAATCCTGCCCGGAATACTTTTTTGGTGAGTGCTTGTGCTTCGAGATGATTGCCACAGATGCCACTGTGTATTTCTTCTAGAACTTCCTTTGTGTTAGAAGTCGGTACACATTTTAACAATGGTATTGAAATTCCTCTTTTGTATAGAGTATTGTTTATGATAGTGTAGTATTGTGCCTCCCGTTTTAACCTTTTTGCCTCCTTCTCATCTGTAGGAAGTGTTTCTGTTTTGAGGTAGTTAATTATAGGAGTCATCCATCCTTGATCTAGACCTGTTATGGCTAGGACTTTTTCCTCTTCTGAGATTGATGGGTACTGTAGTATTTCCTGGATGAGGCTTCTATTGTTGCCTCCTGGTTTGGTGTTGGCTAGTTTTAAGAGTGCGTCAGCTCGGGCATTCTGTTCGCGGGTATGTGGCGGATCTCAAATTCCTGGAATTGTCTGAGCTGTTCCCTGGTTTTACCCAGGTACTTTTTCATATTGGGGTTTTTGGCTTGGTAGCTCCCCGTTATTTATGAAGTGATCACTTGTGAGTCGCTGAAGATAATGAGTCTTTTGGCTCCGACCTCTTTAGCCAGCTTTAAACCAGCTAGTAGTGCCTCATATTCCGCCTGGTTGTTTGAGGCAGGGAACCCGAATTTGAGAGAGAGTTCGATTTGGGTTCCTTGATTACTTTCAATTATCACACCTGTGCCGCTTCCTGTCTTATTCAAGGAACCGTCCACGTAGAGATTCCATTCTGTGGGGGTTTCTGAGGTGTCTGTAAATTCTGCAATGAAGTTGGCTAAGTACTGTGATTTGATGGCTGTTCGAGCTTCATGCTGGAGGTCGAACTCAGATAACTCGACTGCCCATTGTAAAATTCTACCTGCTAGATCTGTTTTCTGCAATATCCCTTTTATGGGCTGGTTGGTCCGAACCTTAATGGTGTGAGCTTGGAAGTACGGGCGAAGTCGTCGAGATGTTAGTATGAGAGCATAGGCAAACTTTTCTATTTTTTGGTAGTTCAACTCGGATCCTTGTAATGCTTTACTGATGAAGTATACGGGTTGTTGCCCACTGTCTTCTTCTCGAACTAGTGCTGAGGCCACTGCCCGACTCCCTACTGCGATGTATAATATGAGTGGTTCTCCTTCTCGTGGCCGAGATAGGATAGGTGGCCGTCCTTGAAATCTTTTAAAATCTTGGAAGGCTTGTTCGCACTCTGTTGTCCATTCGAACTTCTTTCCTTTCCTTAGAGTAGCATAGAAGGGAAGAGATCTTATCGCTGATCCTGCTAGGAATCTGGATAAGGCTGCCAGTCTTCTGTTGAGTTGTTGTACCTCTTTGACACAAGTTGGGCTCTTCATGTTGAGTATGGCCTGGCATTTATCCGGATTTACCTCAATTCCTCTTTGTGTGAGCATAAAATTCAAGAACTTGCCCGCTTCTATTGCAAAAGTGCATTTTGCAGGATTGAGTCGCATGCCATGCTTCCTTATAGTGTCGAACACCTGGACCAGGTCAGACAATAATGTCTCTTCACTTTGTGTCTTTATTAACATGTCGTCCACATAAACTTCCATGACTTTTCTGATATAATCTGAAAAGACTTTATTCATTAGCCTTTGATAAGTAGCTCTCGTGTTCTTGAGATCACAAGGCATCACAATGTAACAGTAATTTGCTTTTGGTGTTAAAAACGAAGTTTTTTCTTGATCGGGTGGATACATGGGGATTTGATTGTATCCGGAATATGCATCCATAAACGAGAGGTATTTATATCCGGAGGAGGCATCTACCAGAGCGTTGATACTTGGGAGTGGATAAGGGTCTTTTGGGCAGGCTTTGTTGAGATCTGTATAGTCGGTGCACATTCGCCACTTCCCGTTTGATTTTTTCACCAAGACGACATTAGCTAACCATAGTGGGTACTTGACTTCTCTTATGAATCCTGCCTCCAGTAGAGCTTGTACCTGCTCTTCCACAGCTTGGGATCTTTCGGGTCCGAGCTTTCTACGCCTCTGTTGCACTGGCCGAGATCCAGGGTAGACTGCTAGCTTATGACACATTAACTCAGGGTCTATGCCTGGCATGTCTGCAGCCTTCCACGCAAAGAGGTCGACGTTGTCTCGTAAGAACTGTACGAGTGATTCTTTTATATCTCCTTTTAGAGTCGTGCCAATATTGGTTGTTTTGTCCGGGATGTCTCCAATATGGACTTTCTCTATTTTGCCTTCAGGTTGTGGATGGAGTTCTTCTCGCCTCTGAACTCCACCGAGTTTGATTGTGTGGAATTTTTCTCCTCTACCTCTGAGGTTTAGACTTTCGTTATAACAGCGGCGCGCCATCTTCTGATCTGCTTTTATCGTAGCTATCCCTTCTGCAGTTGGAAATTTCATGCATAGATGTGGAGTTGAAACTATTGCGTCGAGTTGATTTAATGTTGTCCGACCTATTAGGGCGTTGTAGGCTGAACTCACGTCGACCACGATGTAGTCTATTTTGAGTGTTCTGGATCGGTTTCCTTTTCCGAAGGTTGTGTGTAGCGGGACGTATCCCAGTGGTTGCACTGAAGTGTCTCCCAGTCCGAACAGGCTGTTTGGATATGTTTTGAGTTCTTTATTTTCCAGGCCGAGCTTGTCGAAGGCAGTTTTGACCATGAGATTGTCGTGTCCTGAGATGATGCCAGATGCATCTTCCTTGGTAAATGTAATTGCGGGGATGTCAGGTGCTTCCTCCTTTCCTTCGATATGATATACTTCTTTGAGATATCTTTTGCGAGATGATATGGAGATTCCTCTTCCTACGAATCCTCTGTGTATCATATGGAAATGTCTTTCTGGTGTACGAGGTGATCGCTCGGTTCTTCCAACCTCCTCATCTCTTCTCTTTTTTCTTTGCTCATCGTCCCGGGTGGCTAGATACCGATCTAGTTTTCCTTTTCTCACCAATTTTTCTATGACATTTTTTAAGTTAAAGCATTCGTTGGTGGAGTGCCCACGGACTCGATGGTATTCACAATATTCATTCCGGTTTCCTCCTCCTCTTTTGCCTTTGAGTGGTCAAGCTGGGGATATTTTTTCTGTGTGGTAGACTTCTTTGTAAACATCCACCAGGGACACCCTAAGAGGGGTGTAATTATGATATTTTTTAATTTTTTTCCCTTGTCGATCTTCCTTCTTTTTGGACTCTTTATCTATGTCTCGGTAGGTGAATCCGGATTTTGAGGTTTCTCCTAGTCGAGAATTTTCTTCCATGTTGATGTATTTCTCCGCTCGTTCCTGCACTTCGTCCAGAGATGTGGGGTACTTCTTTGATATAGATTGGCTAAAAGGTCCCTCTCTTAGGCCATTGATGAGGCCCATGATGGCGGCCTCTGTTGGTAGGCTTTGTATGTCTAGGCATGTTTTGTTGAATCTTTCTATGTAGTTGCGAAGGCTTTTCCGATCTCCTTGCTTGATTCCTAATAGGCTGGGGGCGTGCTTAGCCTTATCTTTTTGGATGGAGAATCTGGCCAGGAACTTTTTGGCTAAGTCATCAAAGCTTGAGATGGACTTTGGAGGTAGGTTGTCGAACCATCTAATTGCTGTCTTTGTGAGAGTCATCGAAAAAGCTTTGCAGCGAACTGCATCCGAGGCATCGGTGAGGTACATTCTACTTCTGAAATTGCTGAGGTGATGGTTGGGATCTGTAGTACCATCGTACAAAGTCATATCCAGAAGTTTGAAGTCCTTAAGGATTTTGGTTTTCATGATTTCCCTAGTGAATGGATCTTGATCCTTGCGAAAGTTATCCTTAGGGGTGGACCGAGTAGCTTTGGCTTTGAGATCGGTTTCGAGTTTTATAAGTTTATCTTCTAATTCTCGGCGTCGCCTTACCTCTCTTTGTAGATCCTTCCCAATTTCTCGTTGGTACTAGGTTTCTTTTTCAAGTTGCTTTAAACGATCTTGAAGTGCTTCTATCACTCCCGGATTTGATGAATTTTTGTCTCCGTTAGATTCTAGGGTATCTTTCAGCGTATTGCCCGCGTTTTTGTGCGGTGTTCTATCCTCTAGATCTGAATCGTGGTCGTTGTCATGGTCGTCCGCCATGGTGATGGGATGACTTCCAAGGTCCCCAGCAACGGCGCCAATGTTTCGAGGGTTACCTGAAACTGTAGGTCGATCTCGGACAAGATCTTCTGTATTTGTCGGAGATGACGTGTCCGGCTGGTGAGTGGTGGCCGGAGCTGTCGTGTCCGACTTGTGGGACTGGCTGCACTGCTGATCCTTCGTCACCGGAGGGTGGGGGTACCTGCAAGGGACTTCGATGCTTAAGTTAGCAAGGATATTAAGCAGGTTTTTTGTAGAATAAGAGTATGAGTTATACCTGAGTGCTCAAGTGTATTTATAATAGTGTGGAGTAACCTTTTTAGATAAGATAAGTTAGTTATCTTATCTTATCTTTATCTTTGAGTGAGGTCAGCTTATCTTCAAGAGAACCGCCTTTATCTCTATAGGCTTGGACTGCCTTTGGATTTGGGTGTCGTGTTCCTCTATTTGGGCCCTTTACTGGGCTTTCCTGTCGGTTTGGCTGAGCTATTTAAAAAGAGGTCGGATAGTCGGACCCGAGGAGTTCAGTCGCTTTATTACTGAACATCCCGGATCGGATAGCTCGACCCAGGGTGTGAACAACACCCTTTTCTGCAACTCATTGGGAGACGACCTAGGACTCATACTCCCAGTATTTTTAATTCTAAATTTTGCGACAACCTTTTCTAAATTGAGAAGACGGATCTTAGCCGGTTGAGAACTGTACTTGCAACGTATTCCGTATTTTGATTTCTTAACTGGTCAATTTCTGCCACAATCAGTTAACTAAGTGAAAATAACAACCTCTTTATACTACACTTGAGAGAATTCCAACAAAGATAGAACTTCCAATTAATCATTCCCCCAGTCAAGGCTTTTTATTTTGAATAATATAAATCTCTTTAAATTTTCATTGCACTAAATTACAATTATTTATTTTATGTCATTCAACTCTTAAAAATTTCTCGGAAAACTCCTGATTAATAAGATAGCACATTTTGTCAACTCGTTGGGAGACGACCTGGGATTCATACTCCTAGTATTTTTATTCTAATTTTGTTACAACCTTTCTAAATTGATGAGCGGATTTTTGCTAGTTAAGAACTATACTCGCAATGTATTTCTATATTGATTTCTTAATTGGTTGAGTTTCGCAACCCATCAATTTTTGGCGCCGTTGCCGGGGAGTTGCAATAGCGTGCTAAATGATTAATTGGTGTACATATCTTTAATTTTTGCATATTCTATTTTTATTTTATTACCATGAGCTGTATGTTTCTTTCATTGAATGATGCGTTCGCTGCCTGATCCGAGCTTAGCCGCATTTGATCCTGAAATTGAAAGAACTCTTTCACGTATTAGGCGGGCTCGGCATCGGTTAGCCTCTAAGAGTGGTGAAGTGATTACTATCAATTCACCAGTCTCATCTGAGAGCGAATTTGAACCGCCATCTGAGGAAGAAACAAGCTCCTCTACTACTGATTCTGTTAATTCACGTGCAGGTAACATGGTAGAGCCCGGAAGAATTACTCTCCACGAAGCTAGAGCTCCAGACTTTACACTGCAACCGTATCAAGTGTGCCACCCAAATCTGGCTACAGATTTTAAACTGAAGACTGCACTAATCAACTTGATGCCTAAGTTTCATGGCTTACCTGCTCAGGAGCCTATAAAGCACCTCAGGGATTTTCAGACAGCCTGTTCTACTGTTAGGCGTCATGGTGCAGATGAGATTTCCATTTTGCTAACCGCCTTCCCGTTTTTTCTTGAGGAAAAGGCGAGGGAGTGGTACTACTCCCAACCTGAAGTAACTGTTACTAACTGGGATACGCTCAGGAGAGAATTCTTTGAAAAATACTTCCCAGCTGAAGTGACAGATAGACTGAGAAAAGAGATTTTCTGCATCATTCAAGGTGAATCGGAGACTCTTTATGAGTACTGGGAGCGCTTCAAGAATCTTTTGGATGCATGCCCCTACCACATGATTGACAAGCTAGTGTTGATCAGCTACTTCACTCAAGGCATGAAGCCTCGGGATAAGACTACATTGGATGGTGCAAGTAATGGTTCTCTGAAAAAGTACAAGACCGCAGATGAAGCATGGCAACTGATCAGCAACCTAGCTGAGTCCACTCAGAATCACAGGCACAGGAATAGCCACCCAAAGGCTGCTGCAGATGTTTCCTCTAGCAGTGATACTACGGCTTTCACACAGGCTATATGTGAAATGACCAACCTACTGAAGCAGATGCAGTTGAATCAACAACAACCTCAGCCTCCTCCACCACAACAAAGCCAACAGTTGGTTCCCCAAAGAGTATGTAAAATCTGTGCTGATTATAGTCATTACACTGATGAATGCCCGCAGCTCCAACAAGAAGACAACACCTTGGCAGCTACTCATAATTTCTATGACTGCCCGAATCAAGGATACAATCAACAAGGCGGTAATTACAACCAAGGTGGAAACTACAATCAAGATTGGCAAGATAACTCCAACCAGGGATGGAGGGATAATTCCAACCAAGGTTGGAGGGACAACTACAACAGAGGAGGCAGAGACAACAATGGAATCCAGAGGTGGAACAACAAGAATAGACAGCAGAATCAGAAGCAACCTTACAGAGTACCTCACTTAAGGCAGTCCCAAGGACCTCAGCACAACCAACAACAGGTCCCTCAGATCACTTATCCTCCTTCCTCATCAAATGACGAGAGGCTTTGTTCTCTTGCACAAGGACAACAAGACATGCAGACTACACTGAACTCCACTTTAAATGGTCTGAATGCCATTTTATAAGCTCTCGTCTCCCGGATAGATTCATTACCTACTCCCACAAACCAGCCTTCAAGCTCCAGTGATTCCTTCTCAACCCTTACCCAACCCCAAGGAAGCCATCAATGCCATCACTTTGAGGTCCGAAACCACACTGCAAGAGAGGAATCATGAGTAGCCAGGCCCACCAAAACACGCCCCAGTTGAGGACATGGTAGAAGTGGAGGATGTTGAAGAGGAAGATGCAGTACAAGACATGGTTGAAGAAGAAGCAGTCCAACCAAGGAATGGAGAACCAAAGGAAGCTGAAGCTGTAAGAGACGCCATTCCTATCCCATTCCCACACATAGCAAGGAAGTCCAGAAAGCAGATAGAACTTAATCCCAAAATGGTAGAAATCTTCAAAAAGGTTGAGGTAAATGTTCCCCTTTTTGATGTTATTCAGCAAGTACCTAAATATGCAAAGTTTCTGAAAGATTTATGCATACATAAAGATAAAATTCATGAATTAGAAACTATTCCTTTAAGTAGTTCTAAATCTGCTTTAATGGGAGAGTATACCTGAAAAATATAGTGACCCAGGTCCATGCATGGTTAACTGTACCATTGGGGGTGAATATTTTCTGACTGTATGTGTGATTTAGGAGCGTGTGTTAGTATAATGCCATTGTCTATATATGATGCTTTGAGGCTCTCTCCCTTAAAAAGATCGGCAGTTCGTTTTGTGTTAGCAAATAAAAGCATTATTACAGTGGTTGGAATTGCTGAGGATGTGCCGGTAAGCATTAAGGGGCTCACATTTCCCATTGACGTCTATATCTTGGAAATGTCCCCTAATGATTCAGGAAGACCATCATCAATCTTGCTTGGAAGGCCATTCCTAAAGACTTCAAAGTTCAAGCTGGATGCATTCTCAGGAACTTACTCCTTTGAGATAGATGGCAGAGCAGTGAGTTTCAATTTGAATGAAGCCATGAAGCACCCTCCGGAAGATCTTCCATCTTTCAGTGTGATGTCATTGATGAAACCGTAGCTGCAGTTTACCAAGAAGAAGTAGAAGAGAGGCACATGGAGCAAGGTCCAAGTGTGGGGACACCCTCTGAACACAATGAGGGCACTTTGCCATTATCACTAGCTCCAAATGATCCAAAGCCTAGCCAAGAGCAGAAATTGGAATTAAAACCCCTTCCACCCCACCTCAAGTATACTTACCTTAAGGATAATCATAAGCTCCCAGTTATCATTGTAACGGAACTCACTTCCTAACAGGAGGAGCAGCTGCTCAGTGTGCTGAGAAGACATAAGAAAGCAATTGGATAGAGCTTGGTGGATATAGTAGGCATCAACCCTCAAGTTTGTGTGCACAGAATATTCTTAGAAGAGGGAGCAAGGCCTATCCGTCAACCCCAAAGAAGATTGAATCCCACCATCTTAGAAGTTGTCAAGAAAGAAGTGACCAGGCTGCTTGAAGCAGATATCATTTACCCCATCTCAGATAGCGAATGGGTCAGTCCAGTACAAGTAGTGCCCAAGAATTCTGGAGTCACAATAGTAAAGAATGAGCATAGAGAGCTCCTGACAACTAGAGTGCAGAATTCATGGAGATTTTGCATTGATTACAGGCGTCTCAACCAAGCCACTCGCAAGGATCATTTCCCCTTGCCATTTATTGACCAGATGCTTGATCGCCTGTCAGGTAAATCCCATTACTGCTTTTTAGATGGTTATACAGGCTTTTTTCAAATTCGTATAGCTCCTGAAGATCAGGAAAAGACTACTTTCACATGTCCCTTTGGAATGTATGCATACAAAAGGATGCCTTTTGGCCTATGTAATGCACTGGCTACTTTCCAAAGATGCATGATGAGTATCTTTTCAGATCTTATCGAAAGCTGTATGAAAGTTTTTATGGATGATTTTAGCGTATATGGTGATTCCTTTAACCTTTGCTTGGATAGTTTGGCTAGAGTATTAGACAGGTGTGTTAGTTCAAACCTTGTATTGAATTTTGAAAAATGTCATTTTATGGTAAAACAAGAGATTATTCTAGGACATGTTGTCTCTAATACTGGTATTTCTGTAGATCCAGCAAAGGTAGATGTCATTTCTAGTTTACCTTACCCCTCCTCCGTGAGCGAAGTCTGTAAAGTGAAAATAACAACCTCTTTATACTACACTTGAGAGAATTTCAACAAGGATAGAACTTCCAATTAATCATTCCCCAGTCAAGGATTTTTATTTTGAATAATATAAATCTCTTTAAATTTTCATTGCACTAAATTACAATTATTTATTTTTTGTCATTCAACTCTAAAAAATTTCTCGAAAAACTCCTGATTAATAAGATAGCACCTTTTTGTCAACTCGTTGGGAGACGACCTGGGATTCATACTCCCAGTATTTTTATTCTAATTTTTTGACAACCTTTCTAAATTGACGAGCGAATTTTTGCTGGTTAAGAACTATACTCGCAACGTATTTCTATATTGATTTCTTAATTGGCTAATTTCCGCGACCCATCACTGAACTTTACAAAACTCTGGAGAAAAAGAAAGAAATCACGGAGGAGTTGATAGAAAAGTGTTATCATTGGATGACACAAGTGAAACAGACCAAAGATAGTAGCAACGAATGTCATGCCATATTCATCTTGAAGCATGAGGCAAATTACGAGGGAGTTAGACAACATTTCATGTCTCTAATGCCCAAAAAACAAGTGAAAAGCACAGTAAATTCTTTGCCAATTGTGTTAACGTTAATGATTTTTCTGAAGACTCTTATACATTATATCTCATAAATTTTCTTCTTGTAGGTGGTCACTATACATAGCATGATTCTTAACCCAATAAAAGGTCGTCAGTTTCAGGAACAAATATACATTGTGCCGCTGCATATTGTGGTAAGCTAAATTTCTTATTCCCTGCTGATTGATGTTTATTGCGTTTTATTCAAAACATGTGAATCGAGTTATGCTCAGTGGAGTTGTTCATGTTGATTTATTTGACTGTCAAGTGTTCAGTTGAGTCCTTTTGCATGTAGAAAATGTTTTTCTTGATGAATGAATATTAATCACATTTTATTTAGCGCATGATTAGTGTTCGGTCCAGTGGTGATGTTCATATTGATTTATCGGATTGTTATGTGTTATGTTGAGTTCTTTTGCATGAAGAAAAGTTTTCTCTTGATGATTGAATGTTTATCACATTTTATTCAGCATATGAATTATGTTCAGTTCAGTGGTATTGGCCAATTAGATTCACTTGTCTGGTCATTTGTGATTTAACTGATGTTCGTTTTGCAGATGTTTATGTTGGAAAACCATGGCATGGAATGCACTGATCCAAGGACCAAGAAGGCCTACCGGTTCAATATCGATCAGTATGCCCACCACCGTCGTTTTCTTGACAAAAGAAAACTTGCATCGCATCCATTTGTAAGTTGCCATTTCTAAAAATTCTTTGATATTTCTCTCGTTTGCTATTATTTTGACTGAAATATTCTATCATTTCCCTAAACTTCAGCTGTTTGTGCCGATTTGCAATGGAGGGCATTGGTGGTTGTGGATTGCCGATGTCCAAAAAAAGGCATTCTATGTGCTTGACCCTGTGAATAAGAAGAAAAATGATATACCTGAATTGAGAGTGAAACTGAACAAATTTGTTGTAAGTTATTCAAATCATACATATTTTGTTGTAAATTATTCAAACATGAGTAGAATTTGGTGATTGATTATTTATCTTGTTTTATTCAAATCATGATTGGTGGTCGGTTCAGTGGAGTTGTGATTTTGATTCACCTATTGTTATGTGTTCTGTTGAGTTCTTTTGCATTCAAATAAATGTTTCTCTTGCTGATTGAATTTTTATCACGTTTTATTCAGTACATGAAAGGAGTTCGGTTCATTGTTGTTTCTTCTTTTTATTCACTTTTTATGTCCATTTCAAGGATTAATAGTTTACCAGATGAGGGTTTACGCTGGGGCGGAACCCTTAATGGAGGACGAAGAGGGAGAAGAAGCGGAGTATATCATGCTGAATGGTCAACATATAGAGTAAAAATCTTTCCTTCCATAGTGCTATTTTTAATGTGTTTTGTTTTGTATCCTATTAATCGTATTATACTTAATTTTTGCTTAGCTATGATTGCGGCATATACGTCATGAAATGGCTTGAAATAATTGATCCTCGAAAGATCAAAAGTGGGAAGAGATATCAATATAAAGCTTGGACACAAGTAAGTAGTTTCAAAATTAATGCAATTCTTTCATTTCTTATTTTGGTTGGGTTCATTTCTTATGTAACTAATTCCTTTCGATTAAAATGTAGAAAGAGATTGATGGCTTCAGGCACGAATATGGTCCGAATATTCTGTTGCACGAAATGAACAAAATCAGAGACTAAGTGATTCGGTCATCTGAAGCAATAAGACTCCTGAAGCCATCTGCTGCCCTCTCTAGCCCTTATTGTAAATTCTCATATGTGGATTTAGATAGCAAATAGGATATACTATGATTGACTGGTTGTAATATTTTGTTTAACTTGTTTAAAAAAGCAAACAATGCTTCTTTCAATGTATTTATGTGAATATTAATGTAAATGTTAATATGAATGTATATATCTAATGTTAATATTTATATCTGATTCAAGATAGATTACTCCTTGTCCTGTCGGTCTGAGATATTAATTTATATATCTGTTGGAACTGTCTGGCGGTATTTTGTTCTAGGTTCACAGTGAATGGAATCAGGGTATTTATCAAGACATTACAAACCCCAAAAAACACAATGAACTGAAATTTATACACTGGATGAACCGAAAAGTTGTATATATCAATATAGCAGAGAGCTAATTATAAAAATATATTTTTATCAGTATTCAGTTTTAGAAACACTTGAACTCTCTAACATAGCACAATAAATTGACTATTCACTAATCAAAAAATTGACTATTGAATAAAGAATTTCACAAAAGCTAATATCAAAAACAAAAAAAGTGACCATTCAATAAAGACTAACAAAAGTCAGAAATTAACCCTCCTATAACATCAGTGAACCGAAATTTGCTCATAGGTGAAAGAAAATTTATGTTAATAAAAACTTGTATAATCCTCTCCTGGCCGGTGCATTGTAAAAGCTTGAACTTGGCTGAATCGTTGGTTCACCGTCTAAAAGATTCAACTCCAAAAAAAGAAAATAAATCGTATATTACCAAAATGCACAAATGAATGTTTGCCTAATCGAAAGCAAATCAATTTTACGTCGCTTGGAGCTGGCTTTTTCTTTTTCTTCATCGTTAGAGATCTTTTTTTCCAGGTTTGATCCAAGCCTGTTCTTGGACCGACCTCTTATTTTGACACATGGTGGGCTTTGAAAGTTATTCACGTCACTCAACGTCACTTCTTCGTGGGATAACAAGCATTTTTCTTTACTTCTCTCTTGATATTCTTGCATCTCAACCATGACATTGTCAAATACCCGGTGCAGAATTCCGGTCAGCTCCTCGGACTCTGATGCAAATTCGCATATATTGTGCGACCGAAACATCAAATCGTCGAATCTCTTGCTTCTCAGCTCCAATAGAGGCTCATCTTGACTGCTCTTGATGTGTGTGTGCCTCTTCTTTATGTTCTTGCTCCAGCGCTCCGGTATGTATTTCGGTGCCACGTTATCCACTCGCTCGAAGCTTAGGACGCTCAGGGAATGGCGGCACAGTATGCCCTTTGACTCAAACAGCAAGCATTGGCACTTTACCTCTCGTGATACTGCGTCGTAGGTGACCAAAAACTTGTTGAATGTTGAGTTAGAAACTTGCTCTACGACTTCGTATGTTGTGAAACCTAGGGTGGAATGCATTGATATTGTGATACAGTTCACCTTTTCTCTGAATTGTGCTTGAACTTCCCTGAACTTCTCGTGGGTATACACGTGTTGAAACTACACCTCTATTGCTAATTTTGTTGCGCACGGTATCACGTTATGAAAATCTACACTGTCAAATTCTCTCTCTCTCTTTGCTCTCTGCTTGCTAGGCAATTGTCGTATTACTTTACGAATTGTCTCAAGGAGCTGTTGCGTGTGCTGAACTTGTTGAAAAATGTCTCGCTCCTTTGTGTTCTTCTCATCCCGGCCCAGAAGTGGTGATCCAGGTAAACTGGAATCCATAAAAGCCGATCCTCATACAGCTCTACAAGAATGAACCGAGCTGGTTAGCTATACTAAACCGAAATATGTGCATGTTTTGACCGAAAAGGTAAAGGCATGAAAATAATTTGAATTAAAACCTCGGTTACCTGAGAGCCACTTGTTGCCTCCGAGGCCAAACTTTATGATGAAATCGTTCCAATTTCTGTCGAATGCATCTTTTGTAAATGAGTTCCAAACAATGTGGCTCATCTCTTGATCGATTTCTTCATGTCGCTTGTAGCTGTTTAGTTTGTTTGGGATCTTCTTCATGATGTGCCAGAAGCACTAGCGGTGAATTATTGTTGGCATGCACATCTCAATGGCCCTTTGCATCAATGCGCATTGGTCTGTGAGAATACCTTTTGGTGGCTTGGCTCCCATGCAATGGAGCCAACACTCGAATAGCCATTTGAATGATTGGATATCCTCATTTTTCATCAGTGCACATCCGAGAAGTGTCGACTGACCGTGGTGATTCACACCCACAAAAGAACCCAAAACCAGATTGTACTTGCATAAATGCACACTCTCACACATAGGTGAACCAAAATGTGTACAAATGGTGAACGTACATACTTACTTTGGGTGAACCAAATACCTGTTTGTGTTGTACGTAGTATTGAATGAAACGACATCTCCAAAATACTCGCATGCCCGCCCTGCTTCTTGCATCCGCCCAGAATGCATGTTTGATGGAGTGATCACTGATAAACCACTATTTTTTAGTTTATCTTGTGTTTAATTGAGTGGTTTCATCAAGTCTTTACCTACTTATTCATATGATTTGCATGATTTTACAATCCCTTCCTAGTTTTGTTCTATGGTTGAAAACTTACTTCTTAGAGATCTTTAATTTGTATATTTTAATTCTCCTTTATACCATTCGATGCCGTGATCCATGTGTTAACTGTTTCAGGCTTTATAGGGCAGGAATGGCTTAGAGAATGGAGAGGAAGCTTGCAAAAATGGAAGGAACACAAGAATCCAAGGAGATAACTAGCGAGCACCGATGCGCACGCATGGCTCACGCGAGCGCGCAAAATAGAGAAATTTGCAGCGACGCATGCGCGTGCCTGACGCGTACGCGTGACAAGGAAATTCACCAAATGATGCGCACGCGTGACTGACGCGTACGCGTGACATGCGCGATTTGCAGAAATAACAGAAAACACTGAGGGCGATTTCAGGCCGAGTTTTGACCCAGTTTTCGGCCCAGAAACACATAATAGAGCCAGGGAACTTGCAGAAACTCAAGAGACTTTCTCATTAGCATAGTTTTAGGTTTTTAGATCGAAATCTAGAGAGAATTTACTCTTCCTCTAGGTTTTCTTTACATTCATAGTTTATTAGTTTTATGCTTTTGCTTTTGGATATTGAAGAGTCATCACCTTCATTGAAGATACTATTCTAGTTTGTTTCCTTACTCTTTTATTTATTCCATATTCTTAATTCTTGTTTAAAGTTACAATTGGATTATTTTCGTGGATTGTTAATGAAAAGGATTACTTTTAGTTTTAATTAAATTGCAGTTATTGTCTATCATGTCTTTTTTTTATTCCCTTTTTAATTCTATGCAAGTAATTTTTATGTCAATAGAGTAGATTCCCAACTTGACATGAGGGTTGATTAAAAGGAGACACTTAAGTTGGAATGCTTCAGTGATTAGTTAAATTGGAAGTTGTTGGCTAATTCTGTATTTACTAATGCTAGACCTTCCCAAGGGAGAGGACTAGGATTTACGAATAAGAGTTAGCTCAATCACTTGACTTTCCTTTATTTAGTAAGGGTTAACTAAGTTAAAACAACAACCTCTTTATACTACACTTGAGAAAATTCCAACAAGGATAAAACTTCCAATTAATCAGTCCCCCAGTCAAGGCTTTTCAATTAGAATATATATATTTCTCTTTTAAATTACAATTATTTATTTTCTGTCATTCAACTCTCAATATTCTCGAAAAACTCCTGATTAATAACTTAGCACCCTTTCTAGCAACTCGTTGGGAGATGACCTGTGACTCATACTCCAAGTATTTCTATTTTAAACTTTTGTGACAACCTTTCTAAATTGATGAGGTGAATTTTAGCTGGTTAAGAACTATACTCGCAACACTGTTTTTATATTGACTTCTTAATTGGTCTAATTTCCGCCGTGCACCAATTTTTGGCGCCGTTGCTGGGGAGTTACAATTGTGTACTAAATTATTAATTAGTGTACATATTTTTATTTTATTTTATCTTATTACCATGAGCTGTATATTTCTTTCATTGAATGACGCGTTCACTGCCTGATCCGAGCTTAATTGCATTTGATCCTGAAATTGAAAGAACTCTTTCACGTATAAGGCGAGCTCGGCGTCGGTTAGCCTCTGAAGGTGGTAAAGTGATTGTTATCGATTCACCAGTCTCATCTGATGGCGAATCTGAACCGCCATCTGAGGGAGAAACAAGCTTCTTTACTACTGATTCAGTTGATTCACGTGTAGATAGAATGGCAGCACCTAGGAGGATTACTCTCCAAGAAGCTGGAGCTCCAGATTTTACACTGCAGCCATATCAAATGCATCATCCAACTCTGGCTGCAGATTTTGAGCTGAAGACTGCACTAATCAACTTGATGCCCAAGTTTCATGGCTTACCTACTCAGGAACCTATCAAGCACCTAAGGGATTTTCAGACAACCTGTTCTACTGTTAGGCGTCATGGTGCAAATGAAAACTTCTATTCTGCTAATTGCCTTCCCATTTTCTCTTGAGGGAAAGGCGAGGGAGTGGTACTACTCCCAACCTGAAGCAACTGTTACCAACTGGGATACGCTTAGGAGAGAATTCTTGGAAAAATACTTTCCAGCTGAAGTTACAGATAGATTGAGGAAAGAGATCTCCTCTATGAGTACTGGGAGTGCTTTAAGAACCTTCTGGATGCATGCCCCCATCACATGATTGACAGGCTAGTGTTAATCAGCTACTTCACTCAAGGCATGAAGTCTCGGGATAAAACTACACTGGATGGTGCTAGTAATGGTTCCCTGAAAAAGTACAAGACCACAGATGAAGCATGGCAACTGATCAGCGACTTAGTTGAGTCCACTCAGAATCACAGGCATAGGAACAGGCATTCAAAGGCTGTAGCAGAGGTTTCCTCTAGTAGTGAAACTAGTGCTCTTACACAGAATATATGTGAAATGACCAACCTACTAAAGCAGATGCAGTTGAATCAACAACAAACTCAGCCTTCCCCACCACAACAAAGCCAACAGTTAGTCCCCCAAAGAGTATACGAAATCTGTGCTGATTATAGTCATTATACTGATGAGTGCCCGCAGCTCCAACAAGAAGACAACACTGTGGCAGCTACTCATAACTTCTATGACCGCCCAAATCAAGGATACAATCAACAAGGCGACAACTACAACCAAGGTGGGAACTATAACCAAGGATGGCAGGACAACTCCAACCAGGGTTGGAGAGATAATTCCAACTATGGCTGGAGGGACAACTATAACAGAGGAGGCAGAGACAACAATAGAAATCAGAAGTGGAACAACAACAATAGACAGCAGAATCAGAACCAGCCTTATAGAGCACCTCACCTAAGGCAATCCCAAGGACCCCAGTACAACCAACAACAGGTCCCTCAGATCACTTATCCCCCTTCCTCATCAAATGACGAGATACTTCGTTCTCTTGCACAAGGACAACAAGACATGCAGACTACACTGAACTCTACTCTAAATGGTCTGAATGCCACTTTACAAGCTCTCGTCTCCCGGATAGATTCATTACATACTTCCACCAACCAGCCTTCAAGCTCCAGTGGAATTCCTTCTCAACCCTTACCTAACCCCAAGGGTGGCATCAATGCCATCACCTTGAGGTCCGGAACCATACTGCAAGAGAGGAACAAGGAGGAGCTAAGCCCACTAGAACACGCCCAAGATGAAGACATGGTTGAAGTGGAAGATGTTGAAGAGGAGAAGGAAGTCTAAGACAAGGTTGAAGAAGAAATAACTCAGCCAAGGAATGAAGCACCAAAGGATATAGAGGCTGCAAGTAGCGCCATTCCTATCCCATTTTCACACTTTGCACGAAAACCCAGAAATCAGATGGAACTTGATCCCAAAATGGTAGAAATTTTTAAAAAGGTTGAGGTAACTGTTCCCCTTTTTGATGTTATTCAACGAGTACCTAAATATGCAAAGTTTCTGAAAGATTTATGCATACATAAAGACAAAATTAATGAATTAGAAACTATTCCTTTAAGTAGTTCTATATCTGCTTTAATGGGAGGTATACCTGAAAAATGTAGTGATCCAGGTCTATGCATGGTTAATTGTACCATTGGAGGTGTAATATTTTCTGACTGTATGTGTGATTTAGGAGCGTGTGTTAGTATATGCCATTGTCTATATATGATGCTTTGAGGCTCCCTCCCTTAAAAAGGTCGACAGCTCATTTTGTATTAGCAGATAAAAGCATTATTACAGTAGTTGGAATTGCTGAAGATGTATTAGTGAGCATTAAGGGGCTCACATTTCCCATTGACTTCTATATCCTGGAAATGCCCCCTAATGACTCAGGAAGACCATAATCAATTCTGCTTGAAAGACCATTTCTGAAGACTTCAAAGTTCAAGCTGGATGCATTCTCAGGAACTTACTCCTTTGAGATAGATGGCAGAGTAGTGAGTTTCAGTTTAAATGAGGCTATGAAGCACCCTCCAGAAGATCATTCTATCTTCCAGTGCGATATCATTGATGAAACTGTAGTTGAAGTTCACCAAGAAGAAGTAGAAGAGAAGCACATGGAACAAGGTTCAAGTGTGGGGACATCCTCTGAACATAATGAAGACACCTTGCCATTATCACTAGTTCCAGATAATCCAGAACCTAGCCATGGGCAGAAATTGGAATTAAAGCCACTTCCTCCCCACCTCAAGTATGCTTACCTTGAGGGAAATTTCCAATTATCATTACAAGGGAACTCACTTCCCAACAAGAGGAGCAGCTGCTTAGTATGCTGAGAAAATGTAAGAAAGCAATCGGGTGGAGTTTGGTGGATATAGTAGGCATCAGCCCTAAGGTTTGTGAGCACAGAATATTCTTAGAAGAGGGAGAAAGGCCTGTCCGTCAACCCCAAAGAAGATTGAATCCTACCATCTTAGAAGTTGTCAATAAAGAAGTGACCAGGCTACTTGAAGCAGATATCATCTACCCCATCTCAGATAGTGAATGGGTCAGTCCAGTGCTAGTGGTGCCCAAGAAGTCTGGAGTCACAACAGTAAAGAATGAGCTTGGAGAGCTCCTGACAACTAAAGTGCAGAATTCATGGAGAGTTTGCATTGATTACAGGCGTCTCAACCAAGCTACTCGCAAGGATCATTACCCCTTGCCATTTATTGATCAGATACTTGATCGCCTATCAGGTAAATTCCATTATTGTTTTTTAGATGGTTATACAGGCTACTTTCAAATTCATATAGCTCCTGAAGATCAGAAGAAGACTACTTTTACATGTCCCTTTGGAACGTATGCATATAAGAGGATGCCTTTTGGCCTATATAATGCACCGGCTACTTTCCAAAGATGCATGATGAGTATCTTTTCAGATCTTATTGAGAACTGTATGGAAGTATTCATGGATGATTTTAGCGTTTATGGTGATTCCTTTAATCTTTTCTTGGATAGTTTAGCTAGAGTATTAGACAGGTGTGTTAGTTCAAACCTTGTATTAAATTTTGAAAAATGTCACTTTATGGTAAAATAAAGTATTGTTCTGGGATATGTTGTGTCCAATACTGGTATTTCTGTAGATCCAGCAAAGGTAGATGTAATTTCTAGTTTACCTTACCTTTTCTCCATGAGGGAAGTCCGTTCGTTCCTTGGCCATGTAGGTTTCTACAAGAGATTCATTAAGGACTTTAGTAAGGTAGCATTGCCTTTATCCAGACTACTGCAGAAAGATGTTGAGTTCGAGTTCAGTGAAGATTGCATGCAAGCATTTGATAAGCTGAAGATCGCCCTGACTCAAGCTCCGATTGTGAGAGAACCAGACTGGAGCTAGCCTTTTGAGATTATGTGTGATGCCTCCAACCATGCAGTAGGAGCGGCGCTGGCTCAGCACGAAGGTAAGGATCCTTTTGTAATTGCTTATGCGTCTAAGACCTTAGATGCTGCTCAGTCTAATTACACTACTACTGAAAAGAGCTTCTGGCTATTGTTTTTGCTCTAGATAAATTCCAAACCTATTTACTTGGTACTAAGGTAGTAGTGTACTCAGACCATGCATCTCTAAAATATTTATTAGCTAAAAAAGAGTCCAAACCAAGGCTAATACGTTGGATACTGCTGCTGCAAGAATTAGATTTAGAAATTAAGGATAGGAGTGGTAACCAGAATTTAGTGACAGACCACTTGAGTCACCTTGAGCACATTAAGGATGACTCCACTCCTATCAATGATACTTTTCCATTTGATAGCTTGCATGCAGTATCTGAAGTAGCTTCTTGGTATGCACCTGTAGCTAACTATCTAGTCAGCTATACTTTCCCTCCTAATTTTACTAAGCATCAAAGGGACAAGCTGAAAAGTGAGTCTAAATATTATATATGGGATGACCCATACTTATGGAGGTGTGGTGCTGACTAGGTAATTAGAAGGTGTGTGCCTCAATCAGAATTCCAGTCCATTTTAGAGGCCTGTCACTCTTCTTAGAGTGGAGGACATTTTGGCCCTCAAAGAATAGCTAGAAAAATCCTAGACTGTGGATTCTGGTGGCCTACTCTTTTTAAAGATGATGCTGCCTTTTGTAAATCTTGTTCCCATACCAAAGGTTTGGTAATATATCCAAGAGGGATGAGATGCCTCAATAGATTATGCTTTTCTTTGAAATTTTTGATCTTTGGGGCATTGACTTCATAGGTCCATTTCCAAACTCTAGTGGTTACCTTTATATACTGTTAGCTGTAGACTATGTTTCTAAATGGGTGGAAGCAATTTCTACCCGTACTGATGATGCTAATACTGTTGTTTCCTTTGTTAGAAACCATATTATATGTTGCTTTGGATCACCACGAGCAATCGTGAGTGATCAAGGCACTCACTTTTATAACAGGAGACTAGCAGGATTCTGAAGAAGCATGGGATTGTTCACAAGGTAGCAACAACATACCATCCCCAGACCAATGGTTAAGCAGAGGTATCTAATAGAGAAATAAAGCGTATTCTGGAGAAGATAGTAAAGCCTCATAGGAAGGACTGGTGTACCAGGCTACAAGATGCGCTCTGGGCATATCGAACAGCATACAAGACACCCATTGGGATGAGTCCCTTCTGCTTAGTGTACGGAAAGGCTTGCCACTTCCCAATAGAGGTGGAACACAAGGCTTTCTGGGCTGTGAGAGAATGCAACATGAATTTTGAACAAGCTGGTGCTGAAAGAAAGCTGCAACTAGCAGAACTGGAGACTCTTCGACTCGAAGCTTATGATAACTCCAGATTATACAAAGAGAAGATGAAGGTTGTGCATGACAAACATATCAAGAGAAGAGAGTTCAGACCAGGAGATTTGGTTCTCTTTTACAACTCCAAGCTGAGACTCATGCTAGGAAAACTGAGATTCAGATTGGAAGGTCCCTACAGAGTGGAGAAAGCAGAGCCATATGGCGTCTTCCACCTACGTCATCCTTCAAGTTCCAATTGCATCAAGGTCAATGGATATCGCCTAAAGCTTTATCATGGTGAGAAGATGAAGGAACACAATGAACTAGAAGTCTTCCTCTTGGAGGACCCACTAACATAAGCAGAATGTGCTTGAAGACCGTCCAACTTAAGGACGTAAAAGCAAAGTGCTAGGTGGGGGACAATCCACCATGGTATGATCGTTCCTTTTTAGTCTTAGTTTTAATTTATTTTATTTTATTCTACTTTATGTTTATTAATGCCATTCATAACATTTGTATCAGCATCTTCATTTTGCATTCTGCATAAAAAAAAGAGGAAAAGCACGCGACGCGCAAGCGTCGCTGACGCGTCCGCGACATATGTGCATTCGGAACAATTAAGAAAAGAAGCAGAGAGTCACGCGGGAGCATGGCTGGAGGTGTGTCTTAGGCACAAGTACGCCCACACGAACGCTTCCCTGACGCGTCCGCGTCACTTGCGAAATCAGCCTTCCACGCGTGCGTGTCACCCACGCGCACGCGTGATCCTGCAAAAACGACGTAAAGAGGTGTATGGCCAGAAAGTTGTGATGGTATGGGGCTGGAATTGTGCTGGAAGCACAAGCCCTATCACGCGTGCACGTCCCTGACGCGAACGCATCATGTCCCCCTCCAGGCCATCCACGCGTGCGCGTCCCTCACGCGCACGCGTCGGTTGAATTTTTGGCAATAGTGCATATGAAACAGAGTAGGGGTGTGAGTGATTCAAAACAACTTTGGAAATTGTCCAAAGACCCACGTCCTTCAATATGTGTACGTATATCCTGGCTAGACAGTTTATGCCAGCTGAAGGATTTATCTTCAGAGTAGGAGATATCTTGGATTTCCACCTCCCCTCTCTGCTGTATACAATTAGTTGATTCTTAAGCTTGTCTCTGACCCGAGTCTTGTTCCTTATTTTGGTAGAAAAACTAGCAAGTTTGGAATAATTTTTGTAGATGTTTCTGGCTTCTTCTAATGTCTTGAAAATCATCCCAACCTTTGGCATAAATTGTTCATCCATAACACACCTGGTCTGCAGAATAAACCGAACATGTTATGGTGAAACAACACTATAAAACTAGATGAATGACACATTATTCATTATATAAATTCAAATTCAAACAGCTTTTTGCATAATGAACCGAAAACATCATTATGGTGAAACAATTCTATAGTACTGAGTGAAAAAAATATAATCCATTATATAAAATCAAATTCAATCAGCTTTCTGCATGATAAACCAAAACATGTACTCACAGTGAAATAATTGTGTAGTACTGAGTGAACGAAACATAATTCATTATACAAAATTAAATTCGAAACACCTCTATCTACAATTTAGATATTATCAATTCAATTCAATTCAATTCAGATTCAGAATACCTTTGTCCATTCAATTTAATCCAAATAAAATTAGCAGTTGCATTCCATTGAATTCCATTCAAAATTGAATAATCTAAACCTCATCAGCTTGATTTGTTTCAGAAGAATAATCCAAATCACTCTCATTCAACTGATTTAAAGTTGATTCATTCATTGTTTCAATTCAGAAGTCCAGATTAAAAAAGAAAACGAAGAAGAAGAAGAACGAAGCTTATTGCGCTGAAGTCAATCCAGATCCATAACGAAGAACGTGAGTAGAGAAGAAAAAGAAGAACAAGAAAGAAAATACAAGTAGAGGAGAATGATGAAGCCTATAACGCGAGCAAAGAAGAAGAAGAAGAAGAAGAAGAAGAAGAAGAAGAAGAAGAAGAAGAAGAAGAAGAAGAAAGAAAGAAAGAAAGAAAGAAAGAAAGAAAGAAAGAAAGAAAGAAAGAAAGAAAGAAAATGCAAGCAGAGAAGAAGGTTTAGGTTGCAACAGCAGGTTTACGTTGAGGAAAGGTCATAGAAGGTTTACGTTATATGTAGCGCGTGAATCACAAACAATTAGGATATTGGAGGATGCACGTATAGCAAAAAAGACTTGGAAAACATCCATGTATTTTTTACATGGATGTGGAGCATTATTGAAAACAAAATAATGTTCCACGGGAATGTCTAAAATAAACACAATAATTATGTGTTTATTGAATCATTTGAATGTGCTATATTTATATAGACTATTAGATTTTATTAGATAAAGATTAAAGACTAATATAAAAAAAGAGCATTGATGGACTCTAATAAATATAGAATATTCTAATATATAAATAAATACTTGAGTAAAGTATCGTTTTTGTCCCCAACGTTTGGGGTAAGTCCTATTTGTGTCCCTAACGTTTAAATCGTCCTATTTGTATCCTTAACGTTTACAAAAGTGATTCAATGTTATCCTACTATCAATTATACTAACAAATCAGATTATATTTTTCAATTATTCTCACTTGGATGTATTCATTCTCAATTAGGTCTCACTTAGATGTGTTCGATTTTAATATTATACCCATTATTTGTATTTAGATTCAATTATGTCCCTAGAAAAGTGAATTATGTAAATGTTGTAGGAATTAATTTCAACATTTGATGAGCTATTTTTCGGAGTAGATCATCGATTCTATCCCAGACATTTGTATTCTAACTTCAAGAAGAGATTTTTTAAAACTCAAACTAAAGCGCTCATGATGTGTAACTGACGGCAGGATAACATTGAATCACTTTTACAAATGTTAGGGATACAAATAGGATGATTTAAACGTTAGAGACACAAATAGAATTTACTCCAAACGTTGGGGACAAAAACGATACTTTACTCTAAATACTTTAAATGACAATATTTTAATATGCAAAACTTTAAATGACAAAATTTTTTATTCTTAGATAATTAAATATAAAATATATAAATACAAAATATATGAATATTTTTCATTCATTAAGATTAATTATTATGCAAGAAATTTTTATAATATTAAAAAATTATATTAAAATAATATTTTAAACTGTAACATAAAAATATAAAATAATTAAAATTTTATTTTTAATTATTTTAACTAACAACTTTTTTAAAAAATTATACTAAAATTTTATTCCTATCTTTCAATTTTTTTTTAGAAAAACAAAATAAATAATATAATTCTAAATACATGCCTATCACATTATATATTTACTTATATCAGTAAGATCTAAACTAATCAAACTTACACAAATAAAATTATTAAAACTGTATACAAAATCAAGTTATTGCAGAAATATAATCACATAAATACAGTTTTTCTTTTATACCTTTTCCAAAATAATATATATACTATATACTATCTGAATTAAAATACAAATAAGTTATTATATGTAATTATACCTATAAATAAGGATTTATCTAAAAGAATTGAAAAAAATAAATTATATTATTTATTTAATTTTTTCAAAAAAATTTGAAAAAACAAAAAAAAAGTTAATATTTTCATGTATTATATATAATTTTTAAATAAATTTTATTTTTACAAATATTTTGATAAAAAAAATTATATTATATAATAATATATTTAACAAAGTAATTAATTAATAAATTTTAAATATAATAATATAATTATTTGTCAAGTAATATAAAATAAACTTTAATTATTTTATATTTTTACGTTGTAGTTTAAAATATTATTTTAATATAATTTTTTAATATTACAAAATTTTTTTTGCATAATAATTAATCCTAATGAATAAAAAATACTTATATTTTTTGTATTTATCTATTTTATATTTTTTGGAACAAAAAACTTCCACGTTTATATAATAAAATATATGATAATCTTTATATTATTTTAATCTTGAATTTAACAAAATATATTTTTAATAAATTATATATGATGAAAAATATTTTGGAAAAAATATTTGTACACCAATTTCTCATATACATATATATAAAAATCTGATTGAGTTAGAGAATAAAAAATTTAATTAGAAAAATAAAAAAATTTGTAAAAAATAAAAAATGATCTTATTATAAATATATAATTATAAATATTATATATATGAAACTATAAATGATAAATTTAAAAAATAATTTTAAATTATTAAGTACTTAATATTACCACAAAACAAATATGAATAAGAGAGACTAGATCGAAGAGAGCCATGAGGTGGCATATATATTAGAGAGTCTAGAGAATAAAAGAATATATACCAATTCTATATCAGTCACTATATATTACATACACACATATAATACATTACGTAATTGTTACATATTATTTATTTAATTTTTTCAAAAAAATTAAAAAAAATATATTTTTCATGTATTATATATAATATTTTAAATAAACTATATTTTGACAAATATTTGATAAAAAATTATATTATATAATAATATTTTAACAAAAATAGTTGGTTAATAAGTATCAAATATAATAATCTAATTATTTATCAAGTAATATAAAATAAAATTTAATTATTTTATATTTTTATGCTACAGTTTAAAATATGATTTTAATATAATTTTTTAATATTATAGAAAATTTTTTGCATAATAATTAATTTTAATGAATAAAATTTTTTTATATTTATATATTTTATATTTTTAATTATGTAAGTTTGATTAGTTTAGGTCTTATTAATATAAGTAAATATATAATATGATAGTCATGTATTTAGAATTATATTATTTATTCTGTTTTTCTAAAAGAAACTAAAAAAATTAAACAATTAATATTTTTAGGTATTACATATAATATTTTAAATAAATTATATTTTAAAAATATTTTGATGAAGAATTATATGATATAATAATATCTTTAACAAAAGTAGTTAGTTAATAAATTTTGAATATAATAATCTAATTATTTGTCAAGTAATATAAAACAAAATTTTAATTATTTTATGTTTTATGTTACAATTTAAAATATCATTTTAATATAATTTTTTAATATTATAAAAATTTCTTGCATAATAATTAATCTTCATGAATAAAAAAATATTCATATATTTTGTATTTATATATTTTATATTTAATTATTTAAGAATAAAAGATTTTGTTACCATTTAAAGTGTTGTGTAGTAAAGTATTGCCATTTAAAGTATTTTTTTATATACTAGGATATTCTGTATTTATTAGAGTCCATCAATACGCTTCTTTTATATTAGCCTTTGATTTTCATCTAATAAAATCTAATGGTCTCTATAAATGTGGCACATCCAATAAGCACATAATTATTGTGCTCATTTTAGACATACCCATGCTCCACATCCATGTAATTTTCCTAACCAAGTCAACCAAGTTCTTTTTGGATCACGCGCCCTCCCCCATCCTAATAACGTAAAGCTTCTTCCTCAACGTAGAGTTTCTCTTTCTCAACGTAAACCTTCTCTTCGTTCTTCTATCTCAACGTAAAGCTTCTCTTCCTCAACGTAAAGCTCTCGTGTTCTTCGCTGCTCTGATTTCTACAACGTAAAACTTCACATTCTTCTTCCTATTCTTCGTTTTCTTTTTCGATCTGCATTGTATTCATCTTCTTTCTATTCTTCTTCATTTTTTTCTTCATTTTCAGATTTTAGATTTCTTCTTCGTTTTCAGATTTCAATAGTATATCAAAACAATGAATAATTCAACTTCAAATAAGTTGAATGAGAGCGATTTGAATTATTTAATTTTGAATTGAATTGAATGGAATGCAATCACTAAATCCAGTTTTTTATGAACACAATTTTCTCTTCATTTGGAATTGTACATTGGTTTCATTTTGATGGTATTTATTAGTTCATTCTAAACGCAGGTGTTTTGAATTTTAATTTATAAAATGGACAAAGTTTGGTTCATTTAGTATTATACAGTGGTTTCGCTTTGATAATATTTTTGGTTCATTCTAGATGCAAGTGTTTCTAAATTCGAATTTATATAATGGACAAATGGTCGATTCATTTGGTATTATACAATGGTTTCGCTTTAATAATATTTTTGGTTCATTTTACAATCCAGGTGTGTCGTGGATGAACAATTTGTCCCAAATATTGGGATGACTTTCAAAACACTGGAAGAAGCTGGAAAGTTCTACAAAGATTATTCCAAACTTGCCGGTTTTTCTACCAAAATAAGGAACACGACTCGGAAAGGAGATGAGATTAAGAATCAACTAATTACATGTAGTAGAGAGGGGAAATAAAAATTCAAGATATCTCCAACTCTGAAGATAAACCCCTCAGCTCTAATAAACTGTCCAGCCATGATTTATTTACATATATTGAAGGACGTCGGTCTTTGGATAATTTTTAAAGTTGTTCTCAAGCATCCACACTCTTGCTGTCCATATCGAGCAGAGATGCTCAAACAACACAGAGATGCTCAAACAACACAGAGAACTAGGCATGTTTTTGCATCGGACCATTGAAAACAATGAGAAAGCCGGAATCAGACCGAGTAAAACATATTAGTCATTCGTAGCATCAGCAGGCAGTCATCGCGAACTAAGTTTTATCGAAAAAGACGTCAGGAATTGTATTACAAGGGAAGTACGGAATGTTTCTGAACAAGACAATGCGAAAGAATTTGGCAAATACTTATTAAGAATAAAAGAGAAACGTCAAAATTTCTTTGTCGAGCTTAACCTTGAAGGTAATCACTCCATCAAAAATGCATTTTGGGCCAATACAAGAAGCAGGACTGCATATGAGTATTTTGGAGATGTTGTTTCATTTAATACCACTTACAAGACAAATAGGTATTCGATTCACTGCGATATCGTTTTCGGTTCATAGAGCTAACAAATTTCGATTCATAACTATTCTAAGTGTCCATTTTTGTAGGTACAATTTGGTTTTTGGTTCTTTTGTGGGCGTGAATTATCACGATCAGTCGACACTTCTCGGATGCGCTTTGATGAAAAATGAGAACATCCAATCATTCAAATGACTATTTGAATGTTGGCTTTGTTGCATGGGAGGGAAGGCACCAAAAGGGATTCTTACTGATCAATGTGCATCGATGCAAAGGACTATTGAGATGTGTATGCCAACAACAATTCATCGGTAGTGCATTTGGCATATAATGAAGAAGATTCAAAGCAAATTAAATGGGTACAAGCGATACGAAGAAATCGAACAAGAGATGAGGCATGTCGTTTGGAATTCATTTACAAAAGACGCATTTGAAAGAAATTGGAATGATTTTGTTACAAAGTACGGTATTGGATGGAGGCAATAAGTAGCTTTTAGGTAACCAAGATTTTAATTCGAATTATTTGATGCTGTTACTTTTTCAGTGAAAACGAGTATAACGTTCGGTTCATTTTTGCGTCTATTTTCGGTTCATTCTGCAGAGCTATTTGAAGATCGCAATTTATGGATTCCAGTTTATCTGGATCACCACTTTTGGGCCGGGATGAGAAGCACACAAAAGACTAAGAGCATGCATGCATTTTTTAACCACTTTATCACACGCAATAGCTCCTTGCTTCAATTTATAAAGCAATACGATAATTGCCTAGAAAGCAGAGAGCAAAGACAGAGAGAATTTGATGTTACAAATTTTCACACCGTGATATCGTATACAACAAAATCAGTAATAGAGGTTCAATTTTAACATGTGTATACTCACGAGAAGCTCAGGAAAATTCAAGCACAATTCAGAGAAAAGGTGAATTGCATCATAAGATCAATTCATTCCACTCTAGGTTTTACGACATACGAAGTATTAGAGTGGGTTTTTAACTCCACATTTAACAAGTTTTTGTTACTTACGTCGCAGTATCACGAGAAGTAAAGTGCCATTGCTTGTTGTTGAGTCAAGGGGTATACTATGCCATCATTCTCTGAGTATTTTAAGCTTTGAGCGAGTAGATAAAGTGGTACCAAAATATATATTAGAATGATGGAGTAAGAGCATAAAGAGGAGGCACACATATATCAAGAGCAGCCAAGACAAGCCTTTATTGGAGCCGAGAAGCAAGAGATTTGGCGATTTGGTGTTTAGGTTGCACAATATTTATGAATTTGCGTCAGAATCTGAGGAGCTAATTGGAATTCTGCATCAGACTTTTGATAATATCATGGCAAAGATGCAAGAATATTGACGTTAGGATTTTTGCCAGTAAAGAAGTTCATAAAAACAGTCGCGTTGTAGATATAGTCTCTAAACCAACAAAAATTCCTTCGTACAAACGTTTTGGTTGTCACAAGTAACAAACCCCTTAAAAATTGTTAACCGAGTATTCAAACCTCGGGTCGTCTTCTCAAGGAACTGCAGGGAAGTATGTTCTTATTATAGGTTATGGAGGTTGTAAAATCGGGGTTGAGAGTGAAGAGTAGATATGACAAATAATTTAAATGGCAATTAAAATAAATAAATACTGTAAAGCAATCTTTTGGCAAGGTAAGAGAAATTGGAAGTCCAACTTAGTTATCTCTCTCAACAATAATGAAAGTTGAATCTAAATTCCACTTAGTTAACATTTACTAAAGTAAAGGAAAGTCAAGGGACTAATTAGTTTGACCTTCGAATCCTATTTATTTCCTAAGAAAAAGTTGGGATTATTGAAGTTCAGTTCAATTAGCAAGATAACGATTATCAATTACGCTGAGTTTAATAATGTTGAGTTACTGATTTCTTAACCAAGACCAAAAGGGAAAAAGTAAAATTGTTGGAATAAAAATGTCCTTAGATGGAAAGCAATGGTAACACAAATTAAGGAGAAAGCAATCAATAACTGAAATACCTCAAATAATCATTAATTCAAATCATAACATGGAAAGGGTTCATAAGTCAAGTTGGCAATATTTATAGGTACGAATAAAAGCATTAAAGTAAATATTAAACCTGGATCGAGAGTCACTCTTACAAACTAAGAGAAGTCCTAAATCCTAATCCTAATCCTAAGAGAGAGAGAGGAGAGAACCTCTCTCAAACTAAATCTAAATCATGGAAAGTGAAAATTGGCGAGCTCTCTCTGAATGGATGCGTTCCCTCACTTTGTAACCTCTGGTCTATGCCTTCTGGACTTGGATTTGGGCCAAAAAGGGCTTCAGAATTCGCTATGAGCATTTTCTGCAATTTCTGGTGCGTGGCCTCTGTCACGCGTCCGCGTGGGTCACGCGGTCGCGTCATTCGGGGCATTTCTTTGCCACGCGGTCGCGTCAGTCATGCGACCGCGTCATGTGCGTTCTGCTTAAGGTGCGCGGTCGCGTCAGTCATGCGGCCGCGTCGCTGCTGATTCGCGCTTGGCACGCGATCGCTTCGTCCATGCGATCGCGTGGATGCCAGTTTCTTCAGAAGCTCCGTTTTGTGCTTTCCTTCCATTTTTGTATGTTTCCTTTCCATCCTTTAAGTCATTCCTACCTTAGAAGATCTGAAACTACTCAACACACTAATCACGGCATCGAATGGAAATAAAGGTAATTAAGATAATTAATATTAAAGCATAGGAAACATGTTTTTCACATACATCACATAATAAGGAAGGAAAAGTAAAACCATGCAATTAATATGAATAAGTGGGTGAAGGATTGAATAAATCACTCAAATTAAGCACAAAATATATCATAAAATATGGGTTTATCAACCTCCCCACACTTAAACAATAGCATGTCCTCATGCTAAATCCAAAGTAAAAAGTAAGGTTAAAGTGGTGGAATGTTATGCAATGCAACCTATTCTAAATGCATCTACCTAAATGAGTCATGCAATTCCAATTTATGCACTCATATATAAAGCTTACATGTAGTCAAATTAATTCACATTCTCAAGGAGTCATATATATATATATATATATATATATATATATATATATATATATATATATATATATATATAGCTAACCCTTAAATAATAAAGCATTTTAGTAAATGAGATGGGAAATAAAAATATTGTACAAACTTGCAAAACAATTAGTAAATTAAGCACAGATATATGTTGATGAGCTATTGAACCCTCACTGGAATTTGTGTTTACCCTCTAGTCACTCAGTGTTTATTGGGTTCATTCACTCTATTTTTCTTTTTATTCTTACTTCCTATAACTTTGTTCTTCATCTAACCAATCAACAATTACAGAGTACAGTCATACCAAAAGTCATGAGGTCTTTAACTAAGGTTGTAATGGGGCCGAGGTAAAGGTAAGGATATATGTATAAGGCTAAGTGAGCTAATAAGTGAATCCTTAATTAGACTAAGATCTCACCTAACATACATATTTAGTAGAACAAAACTTTCTTTACCAATTTTCCCATATTATCCCACTTGTTGTTACATGCTCATGTTTCAATTTTATTTTTATCCCATGTGCATTGCTTTTATTTTGCATTGGGGAATTCTTTTGTATCCCCTTTTATTAAATGCTGAAAAATAACTTTTTTTTAATGCACATGGTAATTGAATCACTTTGATTTCTCATGAGCATGCTTCCCAAATTTTATTTTATTTCTTTTAACTTTTCTACCTTTTATTTCTATCATCCATGTTCCCAATAGGTTTTCCACATTTTAATCTATTCATAATTTTCTATCTTAAGCTAACCAAGGATTCAACTTGGGATTTTATTTTGTTTTTCTGCTTAAGGCTAGTAGTGTGGCTAAAATAGAATAAAAGGGATTTTAAAGGCTCAAGGGGGCTAGCAAGGGTGATGTGAAAGGTAGGTTATTTTGGGGTAAGTGAGCTAAAATCAAATGATGGCCTCAATCATTCTTTTGATATGTATCTATATTCTATATTCTATAATTGGACATATAGATTAAAGCAAAGTAAAGAACATCAGAATAAAAAGAAGCGAAACACACAGGAATAAAATTATGGTTTGAATGCAACCATACAATTAAGCTCAAGACTCACAGGCTGTGTGTTCTCTAACTCAAGCATCATATATCATTCATATATGTTATGCAGGTTTAGTTAAAAATTCCCATTATTATCATAAAAAAATTATTTAGGGTAGCCTTTAAAGTTTTAATGTTCCTCCTTGATGAAATATTGTCAACTTAACTATATGATGTAATGCTATATATACAAGGTTTATGGATTTAAATCTGTTATGTTCAATTTCCTAGCTTACTTCCTTTTTATATTTTTCAATTTAACTATGCTATCTTATGCTAAAAAAAGGGTAAACTATACTAATTAATCCACTAATAAGTCAGAATTACAAACTAAACTAAATAACTAAAAATATGAACTAAAAATGCAAAATGCAAAAATAGAGTAAAAATACATAAAAGCAGCAATGTATAAGTACTCAGAAAAGAAGAAAAATACAGAAAAATATCCAAGATAAAAGAAAAAGAGATGTAGTGGTTCACCAAAATAAAAACGCCAGAGATGGCGACCTCCCCACACTTAAAATGAAGCATCGTCCCTGATGCTCAGTCAAGCCGAGTGTGAAGGGGTGTCATCACTGGTAGGGATGGTAGCTGGAGGCTTTGTGGTGGTGGTGGGCTGAGCGTCTGGCTGCTGTAGAGGCGGTGCTGACTGGATCGGGATCTCCGGATCTGCAGCCTCGATCTGATGTGTAACCTCCTGATGTGGTGCAGCCTGCTCTGTGTCTGCCTGCTGATAGGTCTCCTCCTGAAAATGAGTTTCCTCCTCGGGCTCATCCTCCTCATCCTCGGATGGCTCAGATGGTGTGTCAGGCTCGGAGGGGATGTCACCACCCTGTCGGATCATCAGCTTCAGATGCGAATAGCGTCGCTGGCTGCGACGCTCCAATCTCTCATACCGGCGCCGGTTACGGCGCTCCATCTGATCAAGTTGTCGGAATAGGCGGTGCACGAGGCGGTATACGGGCTCAGAGGCAGGTGGAGGTACAGTGGTGGCAGTAGGGGCAGCAGGGGCAGCCGTGGATGAAGAGGGTCCAGCAGACGGTGGGGCTGTCTCATCAGTAGCAGGGAAGGGTGGTGGTCTGGAGCCCAAAGCTAGGAAGTTCTTGCTGTGAGGAATGATCTTCCTGCAGTCCGCCGCTGGTGGTCTCTCATCGGCATCCTCCCATGGCACATCAGCTCGATGACCTAGCTGTGTAACCAGATACGGGAAAGGGAGGGTGCCTCGGACGTGGACCCTGACCATATAATGCCGGATAAAGCGTGGTAGATAAAGGTCCTTACCCTCCAGCACACACCATAGGAGGGTGATCATAGCAGCTGGGATCTCCGTCTCATGAGTACTCGGCATGACATAATTGCTCAAGATCTGGTGCCATAACCGAGCCTCATCATTTAAGTATGCTCTCTTGATCCCTCTAGGCATGGTGGTGTCCTGACCCATCTCCCAAGGAACAGTCGAGTCGAGAGCTATCCGTGCCTTTACAGCATCCCAATCAAACTGCATTAGGCGCATGTCCTCCTCAGCCTTTGAATAACCATCAGGCTGATCAGACTTGGCGTGGAGCTGGAGAATGTCCTCTATGGCCTCCTCAGTGACCAGAATCTACTTTCCTCTTAGGTTCACTGCATCTAGGGTGGTGATGTAGTAGTTGCAGTAGAATTCCCGGACCCAAGATGCATTGACCTCTGTCAGTGTTCTCTCCAGAAAGAACCAGCCTCTCTGCTTGATTTGCTCAGTGGTGTACTGCTGGAGTGCTTCTGGAATCTTCAGAGTTCTCTCCAGGTATAGATTCCTGGAGTTTGCAAATGCCGGATACTTCAGCTCACAGTACCGGTTTGCAAATTTTATTGAATCATTTGCAGGGAGCAGCTGGTCAGCTTTTTCCTGCTGTGTAAAGTTCTTCTCCCACCATGAGAAATCATGCATGAGGGCAATGATGGACTGGGAGGAATCTTCTCTCTTGCGCTTGCCAGTAGCCTTGCCTTTTCCTTTCCTTTGTGAGGCAGACATCCTGAAAAATGGGAAACCAGGATATGGATAAAAATAGGGAAGCAAATAGGCAATTTAAACAAAGAAAACTCAAAGCGGCAAAGGAGAATTAGAATTAGGTAAATGAGTCAAGTAAATGTGCATGAAGGATTGTTTAGTAGTTTAAAATTTGGAAAGGAAGAATTTACATTCCAAAATGTATCAGAATTCAAGTTAAATAGAAAAATTGTCATTATGCCATGGTTAGAAAGTTAGAGGAAAGTGAAAAAATATCAGAAAAGAGATTTTGAAAAGGTTAGTAATGTTAGAATTTGAAAAAGAAGTTATTAAATTAAAATTAGTGAGTCAGTAAAATGTGGGTTAAGGTAAGTGGCATAAAGAAAATATTCCATATAACAAGGATTCACAATTATGACTAGAATTAACTCACAACCGAACAAGGAAAACAGGGTGATGTTGATTCTAATAGATATAAAGAAAGTAAGAACTGGAATCAGAATATCACAAATACAGTTTATAAACCAGGGAATCAAAGAGGATAAGAAAGTCTGCCATCACATTCATGAAACGGTTTGGTTAAAGCAGAGGACAACAGAGTTCAGATTGTCAAACCAAAACATGAATGAAAATAATTTACAAAAAATTTGGGCAGTATTCCGGCTAAAATTGGATTGTCCCGGAAAATAAACAGCAAACAAGGCAGTTCATATGAATAAAAAAACTTGCTGCAGTTACCTATAATTAATAGAAACATGAAAATTCAGAGTAACAAGCAGCAAATGCAGGAAATCACCGCATATGAACAAGGTCACAGGAACAGCAGAATCGCAGTTTTGATAAAACAGAAACATGAACAGTGCAAGTAAACAGACCTAAATCCACTAACCACAGCCTAATCTACCTAACAACCTAAAATCCACTACAACATACATTTCTAGCTATCCTAAACATGAACATAAACGGGAAAAAGAAGAAAAACTACGAACGGAAAAAAAAGGCTTGCGTGCTGCGGAACCTGGAAAGCGTAAGAAGTATAACAGGGCAGAAAAGCGGTTGGGTGGTGACGGTGGCGGCGTCCGGCGCGGTGGCGGGCACGGCGGCGCGGTGGCTGTAGCGTGGCAGTTCGGTCAAGGGAAAGGGAGGGGTAATGGGTGGAATGGGGGAGGGGGTAGGATAGGGGAGAGGGGGTGGCGCGGCTGGGATGGCCGGCGGTGGTGGGTGGTGGTCCGCGGAGGGCAGTGGCGAAGAGAGGGAGGAGAGAGGAAGAAAGAAGAAGAAAAAAGGGGAGGGAGGAGGGGGGCAGGTGGCGGCGATGTCTGGACGGCGGCGGCGTTTGGGCGGTGGTCGGGGTGGCGGCAATGGAGGCTGGGTGGTGGTTGAGAGAAGAAGAGGAAGAGAGGGAGAATATGGTTGGGGGGGGGCTGCGCGACTGATAGGGTTCGCGTGGCTGGGGGGTTATATTTTCAAATCCACGTGATCGCGTGGGGGACGCGGTCGCATGGTGAGGGTGAAAATGGGAGTGACGCGATCGCGTGGGGCACGCGATCGCATGAGAGGGGTGGAAGAAGGGATGACGCGATTGCGTGGGTCGCGCGATCGCGTCGCTAGAAATTGTGCTAAACACACGACTCCAGCACCGTTTCAGTGCAACTCTCTGTCTCCTTCGAGGGTGTTGTGGAATCCGTGCGACGCGATCGCGTCGCTCACTGATGAGCGGATATTTATACGCTTTTTGGCATTGTTTTTAGTATGTTTTTAGTAGAATCTAGTTACTTTTAGGGATGTTTTTATTAGTTTTTATGTTAAATTCACATTTCTGGACTTTACTATGAGTTTGTGTGTTTTTCTATGATTTCAGGTATTTTCTGGCTGAAATTGAGGGACTTGAGCAAAAATCAGATTCAGAGGTTGAAGAAGGACTGCTGATGCTGTTGGATTCTGACCTCCCTGCACTCAAAGTGGATTTTCTGGAGCTACAGAACTCAAAATGGCGCGCTTCTAATTGCGTTGGAAAGTCGACATCCAGTGCTTTCCAGCAATATATAATAGTCCATACTTTGGCCGAGTTTAGACGACGCAAAAGGGAGTTGAACGCCAGTTCTATGCTGCAGTCTGGAGTTAAATGCCAGAAACACGTCA